>NW_004444070.1:1637346-1659768 GCF_000243295.1 Trichechus manatus latirostris | reverse complement strand
CGATTCCGACTCATAGTGATCCTACAGAACAGAGTAGAACTGCCCCATAGGGTTTCCAAGGAGTGGCTGGGGGGTTCGAACTGCCAACCTTTTGGTTAGCAGCCGAGCTCTTAACCACTGGGCCACCAGAGCTGCCTTTATTGCCTTCCTTTTAGTCCCCGTGTACTTCTCACACCCTCCCGGTGCTGCTGGGTCCCCTCCAGTATAAACAGCTTTTGCTTGAAGTTTAGTCCCAGGATCTGCTTCTGGGAAGCCTAGCCGATGACAGTTGTATCTTTTCACTGACCTAATCATGAGCTGCTGGTGGCAGTGCTCTGCACTTCAAACAAATCAGCCAAAACACAGGGATTAATGGGAAAATAAAATATACTCCATCCTACATTTCATAGTTGCAGTTCCAACTCTTCTTCCTTGCCTGCGCAATTCTGTGGCAACCTTCCTGGTTTGAGTTTTAGTAGCTAGAACACATTTACCAGTAAAAACCAGCTGCCGTCCAGTCCACTTCAATTCCCGATGACCCCACTTGTGTCAGAGTAGAACTGTGCTCACAGGGTTTTCAGTGGCTGAGTTTCTGGAAGGAGATTGCCGGGGCTTTCTTCCAAGACACCTCTGCACGGCCTCGAGCCTCCAACCGCTCAGTGAGCAGGTGAGTGTGTTAATCGTTGGCACCACCCAGGACTGCAGAACACGTTCAGCCAGGTAGAAAAGCTCAGCTGGGAAGTAGGCGTACTCCTTTTTCCAAGGTATGAACGTATGGAGAAACTAAAGACACCCATTCGTAGGAAGGTTCTGCGAGTAGCCTGACCTAAGTGTGCTCAGACTTTACGAGTGTTAGCTATGGAAATGGGCAGCCTGCTTGTTCTATAATGAAACGTGCTCCATTCTTTTCGGCTTGGACTTCCAGCTCGCCATTTGAGGGCAGTGCCACGTCAACAGTTATTCCAGGGGCTTCTTTAAGAAGTGAAGGCCAGTCTTCTTTCTCTCTGAGGGTGGGAACAGGCACACCGCATGATAATTGATCATGTGATAGAGTCTCTAGAGGCACTGAATAGAGTCAGAGAAGAGCAGTACCTACAGCTAATGAGCGAACGTTAACTAGATCGCATATCTATCACACACATGTACAACCCACTGCCCTCCAGTTGATTCTGACTCATAGCGACCCTACAGGACAGGGTATGACTGCCCCCATAGGGTTTCCAAGGCTGTAGTCTTTACCGAAGATTGAGTCCTGCCTTAGTAACACAACTGCCCCCCATCCTCCCTCCTTAACATCATAGAGGCAGGATTTACAACATACAGGGAAATCACAGAATACTGGGAATCATGGCCCAGCCAAACTGATACACACATTTTTTGGGGACATAATCCAATCCATGACATACTCTGTTCACTATTTATTTATCTTCCTTTTCTAACACGTAAAAATACAAAAACCCGTTGCCATCGAATCGATTCCGACTCATAGCAACCCTACAGGACAGAGTAGAACTGCTCCATAGGGTTTCCAAGGAGTGGCTGGTGGATTCAAACTGCTGACCCTTTGGTTAGCAGCTGAGCTCTTAACCACTGTGCCACCAGGGCTCCGAGGGTCTTTTTCAAATTTAAAAATGGACATGGTTCAAACTAGACAAGATACTGGTACTGAAAAGTAGAAAACGTGTATTAATATGGAACCTTTATTGCATGAATTTTTTAACCACAAGCCAAATGCTGTGTGTCCCCCCGCCTCCCTGTACACCACCACCTGCAAACAATAAATAATAAAGACAAAGCCCTACTGGTGTGCAAAGATATGGTGAAAACCCTGTGTAACCTGGTAAGACTGTGTTCATATTCTTTTCTGGCACCGACATTTTGAGAGCTTGCTCTGTATTCACAAAGACCTGTGACTAGAGGGTTTTTTTTTTTTTTTTTTTTTGAGTAAGAGCTAGTAAGACAATGACTAATGCAATGGAGGATTTTGATGAATTTTCTGCTTAATAAAACAACAGGTGATTGGAATGCATTTGAATCTCCCCGGGGGAGATGATGAAACCTGGGTTGTTGCTGGTATTCATTCACCTCTTTAACAGAAAGCCCTTGTCTTCCTCCTTCCGGATTTGGCCTCAGTTACAGAGAATGGTAGAAGCAGAGGTGTGAAAAGTTGAGATACTAAAACGCAGTGGGTTCCCGCAGGGGGCCTGATGAATGAGGTCTGGGCCATAGAAAATAGCACTCCCGACCCAGAAATGAAAGTAGGAAAGCAGTGCACTTAGCTGTCTGCCTGTGGGTGTGTGAGAGTGGAAACCAGAGAAGCTGACTGTGGTCGGACAAAAACAAAGGACCTTCTGCAATTAGGAAAGCCAGTGTGCAGCTCTGGGCGGGGATGGAATCAAGTAGGTTGTTTACAGTGCATTAAATGAGGTCGGGTGATACAGGAAGTTCACGGAGAACTTGGAGAACGCCCCAAAATGCTACAAATTGGTGAATGTGCCCTTGTATTTCACCAAGTCAAGGATCTGTTCTTTGTCTGTGCCTTGAAGAAGAAGGTGATCTAAGATGTTGGTAGGTCCAGTGTCCTCATTTTAAACACGGGGGAGCCATGCTTTAGAGAGGGTATCATGCGTGTCTGAAGTCATGTTGCCACTTAAAGGAGAAACAGGACCAGAAATCATAGTTTTCCATATTCCAGTGAACACTCCGTATACTACTTTGCTTCTTCTTCGTCTTTTCTTTTTTCTTTCATTTTTTTTTAACTTTATAGTTGATATTTAAGGAGCCCTGGCTGTGCAGTGGTTAAGCACTTGACTGTTAACTGAAAGGTTGGAGGTTCAAAATCACCCAGCAGCTCCTTGGGAGAGAGACCTGGTGATCAGCTCCTGTAAATATCACAGCCCAGAAAACATTTACCCTATGGGACAGTTCTACTCTATAACACATGGGGTCACTATGAGTCAGAATCGACTTGATGGCATACAACAACAATAATTGCTACTTATAAAGAGTAAAAGAAACGGTCATCTAGTCTTTTGTATAATCCCCTTCATTGGTTTCAAGTGTAAAAATAGAGATGATGCTGAAGAGTGCATTATTTTGAGCATATTAGCACTCACTGTGAATCAGCTCATCCATGTCATCATGGCAAATGGTATGATTCATCCAACCCAACATCATTTAATGATCCCTTTAAACATGTGGCACTGCTGCTTAGAGTAAGTGAGTTTAGAACTATTAATGACGGACATCTCAAATGCTTGGAAGTGGCTTTTTTCTCACGAGCTTTTAAAAACTAAATATTTACTGATGCTCAGTGTTTTCCTGCCCTCGGTCTCTCCTGTTACCCTTTTTTTTTTCCCATTTACTCTTGTTCTTCAGGGCATGACTCCATTGCTTGTCTGAAAGTCATATAAGCTTGTCCCTTGCCGTCTGGAAGCGAGTTTCACCCATCAGCAGTGCTGTTTAGCATGTACTCATTGTCCCATTCCTGTGTTAGACCCTTTAGGTCATGCTCTCATTCATTCATTTCATCTCATTCATTTTATTCGGGGGCGTGGCAGGCAGAATTCTAGGTGGCTCCCATGACTTTCAGGTCATCTGGAAGAGATGTTGTTTCATGAAAAGGGCCAGAGACAGAGAGGGGAAACACAGAGAACATGGAAGAACCAAGTCACAGGATGGGCACAACATGGCAGAACGAGGAGCAGACATGGACCTTAGATGAGTCCATAAAGACATGTAGACCAAAGAAGGGAAATGCCCTTTCCAAGCTCAAACTACATCAAATAACATTGCCAGGACTAGAATAGTCTCTGAACTTTGGAGGACATAAAGACTACCTCCAAGAAGTAGAAGAAAAAGACACAACGGAAGGGGAGAGCTCTACTGGTTCCTTGTTTGCCAGCCACACGGAACCCTGGTGGCATAGTGGTTAAGAGCTCGACTGCTAACCAAAATGTTGGCAGTTTGAATCCACCAGTGGCTCCTGGGACACCCTATGGGGCAGTTCTGCTCTGTCGTATAGGGTCACTATGAGTTGGAATCGACTCAACGGCAATGGGTTTGGTTTTTGTTTTTTTGGATAAACTAGACACTTATGCATTCCCTCCTTAAATGTGCTGTTTTAAGAGAAAAGTTAATGCAAATACAGAGAATAGAACAGACTACCAATTTGCATTATTTTATGATTGATACAGTGGCTACAACAATGGGCTCGAGCATAACAACGATTGTGAGGATGGCAGAGGACCGGGCAGTGTGTCGTTCTGTTGTACATAGGGTTGCTATGCATTGGAACCGACTCGAAGGCACCTAACACACAACTCACAGTGAAATATCTTTGGTTTTAACAATGAACCTAGTGTTTATTCATAGGTAAATTTGAAGAGGCAAAAATACATTAGCATTTTTACTGCATAACATTGATGGAAGAAACAAATAAATATTACAAATAAAAATTTAAAACAATTGCATAACATTAGGGGAAAAGGTCTTTTTTAAAAAATTTTTTTGGTGAAAGTATACATAGCCAAAGATATGCCATTTCAACAATTTCTACATGTGCAATTCAATGACATTGATCACAGTCTTCAAGTTGAGCTACCATCCTTGCTGTCCTTTTCCAAATCATTCTACCACCATTACCTTAAATTCACTGCCCTCTAAGGTTTATTTTTGATTGAAAAAATAAAGAAAAGTTTGTGGTAGTAATGCAAATGATGTTCTATGGGGATAGCTTGAAACGTAGGTGAAATAAACAAAAATAATTTAAAACTTAACCACGAAACAGCATGGGGAGCTTAGCCGAGGCTATCATTTTTACTAAGTCAGTCTCACGTACTGTCACGACAGATGACATATTTCCATTCTCTGGCGCGCTGTGGGGTGATTTATAGGGATAAGTCATACTTGGCATCTCCTGCCCAGGCACTGCCTCAGATTAAAGTATAAACACTCCCTCATCCCTGTCCTGCGTTTATGAAGTCTCATCAGCTGCATCTAAAAGCACATTAGGTTATGAGCACATAAAATCCCTCCACATTATACTTAAACAATGTTGATAATATATCATGTTCACTGCATTCCACTATGTCTAATTGTTAGATTGGACTAGCTAAACTCCAACATTTGGGCCTTGGCTACATCCAAAGTAGGTCTCTTGTAGATTACAAAAAAGTATATACTTCGATATATTGTATTGGGCAGACCTGCTGTAAAAGACCTCTTTAAAGTGTTAAAAAGCAAAGATGTCGCTTTGAGGTCTAAAGTGTACCTGACCCAAGCCTTAGTATTTTCAATCACTTCATATGCATGTGAAAGCTGGACAATGAATAAGGAAGACTGAAGAAGAACCGATGCCTTTGAATTATGGTGTTGGCGAAGAATACTGAATATACCATGGACTGCCAGAAGAACAAACAAATCTGTCTCGGAAGAAGTACAGCCGGAATGCTCCTTAGAAGCAAGGATGACGAGACTTTGTCTCACATACTTTGGACATATTATCAGGAGAGACCAGTCCTTGAAGAAGGACATCATGCTTGGTAAACTAGAGGGTCAGTGAAAGAGAGGAAGACCCTCAGTAGGCTGGATTGGCACAGTGGCCACAACAGTGGCCTCAAACATAGCAATGATTGTGCGAATGGCACAGGACCGGGCAGTGTTTCGTTCTGCTGTACACAGGCGCCCTATGAGTCAGAACCAACTCAAAGGCACCTGACAACAACAGCCTCCTAAACTGTAAGTTTTTATTTGTTAAAACCATCCACCTGTGGTATTTCTGCTACAGCAGCACTAAGAAACTAGGACACTTACAGAAAGAATATTATCTAATTACCTGGATCTTTTAGCGACTTCATGAAGGGAAGATAAAAGCAAACGGATTACCAGCCCCGGCAAAGGGCTGACAATCCAGACTTCAACTACTGTTTTCTTCCCATGACAGAAACCCCTGTGAGAGAGAGTTGAGCAGGCCTGATTAGTCATCTTCAGCTACTGAGCTTTCATAGGAATGAACCGCAGTCATCTAAACAAAAGCACAAAGCAGAGCTGAGTTTTGTTTTAAGCTCATTGTGTCCAGCCATAATAAATCCATGGAAAGATCTTCCGCTTCCTAGCTGTCCTCAGTCAGACGCCACATGTATGGGCACAGGGTTGTAGATAGGATTCAGACATGATGAAAAATGGGAAGTGATGTCTATGCGTTTGCCAACGGAGCATAAAAGGCTGTATGCAATATACATGTAAGAAAGAGGCAGGAAGGCTTCATTTGTCCTCGCTGTGACTCAGAACGAAGACCCATGACCTCTAGGGCTGCTTGAACACTATTTTCAACATCTCAAGGCATTCTAAGGTTGAACTTGTTCAAGAGGATCCTGGAAAGTGATGAGTTTGGCCTTAAGGAAGCCAGTTAAGGGAATTGATGTACTTTGGAGTTCCATTTGTATATGTATATTTTTAATATCCATATTTTATTTAGGGGTGAACCCTTGAATGAGAGCTATGAAAGGGATTTTGGGAATGTTATCAATCAAACTCCAGCCAGGAGACAAATACCACACCAGTAATTTGAAAAGGAAAAATTAAAGAATTATTTACTAGTCAAAAAAAATGAAGAGTCTCTACACAGTACAAATGCTTAATGCACTTGGCTGCTAACCGAAAGGTTGGCGGCTCGAGTCCACCCAGAAGTGACTCGGAATCAAGGCCTGTCAGTCTGCTTCCAAAAAATCAGCCATGGAAAACTCTATGGAACACAGTTCTCTTCTGACACTCACGGGGTCGCCATTGGTCGGGGTCAGCTCCACAGTAACTGGTCTTTAATAAATGGTGAACTACTAAGAGGAGATCGAAGAGGGCTCTGAGGGACACAGGAGGGCTGAAGAAGAGGATTGGAGGAAGGAATAAACGTGGGAGGGGGCCCTCTGCAAGGCTGGGATTCAGACTTCACAGGGGAGAGTGTGACTGTAGCCCCCTGGATGGTGGGTTGCCCCGTGGCAGAGCTGGTCCACTGGATTGACTGGTACTCAGAGAGAACCAAGACTTGTTGGAGGGTGAGCACCAGAGGACCCTCCCCTGTGTCCCTGAGAGCTGTGACATAAGAGCACAAAGGCAGGAGCTCCCCAGAACCAGGAGGAGAAGCCCCTTCCTCCTGTAGCGTCCCTCCAGCACACTCTACTGGCAAACATTAACAGTGTGCCCGCTGCCAAAGCAGAAACGTTTAAGGGGTCCAGCCCCGAGAAGCACAAAGCAGAGCAAAGAAGCCTGCATTTGGAGCTGAGGGACTGTGAATTGACTACAGCACAGGGAGCACCCTTCTCCACCCAGGTCCTGGCTCTGTTTACGTCAGGCAGATCTCTCACACTGCAGGGATGTGTGAAAACACCACATGTTGTGTGGATGGAGTCAGGGGCATTGCTAAAGTTGTAGATATTTTGGGAGGGGTAACACATTTACAATGAGAAATTTGTATTTTAGATTCAAGAGGGAATAATTGATGATACCACACCCCCAAATTAAGACTGTTGAGATATGACCTGTTTCTAGGTTTTTGTTTTTATTTTTTCAGTATTGTTGAAAATACACATAGCGAAACATATGCCAATTCAACAATTTCTACTTGTAGAATTCAGGGACATTGATTACATTCTTCAAATTGTGCAACCATTCTCACCCTCCTTTTTCGAATTGTACCTCTCTGGTAACATAAACTCGCGGCCCCTAAGTTTCCTATCTAATCTTTCAAGTTGCCATTTTCAATTTGATCCCGTATAGGTAGATCTTAAAACAGCGCAATGCTCAAGGCAGACATTTTTTCTAGTTAAGTTAAACTACTGTTTGGATTAAAGAAGACTTCAGGGGATGTATATATTTTTTCTTTATTGTACGTTAGATGAAGGTTTACAGAACAAATCATTTCTCGTTAAACAGTTAGTACACATATTCTTTCATGACAATGGTTAACAACCCCATGACATGTCATCACTGTCCCTTCTCAACCATGAGTTCCCTATCACCAGCTTTCCTGTCCCCTCCTGCCTTCTAGTCCTTGTCCCTGGACCGTTGTGCCCCATTAGTCTCATTTTATCCTATGGGCCTGTCTAATCTTTGGCTGAAGGGTGAACCTCGGGAGTGACTTCACCACTGAGCTAAAAAGGGTGTCCAGGGGCCATATTCTCAGGGTTTCTCCAGTCTGTCAGGCCAGTAAATCTGGTCTTTTTTTTGTGAGTTAGAATTCTGTTCTACATCCTTTTCCAGCTCTGTCCGGGACCCTCTGTTGTGATTCCAGTCAGAGCAGTCAGTGGTGGTAGCCAGGCACCATCTAGCAGTACTGGACTCAGTCTGATGGAGGCTGTGGTAGTTGTGGTCCATTAGTCCTTTGGACTAATCTTTTCCTTGTATCTTTGGTTTTCTTCATTCTCTCTTGCTCCCGAAGGGGTGAGACTAGTAGAGTCCCTTAGATGGCTGCTCACACGCTTTTAAGACCTTCAGGGGATATTTTTGGTTTACGGTTTAAAGATTATCTCAGGGTAGTAGTTTCAGGGGTTCATCCTGCCTTCAGAAAATCTGGATTCCATGCAAATTTGAAATTCTGTTTCACATTTTCCCCTTTGTTTCTTGACCGCAAAGGTGAGCACTGAAAAAATGATGTTAGCATAAATTTGTAAGCATATGCTGTGGGTTACAAACTGCTGTGTAGGTAACGAAATAAAGGTGGTCCTTCTACCATTACTTTCCCATGGGACTCACGGCTTTCCTTCAGTACGTTCTGTCATAAATCCTCTGGTTGAAACTTCTGGCACACTTTTAACCCAGAACCAGGGATTTTGGATTAAAAACAGTATCCATGTTTTTATATGCATAACTTTATAAAATTATTTGCCAAAACTATAAATGTTTTCATATCCCAAATTTATAAATCTAAGGAGAGTTGAATGCTGAAAATAAAATTAATGTAAGTATTGGTCTATTTAAGTAAATTTTTTTGAAAATGAAATATTTAGTCTTGTAAAGGATGACTGATATATAATTCACTGTTGATCTTGTGGAAAATGGCTTACCTATGTATACGTGTGTGCGTGTGTATGCATACACATATATAACTGATAAGGTATATTTTCATATAGTTTTTGTAGATGCTAAGTTCATCTTTAATATACAAAATTTAGTTTGGAAACAGTACTTTCGGGCCAAAACAGCCTTGTTTCTCTTACTTTTTCAAGATTATCATGACTCGTACCCAGTTTGTTTTAAAGCATACAAAGTATGCCAGTTGCAAATGAAATTTATTTAATACAGCTGGATTAAACTGGATGCAAAATAACCGTCTGCCTTTTCTGGTCTATGGGCTCTAAACTGTTGGACTTCGAGACTTAAAAGAGGAGAAAAAAAAAGGGAAAAGAAAAGAGAGGAGAGGAAAAAGCTTTTAAATTCTAAGTGTCGAGAAAAAGGTCACGTTAAAGTCACTTCAGAGATTGTTACCTTATTAGCTTGAATAATCTCTTTCTTCCCAAGGATCAGAAACATCAACTTTGGCAATACTGTCAGCTTTAGCAGTCTTTTTAGCTCTTTAAGCAGAGAAATGAATGTTCTTTCATTCTTCTCAAGTTCACAATGGATTTGTTAATAGTAATTCTTGCCTCTGAACCCTCCACCTTATTCTCAGACTTAAAGTTTGCTCATTCAAAATTTCTGGTAGATTTTTTTCCCTTTACCTGTTCTAGAAGAAGGTCACCTCTTTGCTTTCAGAAGCTAAACATTATACCTTTGCTCCTTACTTTAAAAAATATATACATAGAAAGGATTCCTTCTATTTGAGGTCATAGGTTTCTAGCATAATCCGATCTTAAAAGTAGAATTCTCTCCAGGGCCTGTTAGCCAGTTTCAATGGCTAGTTAATGAAAGCAGCCTGGTAACTTTCAGGACAAATGAAGAAAGCAAATTAATACCCGTCAGCTTTCTAATTGAATGGCTCCAACTGTTCCTGTGTTTTAAGGCCATTCAACCTTTTTCAGTTGAATTTTCTTTTCTGTTTTTTTTTTTTCTTTTTTCCGTTAAAGAGCTTGAAGGTCCTTCACACACAAGGACTTCTTTGCTCTCTGCCAATGAGGTGTGTCCCCATAGTCGGCACCTTTGATCTGGAAAGGGCTGGAAAAGAAAAGCTTCTACCCAAGGTCACCCAACCTAGGCTGACTTCCACATGCTGTAGAAAAGGAACGACTGTCCTTGGTTGTGAATGAAATTCAGGATGAAAAACAAGTGTTGCCTCCAGTTCTCACAAACCTGGGCTTTTGTGTGGGAGTTAATGTTCTTTTTCTTGGATCCCTAAGCAGAGTGATGAACAGTTCTGAGTGTGTGCATTATTCATGATTTCTCCTTCCTCATTCAGAAGAAGATGGGCTGGGATAAGTAGCATATTCCCAGTGTCTAGGGCAATTTGAGAGAAGTCTGGGTGGCACAAGTGGTTTGTAATCATCTGCTAACTTAAAGATAGGCAGTTTGAACCTGCCAGTGAGTCCAAGGAGGAAAGGCCTGTTTCCGTATAGATTACATCCAAGAAAACACAATGGGGCAGTTCTACTCTGTAACACATGGGGTCACCAGGAGTCAGAATTGACTCAACAGCAATGGATTTTTAGCTGAATTTGGGATGAAGTTTACATGTTTTATTAACTCCCTGCTCTTGGGAGAAATAATGCATTTGGCCTAATGACCACGGAACTCTGAGAAGCCAGAAGTGTCTTTCTGTGAATTTGATGAAATGAATTGATTTAACTAAAGACTTCATTAGATATCCAAACTGGTGGGATTCCCATCTCAATTTATTTGAAGACAGAATAGGCAGATATGAACTGTTGTCATTTTTAGTAAACATTCAGATATAATTATGCCTTTTTACACCACCGGTGTTCTTTGGAAACGTTAAAATTGTTTAATTCAAGAGTGAGCAACTAACCGGTTAGGACCTGTGGTTCTCCCTACCCAATTCCAGGATATTTGCCATGAGTGTTCATCTTCCCGAAGGGGCACCATGGGTGTAATGATTCCCCACAGGTAGTCTCATGTGGGCCAGGAGTGGGAAGGTGAGTCCAGATGAAACACAACATTGGAAACAGTGGATTCCCAGAAAACAAATCACGGGCAAAGCTTGCCACGGCGCCCCGTGGACCTGGGACTGGGGGAGTTATCAGGCTAATGCATTTCTGGGGTCTATTTTTGTAGCAGCAGTGCACCGTGCTCAGCATGAATTCCACCTCCAAAACATAATTACCAGAATGCGAAAAATGATGGGATTCATTGAAATGATAAAATAGCATCTGTTAAGATAACTGTTGGCAGAGTTCCCAGCCTTTCATTCCTTAAGAAAAATAATGATGTGTTAGTCACCATGAAAAAGTAAGTCTTGGAGAAAATTGTAATAATGACTGACGTATGCAGCTGTCATATACATCTAAGAATATCCAACGACAAAATTTTGGCCTTTATCAGCTGTTTCTTGTCCTCCAACATACCATTTTATAGTGAAAAAAAAGTTTTAATTACGAAGTTCACTGCTAGCCAATAAATTCCTTTATGGTTGATGTCTTATCCTGTAAGGGTATGACTCAGTAAGGGAAGTAAATAACAAGAAAAAAACCTGGCATACTGTATATTTTTAAGTAATATATGCATAAGGGACACAGTGGGAGGAGAGGGGAGGGAGTAAGAGTAGCTAAAGCGAAAGGAAGAAATGATGAAGTAAAAGAGCTGAACAGAAGATTTCAAAGGGCGACTCGAGAAGACAAAGTAAAGTATTACAATGACATGTGCATAGACCTGGAGATAGAAAACCACAAGAGAAGAACACGCTTGGCATTTCTCAAGTGGAAAGAACTGAAGAAAAAATTCAAGCCTTGAGTTGCAATATTGAAGGATTCAATGGGCAAAATATTGAACGATGCAGGACATACTTATATTAAAAGACTGTTGTTTATCTAAACTTCAAATTTAACAGAGTATCTTATATTTTTATTTGCTAAATCTGGCAACCTTACCAATTTTGCCTGTTTTTACATATGTGAAGTTATTTGGTCAATGAAAACAATGGAAAGCAATTAAGCAGAAAACAGTGCAAAGCAATGTTTGGGGGAAGTACTCATATAAGTTTGGTAAATAGTGCACACTGAATTCCATTCTTGAAGATTCAAAACTCTTGTTAGAATATTAAGTACATTGGGGAAGCTTTTAAAAATTGTTTTTACTCCAGAATTGCATAATATTGTCTTAGCAGGGAACAGGGTTAGTTGCCTTGATTTTTTTTCCCCCTGGGGAGAAGGGGTGTTTCGTCTGTGTGTGTGTGTGTGTGTGTGTGTGTGTGTGTGTGTTTGCATGCCATGCATCTGTGAAATATTAGGAAAGTTGAATTAATATGAATTCTAGGATCATAATTTCTGCAGCACATTTATTTCCGACACAACATTAAAAAATAGCGCCTGCTTTTAATCTCTGTCTAACCAGGTGTCTTCTGAAATCTGATTTTAAAAAGCTTTCTCTACTGATTTCCTGGGGCCCGACATTCCAAAAGTTGGAGTGCATTCCATTGCTTTTCATTTTCGGTACTGGAGTAGTTAACGGGATCCCTGGGTGGTGCAAACAGCTTGCGCTCGACCCACCAACGGTGCTGGGGAAGAAAGGCCTGGCAATCTGCTTCCATAAAGATTACAGGCAAGAAAACCCCACTGTGCAGTTCTACTGTGTAACACATGGGGTTGTCACGAGTTGGAATTGACTCAGCTGCAATGAGTTTAGTAGTTAAGGATCTGGACTCAGACCTGGCCTCTTTAGTTTTGCCACTTATTCACTCTGTGGCCTTGAACGACATAAGCCATTTCTCTAAACTGTTAGCTGATTTATGAGCAGAGGATAGTAACAGTATGTATCTCAGAGATTTTTGTGAGGATTCAGTGAGATAATAAACGTACAGCGCTCAGCTTCATTCCAGGACGATATCGTAATACTGTTGTACCAGCGTTTTGTTTTGCTTGTGTTGTTGCTGCTGCAGTTGGAGCTGTCCAAATTCAAACGTCTTTGTTGGAGTGACACGTTGAAAACAGCAGGCCATACTTTCCAAGTGTTGCTGCAGGAATCAAATGAGACCGTGTAACCCGAGAATATACTGTGCTGCGCACATCAAGGAGTTGCTGGGCGGTGCAGATGCTTGACACCCTCACTGCTAATGGAAAGGTTGGCCGTTCAGGTCGACCCAGAGGTTCCTCAGAAGAAAGGCTTGGTAACTGTTTCCAACAAATCAGCCACTGAAAACTCTATGGAGCCCAGTTCTATTCTGACACACACATGGGGTCACCGTGAGTCAGAGTAAACTTGGTGCCCACTGTTTTTGTTTTTTATGCCCATCAATGGTGATATCATTCCAGAGAATGCAGTTGTTATTATGGATTGAATTGTGTACCCCCAGAATACGTGTTGGAATCCTAACCCAGTTATCTGTGGACATGATCCTGTTGGGAGGTAGATTTCTCTTCGTAATGTTAATGCGTCGTACCCCAGGAGGGTGGGTTCGAAATCTAATCACTTCTGAGTTTAAAAAGAGCAGATTAGATGGAGAGACTTGCACACATGGGAAGAGATGATACATGTGATGGTTAAGGTTGTGTGTCAACTTGCCTGGGCCATGATTCTCATGGTTTGGAAGTTATGATGTAGTTTGGCAGTTATGTAATGATGTAGTCATCCTCCATGATGTGATCTGGTGTGATCAGCTAATCAGTTGTAAGGGGCGTTTCCTTGGGGGTGGGGCCTGCATCCAGTATATATGGATGTTCTGGCAAATCTTGCTTGCTTGCTCAGGATCTTGCATCTGGCTTGTCATCATCCGATCTCTGGTTCTTGGGACTTTAGCCCATGGCCTGCCGTATTGTCTGCAAATCTTGGGATTTGTCAGCTTCCGCAGCTTGTGAGCCAGCAGCCTGCCATCTGACCTGCTGATCTTGGATTCCTTGGCCCCTGTGGCTACGTGAGTCAGGAGAAGCCTCCAGCCTGACACCTGATCCACGGACTTGGGACTTGCCAGCCTCTACAACCGTGTGAGCCATTTCCTTGAAATAAATCTCTCTCTCTCTATATATATATGTATATATTTACACACAGACACAGACACAGACACAGACACACACACACACACACACTTCACTGGTTTTGCTTCTCTAGAGAACCCAGCATAAGACAATACATGAGGGTTGTCTATAAATCAAGGAACCATGAAATGCCCTGGACTATCTACAAGGAAAGAATGCAGTGACCAAGACCCTGATTTGGACTTCGAGCCTCCAGAACTGTGAGACAATAAATTTCTGTGCTTTAAAGCTACCGCTTGGGTATCTGTGTCACAGCAGCACTAGGAGACAGTTATATACTCTCCCAAATACGGGTTTTGGTTGACATTGAAGGCTCAGAAGGGAGAGGATAGGAGGAAATTCCACCCAAGTTAAGGAAACATTAAACAACTGAAGATACACATTTCCAGTATGATCGTTTTGCCAAGGAGCAACCTTGCCTCCAGGAACACCTTCCTTTTCAGAGACTTTTTTTCTTTTTCAGAGCTTCTGTCTCTGCCTGATTGCTGTTCCCCCCACTAGACTGTAAAATCCATGAGTGCAGTGCCTTATTTTGTTCACTGATGCATCTTCTTTACAACAGCAGTGACTTGTACACGGTGGGCACTCAATAAATATTTGTTAAGTAACAGAGTGAATGAATGGATTTAATGGACTTAATTTACACATAAGCGTTACTGGAATAATTTAACCAAGAATAGTCAATCGTTTCTGAATGGTACCCTTAAATTTCAAGTTTATATCTATCCATCTAGCAGCCCCGGTGGCACAACAGTTAAGTGCTTAGCAACTAAGAGAAAGGTTGGCAGTTTGAATCCACCCAGCTGCTCTGTGGGAGAAAGACCAGATGGTCTGCTCCCATAAAGATTACAGCCTAGAAAACCCTACGTGGCAGTTCTATTCTGTCACGTGGGGTCACTATGAGTCAAAATTGACTCAAAAGCACCCCAAAACAACAATGTATCCATTTACCTATCTGGAGTCCCCGGCTGATTTAAATGGTTAAATACTCAGCTACTAATAGAGAGTTGGCGATTTGAACTTGCCTTCAGGTGCCTTGGAAGACAGGCCTGGCAATCTACTTCTGAAAGATCACAGCCATTGAAAACCCTATGGAGTGCAGTTCTATTCTGACACACATGGGATCACCATGAATCAGAATGGACTTGGGGCAACTGGCATTTGTTTTATTTTTTAAATATATCTGTTTGTGGGGTCACTAGTAGTTGGAATTGACTGAATGGTAATGTTTTTTTTTGTTGGTTTTTTTGTTTTTTTGGTATCTATCCATCCATCCATCCATCCATCCATCCATCCATCCATCCATCCATCCATCCATCCATCCATTTATCTGTATATACATATGAGTCCATCAGTCTATCTGTTTAGCGAGCAAGAATGAACAACCTTTCTGTTAAGCCAGTCACCTGCACTTTTCCTACATGACTGAACATTTGCGTGAACCCTTAAAATACAGCCATGAAAGTTTTTAATTCAACAGACATTTACTGATTACTTACTAAATGCTAATTGATTTCTGTGTGTCCTATATTATTATACTATACATTGTATGCTGCATATCATATATTGTCTGTTAGTGTAATTGTGGAAGAAATAGCTTTTGTGTGGTTCGGTAGATGAATGTAGAGGCAACCTTTAGTGACCCAAGGCTAGCAACAACCTAGGAAGTTGTAATATTCCCTGTCTTCACATAGGACACGTTTAGTTGTTCGGGTCAGATACCAGCGCAGGCCATTAAAAAAGGGAAAATGCACCCTGTTAGCATTTAAACAGCCCCTCACTTCCCTTTGCCTCTGTTATTCGCATCCATGGGATTTACATATTTCTTTCCATATTATTTCAGGGGAAATTTAATAATATTCTATTTTAACTTATTCTGTAATTTAAAATAACTTGATTTCACGTAATTTATCATTTTTCTATATTTGCTTCAGATTTAAAAATAATTAAATATACATTTGGCATTCTCCCATTCTCTTCCTTCTTCAGAGGAATCCATATATAAAGATTACAACCAAAAAATATGTGCGCAGTTACACTGGTAGATATGTATGTATATATGTGTATAGGAAGGCACACGTGAGTATATGTGTGTGCATGTATAGGTGTATGTGTAGGCATATGTATATGCAAGTTTGTGTGTGCTGCATGTATATTCACATAGATAGCAAAGCTCACAGGGGCACAGTTACAGGGACTTCCCAGACATATCCAAATACCTCACAGGATAAGTTGGTCAATTGGCATAACATGGTTCATAAAGATCATGCTCTACATGCTAGTTTGGTGAGTAGCATCTGGAGTCTTAAATGCTTGTGAGCAGCCATCTAATGTACAATTATTGGACTCTACTCGTCTGGAATCAAAGAGAATGAAGGAAACCAAAGACTCAAAGAAGAAGCTAATCCACAGGACTAATAGCCCACATGTACCAAGGTCTCATCTAGCCTGAGACAAGAAGAACTAGATGGTGCCCGGCTACCACTACTGACCTTACTGTCTGGGGACACAATAGAAAGTCCCAGATACAACGGGAGAAAAATGTAGAACAAAACTCAAATTCTAAAAAAGTCTGGACTTACTGAGAGACTAGAGAAAGCCCCCAAGACTATTGCCCTTAGATACCCTTTGAACTTGGAACTGAAGCCACTCCCAGAGGTCACCTTTCAGCCAAATAATAGATTGGCTCATAAAATGTTACTTGTGAGTATTGTGCTCCCTTTAATAATCAACTATATGATACCAAATGGTCAGCATTTACCGTAAAGCAAAGATGAGAAGGCAAGGAGGGGCAGGGAAGCTAGATCAATGGAAACAGAACAAACAGAATGGAAATAATGAGAATGCTGATAATACTGTGAAAAATGTAACCAGTGTCACGGAACAAATCTGTATAAACATTGTTAAATGGAAACCTAATTTATTCTGTACACTCTCACCTAAAACACAATAAGATATTATTTAAAAAATATGTAAAGATGATATTTACCTTACTTGTAAAGATTTTCAAAATATTTTTAGTGGTGTTGTTCGGTGCTGTCCAGTTGATTTTTCAACTCATAGCGACCCTATAGGACAGAGTAGAACTGCCCCATAGGGTTTTCTAGGCTGTAGTCTTTACAGGAGCAGATCGCCAGGTCTTTCTCCAGCAAAGCCTATGTATCCATAAATTTGTGTTGTTTAACATGTTGCTTTATTCAGGGACATCCTTAATTTTTTTTTTCGGGGTGGGGGGGCTCATCTTAATCCTTCATACTTGTCATCACCTCTCTTTCACATTTTCCTATAAACGTATTGTCCTTTTCAGCTCATTCACTGTATCAGATAGCTTTCCTCTAAAGCAGTAATTCAGTTTATAGTCCCACCTATCGTGTTTGCTGATGCCTCTTGTATTCATTGCCTTTGTCATCACTTGGTTTCCCTAGCTCCGCGAGCTTGCTTTTTCCCTCTTTTGGTACTTTACTGCCTTAACTCGAAGTTCTTTTTAAACATTGCAAGTCATGTTCTTAATCAGTTTTTCAATAGATCAAAAAACAAAAAAAAAAAACTTTCAGAGAATTTTTTATTTCTTTTGTATTTTCTCCCACAATGAGTGGGTCTCTTCTCTTTCTCCCTTCCCCCATCCATTTGTTGCATGTATTGCTGTAGACCATGGGTGGTGCAAATGCTGACGGAAAGGTTGGAGGTTCAAGTCTGCACAGAGGTGCTTCGGAAGAAAGGCCTGGCCATCTACTTGTGCAAAATCAGCAGTTGAAAGCCCGATGGAGCCCAGTTTTACTCCGACACCCACAAGGTCGCCATGAGTCTGGGGTGACTGGACGGCCAGTTTGGTTTCCATTTTCTTTGGTGTTCGTGGTCAGTTTGCATAGTTGTCAGGTCATGTCTTTTCATCTTGTTCATGTTTTGAGTTTTCATTGATATCTGTTCTGATATCAAGTAAGTGATTTCTTTTTGTACTTCCTTCTGCCCCCCACCTATTTTCCCCTCAGAGCTGGAGGCCAGGGGCACTCAGCCATCCATGTTGTTAGAGACTAGAGAGGCAGAGGGCTGGGGCGGGCTGAGCTGTGGCTGTGGGTGATGGGCTTCAGCAGAGCACCCAGCCATGCACCCTTTCCCGATGTCTCTCCCATGTCCCAGACTCTTGCTCCTTCTGTCCAATCACACGGTGTGTCCAGACCTGTGCTGTGTAGGGGCTCCCGGTCATAGCAGACCCTTAGCCCCGTCAACTGTTTGTGGCCCAGGAGCCTTCACTTCCTTCTGAGCTAGTCAGACCCACCTGCTAATATCGCTCATGTCGCCATTTTCCCTCTGGCAACCCTTCGTAGACTCCTTGCTCTGTCGACGTTTCTCTCCACATTTAGAGGTGTTGTCAGGAATTCTCATGATGCTGTTGACGCTCAGGTAGTTTTCTGAGCAATGGGAATGGCGGAAAGGCAAGAAGTCAAGCCTGTGCTCTTCAAAATTAACCTGCTTGTGTTTTTTGTCTTGTCTACCACTTTGTAAGTTTTTCACCATTGCTCTTGGTAAATTTCAGAGGCAGCTAGTTTTCCCTGATTTTTGACATAGTTAAGTTTGACTAGGGTAATTTTGTGATATGATTTTATCCTACTACCTTTCCTTGGAAAAACCCAACCAGTTGCCGTGGAGTCAACTCCAACTCATGGCGACCCCAAATGTGTCCGACTAGAACTGTGCTCCGTGGGGTTTTCAAGGGCTGATTTTTTGGAAGTAGATCACCAAGTCCTTCTTTCGAGGTGCCTCTAGGGTGGACTAGAACTTCAAATCCAGCAAATTAACCATGTACACTACCCAGGGACTGCAAGAATTATTTTAAAGATGTAACGAATTAATTTATGGATTGAATGCAATTCTTATTGAACTCAACATGCCTTACATTGCATCCATTATCTTCCCCAACCTCCATCTACTCATCTTTCTCTCTTCCTTACCTCAGTTGGAGGAACAGCTCTATCTTAGCCACCCAAGACAGAACCCTGGCAATCATATGACATTTATAATGGCATTGGTGTATTGCAAATTTTTGCACAAAATGATGTATTTGAAAATTGGCTTCTTTGTGGAAATATGTGTGTTTTTTAAAAAGGTAGTATTTTTCCTACTTTCCAAAATATAATATACACAAAAATAATAATATTATTCTTATAGTGCAAATTGGGTATTTGGTTAATTTGTGTATGTGTATGTATAGACATTGACCACCACTCATCTGTCAGTTTGTCCTACTGTGGTGGCTTCTGTGTTGCTGTGACGCTGGAAGCTATGCCCCTGGTATTTCAGATACCAGCAGGGTCACCTATGATGGACAGATTTCAGTGGAGCTTCCAAACTAAGATGACTAAGAAGGACCTGATGATTTACTTCCAGGAAAAAAAAAAGCCAGTGAAAACCTTATGAATAGCAGCAGAACATTGATATAGTGCCAGAAGATGAGCCCCTCAGGTTGGAAGGCACTCAAAATACAACCGAGGAAGAGCTGCCTCCTCAAAGTTAGAGTCAACCTTAATGACATGCATGGAGTAAAGTTTTCTGGACCTTCATTTGCTGATGTGGCACAACTCAAAATGTGAAGAAACAGCTGTAAACATCAATTAGTAACTGGAACTTGGGATGTACAACAGGCAGAATGCTCCACAGAAGCAAGGATGGTAAGACTTCATCTCGCTTACTTTGGACAGGTCATCAGGAGGGACCAGTCCCTGCAGAAGAACGTCATGATTGGTAAAGCAGAGGGTCAGCAAAAAAGAGGAACTGGCCCTGCACCATCCCCATGCCCAGTTGTGGATTGGACCACTATGATCCATGGGGATTTCATCGGCTGATTTTTGGAAGTAGATTACCAGGCCTTTCTTAGTCTAGAAGCTCCAGTGAAACCTGTTCAGCATCATAGCAACGCACAAGCCTCCACTGACAGATGGTTGATGATCTTGCATGAGGTGCCTTGGCCGGGAATTGAACCCAAGTCTCCCACATGAAAGGGGAGAGTCTCTGCCACTGAGCCACCAATGCCCTCACAAACACTAGATAGATGATTTGAGCTCTGATGAAGTAACTGGAATGGGGTGTTATAAACTCTGGTCAGAGATGAGGATTAGGTGTTATGTAACTTGGATGTAAAGGATGCAGACTGTAGGGAAGCTAGACTCAGTGTTTCCAGTTACAACAGGGATTAAAAAAAGCTCTCAGGGAGGAATAGAACTATATGTCTGTGACCGCAGGTCTCATATGAAACCACCTGCCTGCTGAGAAGGTACCCTCATTGCTTAGCAGGAAAAGCAGATTGCGTGAGTTAGCATATTACCTTTTATAGTGGGTACCCCTTAAACCTAGGGAAGCTGAACACCAAGAATATGTTGTTGTGTTGTGATTAGGTACCACTGAGTCGACTCTGACTCATAGCAACCCCATGTGACAGAGTAGAACTGCCCCATAGGGTTTTGTAGGCTGTAACCTTTACGGGAGAGATTGCTTCTGAGGAGCAGCTGGGTAGGTTTGAACCGCCAACCTTTAGGTTAGCGGCTGAGCACTTAACCATTGCTCCACCAGGGCTTTTTAATGAGAATATAGAAAATGAATTGTAAAAATATATAGCATTTGTACTTTTGTGTTAATTTTGGTATTCAGGAAAATATTTAAGAGGACTGTGCATAGTAAATGACTAACATATTAGCTTTGTAATTCCAATGTAAATTATACATCTGAGGAATTTGAATTAAGATGAAAGGCAGAAAAATATTTTCCTAAGTTCATAAAAAGAATACTGGAATGATGGTAAACTTGAGATTTAATAGGTTTTTAAGTTTAATATATTTAATTTATAAAATTATTTCTCAGAGAGGTTTTCTTTGTTAGTTAGAAAGCCAAAGTAACTTGAATAATGAAAATATTAATCTTATAAACAATGGAAACACTCAGTTCTCTGTTCAAAAAAAGCTGACCCCAAAGTCATCAAATGCACATCAGCTGTCTCCAGCAGACCTTCTTTTTTGCTAAGTTTATCAGAGGTCACTATCTACGCCAAGGCAGCGCCGGGACACCAAGACTCATTGTTGCTCGACTCTTTCTTCCTACCAGCCAATATACCCATCAATTATCTTCCATTGTCCCCAGTAATTACTCAGGTATCCTTCCCCTTCTCCTCATTCCCCTTCCATTCCAGAGGATATAGTTATAGTCTGCAAACTGTGCCCACTGTCAGACTGGCCATCCTCCTGTCCATTCCATAGGCACAGAGAGATACCAACACCAGTACCACCAGCTGCCTCAAGTTGACTCTGAGTCATGGCTACCCCATGTGTGTCAGAGTAGAACTGTGCTCCACAGAGTTTTCAGTGGCCGATGTTTCGGAAGTAGATCACCAGACCTTTCTTCCAAGGCACCTCTGGGTAGACTCGAACCTCCAACCTTTTGGCGAGCAGCTGAGCATGTTAACTGTTTGTGCCACCCAAGGACCCCACAGACAGAGACACGTTCTGGAATACAGGTCAGGTCACGGACCCCCAGTTGGGGAGCACTCTGTGGCTTCCGTGACCATCCTGAGGAATTCACACATCCAGTGGCTGACCTGGTCCTTTTGCAATGGCAGCTCATGCATTTGCAATGGCCGTCCTCCCCTCCCCCTAAACAGTATGCCTTCTGAGGGCGGGGGTGCTTTTTCACTGTTACATCATCTGTACTTTGCTCAATGCCTCACGCATAAACTGTGCTCAGGAAATGTTGAGTGAACTCACGAGTCACTAACTCATTGTTCGCACTTTTAACTTTGACTTCCTTGCCTCTGATTCATCCTTACAGGCCACTGATTCTCACCTGGTGGGGGACACTTGGCTATGTCTGGAGACATTTTTGGGTCATCACGACTGGCAGGAGGCTCCTGGCATCTAGTGGGTAGAGGCCAAAGATGCTGCTCAGCAACTTACAACCCAAAGAACAACTCCTCACGGCAAAGAATTATTCGACCTGAAATACGAATAGCACCAACGTAGAGAAACCCTGGTGTAGACCAATTGTAAAATGAAGCCTTCCTTACGCACTGCTATTGACTTGATTCCAACTCATAGCGATACTGTAGAACAGAGTAGAACTATCCCCATAGGGTTTCCAAGGCTGTAAATCTTTTTTTTTAAATTGTATTTTAGATGAAGATTTACAGAACAAATAGTTTCTCATTAAACAGTTAGTACACATGTTGTTTTATGACGTTGGTTAACAACCCCACGACATGTCAACACTATCCCTTCTTGACCTTGGGTTCCCTATTACCAGCTTTCCTGTCCCCTCCTGCCTTCTAGTC
>NW_004444070.1:1614192-1637187 GCF_000243295.1 Trichechus manatus latirostris | reverse complement strand
ACTCAGTCTGGTGGAGGCCATGGTAGTTGTGGTCCATTAGTCCTTTGGACTAATCTTTCCCTTTTGTCTTTGGTTTTCTTCATTCTCCCTTGCTCCCGAAGGGTGAGACCAGTGGAGTATCTTAGATGGCTGCTCACAGGCTTTAAGACCCCAGACACTACTCACCAAGATAGAATGTAGAATATTTTCTTTACAAACTGTGTTATGCCCATTGAGATAGATGTTCCCCAAGACCATGGTCCCCACAGACAAGACTGTAAGTATTTATGGCAGCAGACTGCCACATCTTTCTCCCATGAAACAGCTGGTAGGTTTGAACCACTGACCTTTAGGTTAGCAGCTGAGTGCTTAACCACTGTGTCTCCACGGCTCCTTCAAAGCTTCCTTAGTACTTAATAAATTATGTTCAGTTATTACCTCCAACAAAAGATTTCCTTTTATTCCTAGTTAACTGAGTCTTCCCCACATTTTATAATGGTATATAATAAAACTTCAAAGTGTAAATCTATTTTCTTTGCCCAGTGGTGAATTATAAGTATTATATCAATGCTTTAATTAGCTCCCCTGTAAACACTGAAACGCATTGCAACTGGTATTCTTCTGTGTTCATTCTCCAGTTTTATAAGCAAAACAGACTTAGCTTCCTTTTCATTTGTGAAATAGGTTAAAATTAAACCTGTGGGGGATTACTTATCATCCTGATGGTTTCCCTGTTTGGGGTATTTACTGTGTGCATTTGAGGACAGTGAATTAGCCTACCAACGATGTTTCACAGCACCACTAAACCAAGGAAAAAATGGTTGCTCTAACCTTGAAGTGCAAGTCTTGGTGTAAATCCCTAAACCATCGTATCAATTCAAAATAAGTGGCTGGCTTGCAGAAGTAGAGTTTAGTGGTGTGAACGTGCATATCTGGTGTGAGTGACAGAATGAACAGTCTTGAGTCACACTTGAAGTCAACACCTATCAACCCAAGTCATGCAGCTTTGTGAACGAGGGACACCCAGCAGTTCAACAGCTTTGCTAGAAATGAAGGTGTGTGTAAAAGGGCCACCCACTCATGTAAATGGCCAACGTGATTTGGGATTTGTTTGCTAGGAGAGTTGAGCAAAACACAACTGCTCTGTAGCTTGTAGATTCCAAACACTAATTCAGGCAATGACTCAGCTCTTGCTGAAACCGGGGATTGTGGAGAGCACTGAATTACTGCATGTGACTCGAAGACTTAGTCCCCATTTATTTATTTAGACCGTCATTAAGTTGGCATAAATCAACCCTCTTAATCTTTTCGTGGAGCCTCTGGGTGGTGAAGACTGTTAAATGCTTGGCTACTAACAGAAGGGTTGGCAGTTTGAATCTACCTAGAGGTGCCCCAGAAGAAAGACCTAGTGATCTACTTCTGAAAAATCAGCCATTGAAAACCCTATGGAGCACAGTTGTACTCTGATCCCCATGGGGTCGCCAGGAGTTGGAATTGACCTGACGGCAACTGGTTTTTGTTTCGTTTTGTTTTTTTGGGGGGGGTTAATCTTTCCATGGCTTCTTCTCTTTGACTACTAAACGTGGTAGAGCAATTTTAGCCTTTTGGAAGTCCTGTGTCTGATATAGGTGGTCAGGACACAAGTAATTACAAGGTGGGAGCACGCTCATGCTGTTGAGTCATGACTGATAAGACAACTAGAGAACTCAGTGAAACACTGATATGCAGCGATTTGGAATTCTGCAGACATAGGCATGTGTAGGTATGCAGATACATGTTCATAGAAGGTTTAGCTTTACATTTCTTTTCTGGTGCTGGTTTTTGTGAACTGCTCTGAAGTTGATTAATGCGTTCCCCATGTACCATTCAGAGAGTGGAGCTGTGTTAACTTGATCCACCAACAAAGTGGTTAGTTACTGTAGTCACCGTTTTATGCTTTATGTTTTGTTTCATGTTTTATGTTTTATGCTTCAAAAACAAAAGGCTAGACTGAGTCCTACCACTGTCGTGTTCATTACTGTAAGAGCAAAGACAGATGAGCTCAGACAGACAGTGTAGATGCACGTGGGACGGCGTGGGTGGTGTGGTGATTAAGGCTCTTGAGCGCCGGGCTGTTTGCAAAGTCATTAGACAGAATAGTATGTGGATGGGAGCGTGTCAGGCTAATTGCTGCAGCTGCTTTGGTTTATCTGAGGAAATTCTGTTCCAGTTTTATGGAAAAAGCAGAATCGAACCTCTCGAAGTCTTACGGCGTGGTTTTTACCCACCTTTTAGAAGTGTGATAAATCCCACTACTTTTCAGGTGGATGGAGAACAGAAGTAGGCAAACAGGAAAAGTATGCCAGCAGGTTATCTAACATGAGCTGTGCCAGGTTCACCTCTGTGTTTGGGCATCGCCATACGTTTGCATTTCACTTGAATTTCTTGTGAGTGTGAAAGAAAGTTTTGGGAGGAAAGCCACTACCGGCTAGAATCCAGACCAAAGAGTCCACCCCGTGGCTGCCATCTTGAATGGCCACATCTGTGTGGATCCTTCGTGGTCTTGGCTTGGATCTCAAACCATCTACAGTCAGGAGTGCAAAGAGGACTATGAACAAAGGCAAGATAAGACAGGAGTCAGACACAGCAGTTGGGGGTCTGGTTGCTAAAACGCAACAGACGTTTAAACACTGGAAACTTAGATCAGTAATTGGAGCTCCAAGGCATCCCGAGCATCCCTGTTTGTCGCAGCGGCGACAGTAATCGAGATGGCGAAGACAGTAACCAACTGCACAACTCTTACAGAGAAGTGGGGCCAGGAGGGTCACTCTGAGGAGTTGACCCCCACTTCAGTCCCAGGAGTTTATTTATAGTCAATACAGCAATCAATAAGGCAATTGACAAAACAATGGGTTTTGAGTACGGGCAAGGAAGAAGGAATTCAGGTAAACAAGTCAATCAGTAAAGGGACAATAGGTTTGGGAAAACACATCTTGACAAGTCTCAACATGTTGGAGACAAGTCTCAACATGCTGTGCAGCATAGAGGCCTGTGGGGGCTGCAGTTGTCAATAGTGCAGCCATGTTTAAATGGCATATATCCCCACACCTGTTCTAGTTAGTAGCAATTCACCATGTAGCTTCAGATGCCAAAGCAGCTATTGAAAAAGAACAGAAGCAATTCTTACACCTTGTAGCAGTTTTGAGAAATAAAATGAGCCAAATATATTAATGGCATTACAGGGCGTACACATAGGGCATGCTCAGTCGTAATTTCCCCATGAAGTTGATCTGTATGATGTTTTGGTATTAGGGTACAAGTTACACAAGACAGAACTTAGTGGATTTGTTTCCACCGGCCTGGTAGTGTGCCCTGTACACTTCGGCATTAACTTCATCGTGCAGCCAGTTTCTTGTTCTCTGCATCTTTCCTTTTCCCGTGGTTGGGCCACTTGGCCCTGCGTGTAAATTTAATCCCCGTATATCCCTGAGACCATTGTGAGATGTCACATCAACGCTTCAGCTACAAGTCTTATCCCAGTTTTGTGCAAATGGAACATTCTGTTCTTATCTTCTCTTGTGCCGTGTTACCTGCCTTTTCTGATTTCGGTCTCTAGTTCGAGGATCTATTACATGTGTCTGTCCATCACTAGCCTTCTTGTTATCCTACCAAAACCAACCAAACCCATTGCAGTCGAGTCAACTCCAACTCATAGTGACCCTATAGGTCAGAGGAGAGACCTGCCCCAGAGGGTTTCCAAGGCTGTGAATCTTTACGGAAGCTGACTGCCCCATCTTTCTCCCATGGAGAGGCCGGTGGGTTTGAGCTGCTGACCTTTCAGCTAGCAGCCGAGTGCTTAACCATTGCACCACCAGGGCTCCTGTTACCCTAAACCCCCAGAAATTGGAGACCTTCCAAATCTTGCTTTAAGGATAAGCACCCTGGTAAGCAGCTTTGCAATTCCTGCATCCAGTGTAAGGAGTTGGGCGTGGTTGGGAAGGAAGAGCAATGGGCTTGTCTGAAAGCTGTACTTGCATCGCTTTCTACCTTAGGTTTCAGATGTGTTTAGTTGCACTGACCTTGGAGGCAACCCTTGTGCTTATTCCAGGGCAGTGATTGAGGCACTGTTGTCTGCTTACAGACTCATGTGATGCTATTTGCCTGGCCCCTGTCCGGGGCCATCCTCTCTTTCTCCTGGTTCACTTGGATACATTATTCTAAGAGACTCTGAGTGCATCTCCATCAAGTAACGTTGATCATGGCACTATAATAACAACGCATAGAATGCCTCCAGTGCTCCAGCCACTTAGCACTACTGATCCCCTTAACCTCTACAACAACTTTATCAAATAGAATCATTCCCATTTTACAAAAGAAGAAGCTCAGAGTCAGATTTTAAGAAATCTGGCCTAGGTCATATAGCTATTAAGCGGCAGAGTTGGACGGAATCCCCCGGACTGATCCATTCGAAAGCCTATGTTTTTAACCATATTACAGTACTTCATCTTGCTTACTTTGGGCACATCATGCGGAAAGTCCTATTGCTAGAAAAGGACATCATGTTTGGTAGAGGGGCTCCTCAAGGAGATGGATTGACACAGTAGCCACAACAATGGACTGAAACATACCAACGATCAGGAAGATGGAGTAGGACAGGGCAACATTTCATTCTGTTAGACGTAAGGTCTCCGTGAGTCGGAGCCGATGCGATGGCAGCTAATGACAACAGCCTTCTTTGCTGGGGGCCTTCTGTGACTATTCTTGTACGCCTGTTGGCTCGTACCTTATTCAGTGTCACCTTCTTGCTGGATTGAATTTTCAGTACTTGGGGATTTAAGCAGCTCACCTTTTCCAAATGACCAGGATTAGTTTCCAGTCCTCCACCATTCTGGTGCTGCCTGTCCCACTGTTAATCACGCCATACCTGGCTGAGTCCTGAGATCTAATGCAATATTCTCTAGTTCAAAACTCAGACATGAGTGGGCTTCCAAAGTAGGCTTTCACATAAATAGGTCTTTCTTGGCCCCTTCATGATACGTGCACTTCTTTGTCATTTCCCAGTTCTACATTGTTCCTATCCCGTATGTGGAGCCACCTTTAAGGCACATTGCTTATTTCTATGGAAACCCTCCTTAGGATTCAAACATGTGAGGCAGCCTTTCCCAGTCTCCCAAGGGTTTAAGTCCAAGACAGTTGTGCAGGGACTCCTTATACCATGTGGTGACACAAGTTATATTATCACTAAGGTCAGCCTTCGGAGGAAAAGAAACTCCTCTCCCAACTATTGAACAACACTGTATTCTGTCATGTGGCTTTGTTTATTGCAATAGAGTAGTTCCAAAAGTCCGTTTTTAAGTGGTTGTTTGGAACTCAGAACACATTGTCCCATATAAATGATGTTAGAAATCCTAGGAAGAAAACCTCAGGATGGCACATAAAAATTAAAAAAAATTAAATCTGTATGTAGCTGTGTTAACGGTGAAGAAAGGGTTCATTCCATTCAGTTCCATTAGGTAAACCATGTGTTCTAAATATGAATGTGCTTTGATTAAATGGTGCCTACTCTTTGAGTATATATATTAAGCCATTTGGGAGATGATGTTTTCCTCTAAAATACACTGAAATCTTCCATCCCATCTTAATCAGAATTTGAACATATTCAGGCTTGGTGGTTTCTCCAGTACTGCTCGTTTCATTACATACCATTCATATATAACACCTGAGGCCATTCTCTTACACTTGCTACAGAGCAACATACTTGGGTGAAGAGTTTTCTTGAAGTAAAGCCCCCATGTGAGGCATCTGTCCTTGTGACTTTTCATTGGGAGTTTGTGTTTGAAACCATTGTTTCCATGTCCAGAACCTTAATTTGCAAGATGCAGGTGCTCTGATGCAGTGCTTCTCAATCTTTTATGTGCAGACAAATCATTTGGGGATCTTTTTAAAATGTAGCCCTTGTTTCAGGAGGTCTGCTGTGAACTTGATTGTCTGCATTTCTAAGCAGCTCTCAGGAGATACCTTTGCTGCTCATATGTGACCACACTGGGAGTAGCCAGGCACTAAGCAATAGGAATAAGGATACCTCATTTAACCTAGGATTCCACTATTCTGGAGGTTGGCCATCGTGGACTGTTCTATATACCCTTGTTGTTGGGTACCATCAAGTTTATTTTGATTCATAGCCACCCCATGTGACAGAGCAGAACTGCCCTGTAGGGTTTTCTTCGCTCTGTTCTTTATGGAAGCAGATCACCAGGTCTTTCTCTTGAGGAGCCACAGGGTGGGTTCAAACCGCCAGCGTTTCAGTTAGCAGCCCAGTGCTTAACCACGGCACCACCAGTGCTCCTCTATATATCATAGATTATTTTATCTTCCCAGAATTGAGCCACTCGGCTGACCGTATCAGCTACTGTTCACCCTGGCCTGAGGCTGCCGTCACAGCCTGCCATTTGTGTTGTAGACAGTCTTCCCTGGACTGAGAAGATCATGGCCTGACATATCTGTAATATACTGTATTCCCTGCACTGAGACTTTCACAGCCCACCATGTTGGTCATTTATAGTACAGTCTTCCCTGGACTGGGACTATCTCGGCTCCTATGTTAATCATCTGCTGTTTTTCCTACACTGAGGCCATCACAGACTGTTTTCTCGGCCATAGAT
This sequence comes from Trichechus manatus latirostris, assembly GCF_000243295.1. Lineage (NCBI taxonomy): Eukaryota > Metazoa > Chordata > Mammalia > Sirenia > Trichechidae > Trichechus > Trichechus manatus. Next base: position 1,630,567 of record NW_004444070.1, on the reverse strand, counting down.
GGTCTTCCAAGGTCTGAGAAGATAATGGCTGGCCATCTCTGTCATAAGCTATTTTTCCTGGAATGACACATCACAGCCTGCATCTTGGTCATCGACTGCTTTCCCTAGACTGAGATCATGCCAGACTACTCTCTGGGTCACAGATTGTTTCCCTAGGAGTTAGATGGCCACGGCTCACCGTCTCTGTGATAAATTGTTTTCCTTGCAGTGAAGATATTACAGACTCCAAGCTCTGTCATAAACTGACATCTGGGTTATCTCCTGGTTTCCCTAGACTGATACCACCATGGCCCCAATATCTGCCATTGGCTGTTTTCTCTGGACAGACGACATCTGGGTATTCTACCTCAGGCATCCTATCTTCTCCCTGGAAGGAGGCCATCGTGGCCCCATCTTAGTCATCCACTGTATTCCCTGGGCTGAAGAGATCACCCGGTTGTCATCTCGGTCATCGACTGTATTCCCTAGAGTAGGCCATCATGGACGGCTGGCTCGCCATAGATTGTTTTGCCGGGACTGAGAAGATAAAGACTCACCGTCTTTGCCACAACTGTTTTCTCTGCACTGAGGCCATCAGAGCCTACATGTGGTTCATTGAACGTCTTCCCTGAGCTGAGGTGATAGTAACTCCCATCTTAGTCATCATAGCCTGATACCCCTGAGCTGAGTCCATCATTGTGTCTGAGCAGTAACTGACTGTCTGTCCTGGTGTGTGGCCATTATGATCATGCTGCTCATCCACACTGCTAACTGGTCGGTCATCTCAGTCATTGATTGTTATATCTAGAGGTTGCCATCATGTCTCCCATCTCAGTCATCTATCTTTTCCTATGCTGAAGGAATCTTGGTCATCTACTGTTTTCCCTAGATGAGGCAATCGGGGACTAATATGTCAGATATAGATGGTTTTCCCAGAATGGGTAGATAAGGGCTCACCATTTCTGGCATAATGATTTTTCCTAGCACTGGGGCTTTCCTGACCTGCATCTAGTTCAACAAAGCGCTTATCTGTCCTGAGGTGATTACCGGCTCCCATCTCCATCATCATAGTCTGATGTCCCTGGGCTGAGTCAATCGTTAGCCTGTCTTCTCAGTAATCAACTGTTTTCCCTGGGCTGAGGCCATCTCTGCCCCATTTTGGTAATCGACTCTTTTCCGTTGGCTGAATGAATCATGTGTCTGTCATCTCAATCATCGACTGTTTTCCCTAGGACAGGCTATCGTGGACATCTGTCTTGGTCATAGATTGTCTTTCCTGGAATCAAAAGATAAGGGTTCGCCTCTCTGTCATAACTGTTTTCCCTGCGCTGAGGCCGTCATGATCTGCATCTCGTTCATCAAGGGGCTTATCTGTCCTGAGGTGATAATGAGCTCCCATCTCTGTCATCATAGTCTGATATCCCTGGGCTGAGTCAATCAATGCTCTCTGTTCTAGTAATCAGCTGTTTTCCCTGGATTGGGGCCATCATGGACCCCATCTCAGTCATCTCTTTTCCCTGGGCTGAATGAAGCACGTGTCTGTCATCTCGGTTATCGACTGTTTTCCCTGAACAGGGCCATCATGGACGGCTGTCTCAGTTATACATTGTTTTTCCTGGAATCAGGAAATAAGGGCTCACCTCTCGGTCATAACTGTTTCCCCTGCACTGAGGCCATCATGACCTGCATCTCATTCATCAAAGGGCTCATCTGCCCTGAGGTGATAGCCGGCTCCCATCTCCATCATCATAGTCGGATGTCCCTGGGCTGAGTCAGTGGATTGGTCTGTCTTGTCAGTAATCAACTGTTTTCCCTGGGCTGAGGCCATCACTGTCGGCTGTCTCAGCCCTAGATTTCTTCTAGGACTGGGAAGCTAAGGTCTCATTCCTCTGTCATAACTATTTTCCCTGCGTCGAGGTCATCATGGCCTGCATGTCGGTCATTGATGTTCTTCCCTAGAGTGAGCTGATGGCCGACATCTTCTTGGTCGTCATTGTCTGGTATCCCTGGACTGAGTTGATCTTTAGTCGGCCATCTTGATCACCGACTGTTTCCTTTTGACAGAGACCATCACGGCCCCTATTTGGGTTGTAGGTTATTATTCCAAGCCTGACAGGATCATGGCCTCCATCTGGGTCATGAACCGTATTCCCTGCACTGAGGCCATAGCAGCCTGTGCTGTTGGGCATCAGTTTTCCCGCACGTCCCTACCATCTTGGTGATTAACTCTTTTCTGTCATCTGTGTCCGTCACAGCCTGCCATGTCTGTCATAGACTGTGTCCCCTGTGCTTTGGCACTCACGGTCTCAGTTTGCAGAATTATTTCATTGCATTCTTATCTCGAGAGATATTAAAATGTAAAATATGGAATTGTGAATGCATTTGCTAAATTAATAGCCAAAAAAAAGCTTATGTTACTTTTAAGAGCTTTTAAATTGCTATCTCGTCAGTCTACTCAAGTTTGCATTCCAAAATGGTCAGACCAAGTGAATATCCAAATGTTTTAAGGTTTATTTCTTCTCCCACCTTTGCATTACACAGTTCTTCAAAGGAGGAGGGCCTTTTTAACAAAAATCGTCTTGCAGTGACTATGGACACAACTGTGGAATTGGTAGTATGATGAATAGTCTAAAAGTCATTGTTAATTATTTCTGCATCTGTTCATCTTAATTTTTTTTTAAACACCAGCATATTTTTTCATGTAATGAACTAGTAACCAGCTAAAAGATTCAGCAAGATTAAAAAAAAAAGAAAAAATTCTTTAGAAGAATTCTTGGGCCAGGAACCAGCTGTGATCAAGCTCAGTAATATGTTGCAAGAAGAACACTCTACGTTTTCAATTCTCTGCATATCCTCAATGTGAAAAAGTAATGCATACACACTCACACACACACAAATGCAAGTTGTCTGCATCTGCAGTTTTATGAATATAGCTGACTCACTCTTAGATTTTTAGTTCAGTGAGAATATGGTGCTAGATCTATCGATATGGACGTCCAGATCTTCCAAGTAATGTTCACACATGTGTGAAATGCAAATTAAATATTTTAATTTTTCCTTTGACATACTTTGGTATATATTATTGTGCAATCTGTTTTACAGTTTATCTTATTTGTGTATTTTAACTTTTGAAACCGTGGATAGCACAGAAGCCTACGTGTACTATGTTTTGTCCTGTACATACGTACCTATGATAAAGTTTAATTTATAAATGAAGTACAGTAAGAGATTAACAACAACAACAATAAAATGGAACAGTTATAACAATATACTGTGATAAAAGTTATGTGAATGTAGTTCCCTGGTGGGATGGAGCAGGATGGCGTGAAATACCCTTATTGTGTATTTTGACTTTTTATTATGAGAAATATTACTTTTAATTGATTTCTGGATCAAGACGTTTACTTATTAGTCAAAATGAACACTGTTAACAATCAGAGGCAACCAGCTCTGGACCAGTGTGAGAAGTGACCTTTCTGCGAAACGTTCATCAAGGGGTCTTTTGATGCAGGAACTCCCCCCACCTTTAAAATAGAACGAAGTATACTTGACACATCATTAACCCCTGAGATCGTGGAATGAGGAAATGGCACAGCGTATGAAAAAGTATTTTGAAAATAAAAGCTGAGAAAATAAATTTAAACATTACATTTTATAATTATTTCTTTTTTTTTCTGGGCCTGACACAAACGAAAGATCACAAATTTAAGTGTACACACAGAAACATCATAACAAATGAAATCAAAAGTTATTCGCTGAGCCCTGGATTACCTACGGCGCTGAGAGGGACTCTGATATGCATAGGTAAATAGAGTGAAATACAACATAAAGCAGTACAGTAGCCCCCCTTTATCCATGGTTTTGCTTTCCCTGGTTTCGGTTACTTATGGTCAAAGGCAGTCCAAAAATGGTAAATGAATAGCGTGCTGAAGTTTCACGCCATCCTGCTCCATCTCTCCTGGGGACCACATTCACATAACTTTTATCACAGTATATTGTTAATAATTGTTCCATTTTATTATCAGTTATTGTTGTTAATCTCTTACTGTACCTAATTTATAAATTAAACTTTATCATAGGTACCTATGTATGGGACAAAACATAGTATATGTAGGGTTCTGTTCTATCCACGGTTTCAGGCATCCATGGGAGGTCTTGGAATGTATGCCCTGTGGATAAGGGGGGACTACTGTCATAGGGACTTGAAGCCAAACTCATCCACAACTCCAAGGTTTTTACTCTAGCTCCTCAGGAATGATGTTTGAAATATATAAATGTATATATAAATATGTATTTATGTATATGTATTTAAAACATCATTCTGTGATTTTTGGGGTGGAAACTTCTTTATTATTTAAGAACTGACTGTACAGAAATGTTACTTTTCCCCATCTGTTTCTTCTGGGGATTATTTGAGTTTTGCCTAACATTTTTGTGACAGTCTTTTGTGCCTCTGGGTGAATCTCAAGTTCATCTTTGGTACCTGTGTTATCCGAAAATCGTAGTCAACTCTGAGATGCTGGAATATTTCAAAACAGGACCCAGTTTAGTAACTTTATCTTTTTTTCCTCCATTTTTCAGAGTTTAGTTTGGGCTTTATCATCTCTTATTAGCATCTACCAGAAATGAAATCAAATTTCCTTGGATTGTTGATTCTTCGTAACAATCAAACAGGTTATTTAAATCCAAATCTGAAGCTCTGAATGCAAATCCCATTGCCATCTAGTCGATTCCTACTTATAGCCACCCTGTAGGACAAAGCAGAACTGCCCCATAGGATTTCCAAGGCCGTAGTCTTTTATGGAATAGGCAGCCACATCTTTCTCCTGAGGAGCTGGTGAGCTCAAACCGCCAACTGAGTGGGTTAGCAGCTGAGTGCTTAACCACTGTGCCACCAGGGCTCCTTTATTTTATTCCAGGTTCCCTAAATCTCTAGGAGAATAGGCATATATGTATGTATTAGCAGAGGGATTTAGAATAGTCTGTAGCATTCAGCATAGGGAATTCCCTTGCATTTCCAAAGGCTTCCAGACTAAGGGTAAAATTTGTCCAACAAAATTTAATTTGCCACAAGGTCAACTGCTAGGAACATCTTGACCTGCAATTCTTTCTGAATTGAGGGTGCTGGCATATACTATATCCTTTTGGATTATTTTATTTTTAAGATACTATTGTTATTATTCAATGTGCCTTTGTTAAATGATATTAGGTTGACATTAAGATTGAAATTGTATTATTAAAACATTGACCAAAACACCCTTTCAGTCATAACTAAAATTCAGTTTATGGCCAGCATGCTTGGTTAGCCTTGGGTTTTATCTTGAATCTTAATTTGACAGGGCATAAATGTATTTTATTCACTGTATATTAATGTCCATTTTCACATTAATTTAAGACACAAAGCAGTGTTTTAGTGTATGATGCTAAAGCTGTTTTATTTTGTCATGTTGTATAAGAACTTTCTCTGCCTTTCTCTAAGTTTCCTAACTTACCATTAGGTGCGTGGGGATAAATGACTTCTAAATAGAACAAAATATTTTTGAGAAGAAATAACCTGAATTAAATAAGACAATACTCTTGTTAAGTAGAAATAACCTCTTGCTATTAAAATCCTGAAAAAAATAATAAATTTGATTTGCTGAACAGGCTATCATACCTCTACCCTCTAAGACTGCTTGCTCGGGAAAGAGGATACCCTAGAAGGTGTAATTGTTCACTGACATAAAATTATTCCTGGAGTTTCTTTTCAACTTGATTCTAAGGAACCTCTTGAAAGGAGATGATCTTAGAGTGTTGTACAAAATACAGGCATAATCCAAATGAAATAAGTAATCATGTTTTTTGTGCTGTATCAAGTTCATTTTCACACACAGGATGTTATTGTTGTTGTTCTTAGTTGCTGTGGACTCGATTCCGACTCCTGGAAACCCCATGTGTGCAGAGTAGAACTGTGCTCCTTATGGTTTTCAAGGCTGTGACGTTTTGGAAGTAGACCACCAGACCTTTCTTCCCAGGAGCCTCTGGATGGGTTCCAACTGCCAACCTTTTGGCTAGTAGTAGAGAGCAAAACCATTTGCACCACCCAGGGATACTACACAATAAAACACTTAACAATGTGGATACACTTTTCTTTAAATGTCTGATACATTCAACTTTAAAGTTGCAATGTTTTAACATCTAAACAGTTATCAAAATTATTCTTTAACCTGTTACATTTACTTTTATCTCATTGACTCCTTTATATATACCCTTACCCATTGCCTTCCAGTTGATTCTGACTCATGGCAACTCTATAGGACAGAGTAGAACCACCCCACTGGATTTCCAAGGCTGTAGTCTTTACAGGAGCAGATCACCAAGTCTTTTCTCCCGCAGAGTTGCTGGTGGGTTTGAACCTCCAACCTTTACATTAGCAGCTGAGAGCTTAACCTCTACGCCACTAGGGCTCCTTTTGTGTATACCAGGGGTAGCAAATGATGATTCCTGGGGCAAATTCAGCCCACTGCCTGTTTTTGTAAATAAGTTTTATTGGAACACATCCATGCCAATTATTTTACATCTTGTCTGTGACTGCTTTTGTGCTACAGTGGCAACACTGAGTAGTTGTGATAGAGACCATGTGTCTTGTACACCTAAAACTATTTATTATCTGGCGTTTTATAGAAGATGTTTGTGGAATCTCTGGCATGTACCAATTTACATCATTTTCAGCACACACAGGAAGAGTATAAGAGATGTATGGCTGATTTATTAAATTCAAAACTGCAGTAATGGGGGTGATAGAAAGCCTCCATGAGATTCATTGACACGATGGCCACAACATGGGCTCAAATATACCAGTGGTCACGGAGATGGCACGGGACTGGCCAGCGTTTATTTCTGTTCACGTGACATCACCATGAGTAGGAGCTGACTGGACAGCAGCTAACAACAAGGTGGTGAGTGTGGGGGTGCGGTGAGCATGGGGCTCAGAACGCTTACACATGGCACCATTAGATCGTATGCAGCAATTTAATTTCAGCAAAGCAGCATCTTCTGCCACGTCTAATTAAGGATCATTTGGATCTCCTTGGTTTTGCACTTTTGTTGGCCCTGTATTTGTAAATTTGGTTTGGTTTCTTAGTTCTTGGAGAGTTGAAATCGGGGAGTTTGTAATTCACCTTCTGTGTGTATATATTTATAGAAAGTAAAGAAAGCCATTTAAGTCAACGCTGGAGGTCACGGAGAACCTCCCTTTGGAAGAGCCTGTGTGATGCTCAGGTTGGAGAAGGTCTGAGGTAGCCTTGTCTTTTGTCGGAGTTCATACGAGTGTGTGATTGCCTGCAGAGGCGATTACCCTTTGGCAGACCAGGCATATTTTATTTGCCTGGCGATTTGAGGGGAGACAATAGGAGAGGTCACCCTCCCCTGCAGTTTCCATTTAATTTAGCAAGTGAGGCGGGGCAGGTGAAACATAACCACCTGTCGGGGTGGGCAGCCAGAGGTCAGATTTCATACCCCAGTGGGGAATTGCGGAGTCCCTTTAGTGTGCAAGCCTTCAGCTGGGCTTGGCTTCTGATGCTCTGCTGCAGGCGGACTGTCTATACCAGCTGCCAAACCCGGTGGACACCCTCGCTGGAGCCTGGGCTTGTTAAGAGAATCCTGACTCCTGTGAGGGTGTTGCCAGGGACCCAAAAGAGTGGTGAATGCTTCCAGTGGGTGAACTTTCCACGTCCTCTGACTCTTGGTTCTACAGACCTTTTATCACAATGACAGTCATGATGAACACACCAGCAATAGAGGTTTATACTTTATAGAAGGAAGTATGTAGGGGGCAGTGGTGGTTCAGTGGTAGAGTTCTCGCCTTCCATGTGGGAGACCTGGGTTCGATTCTCAGCCATTCCACCTCATGCACAGCCACCGCCTGTCTGTCAGTGGAGGCTTGCATGTTGCTATGATGCTGAACAGGTTTCAGTGGATCTTCCAGACTAAGAAGGACTAGGAACAAAGGCCTGGTGATCAACTTCTGAAAATGAGCCAGTGAGAACGCTATGGATCACAATGGTCGCATCCACAACTGATCATGGGGATAGCACAGGACCAGGCCGCGTTTCATCCCGTTGTGCGTGGGGTCGCCATGAGTCGGGGCCGAGTCAATGGCAGTTAACAACAACAACAACAATAGAAGAAAGGACCCATGTCGATGTGCTCCACCCACCACCCACGCACACTGTGCTCCTGGGCTACTAAAGGGCAGTCAGACAGCACAGTGAGGCCAGTTGTTCACCGGCATAAACACATCGTTTATGTACCTGGTCCATTTCTCTTCTGTTCTCATTACCTTGAGTCAACCAAAGGGAATTACTTGATTGTTGTTAGGTGCCATTGAGTTGGTTCTGACTCATAGGGCCCCTAAGTACAGCAGAACGAAACACTGCCCGGTCCTGTGCCATTCGCACAATCATTGCTATGTTTGAGGCCACTGTTGTAGCCACTGTGCCAATCCAGCCTACTGAGGGTCCTCCTCTCTTTCACTGACCCTCTACTTTACCAAGCATGACGTCCTTCTCCAGGGACTGATTCCTCCTGATAACATGTCCAAAGTATGTGAGACAAAGTCTCGCCATCCTTGCTTCTAAGGAGCATTCTGGCTGTCCTTCTTCCAAGACAGATTTGTTCATTCTTTTGGCAGTCCATGGTATATTCAGTATTTTCCACCAGCACCATAGTTCAAAGGCGTCAGTTCTTTTTCTGTCTTCCTTATTCATGGTCCAGCTTTCACATGCATATGAGGCGATTGAAAACACCATGAGTTGGGTCAGGCCAAGGTGACCCCTTTGCTTTTTAACACTTTAAAGAGGTCTTGAAGTCTTAAAGGCAATTATAAATGCTGAAAAGAACAGGTACTGAATTCTCATGACACGTTTTGCTTAAACAGTTATTACTTCAGTAAATCTTAATAATAATATGTAACAATTTTTTGCATTTAGTATGTTTCAACCATCGTGCCAATTAATTAATTAAGCAGCACAAAACCATATCTAAGGTAAAATCAGTTGCCATGGATTTGAATTGGACTCACATCGACCCCACGAGTGTCAGAGTACAGCTTTTTTTTTTTTTTTAGTTGTACTTTAGGTGAAGGTTTACAAAACAAGTAGATTCTCATTAAACAGTACACATATTGCCCCATGACAGTGGTTAAAAACCAAATGACGACATGTCAGCCCTCTCCCTTCTCAACCTTGGGTTCCCCATCACCGGCTTTCCTGTCCCCTCCTGCCTTCTAGTCCTTGTCCCTGGGCTGGTGTGCCCCTTTAGTTTCATTTTGTTTTATGGTGCTGTCTGATCTTTGGCTGAAGGGTGAACCTTGGGAGTGACTTCAGTACTGAGTTAAAAGGGTGTCTGGGGACCATACTCTCGGGGTTTCTCCAGTCTCTGTTAGGCCAATAAGTCTGGTCTTTTTTTGTGAGTTAGAATTTTGTTCTACATCCTTCTCCAGCTCTGTCCAAGACCCTTTGTTGTGATCCCAGTCAGAGCAGTCAGTGGTGGTAGCCGGGCACCATTGAGTTGTACTGGACTCAGTCTGATGGAGGCCGTGGTAGTTGTGGTCCATTAGTCCTTTGGACTAATCTTTCCCTTGTATCTTGTTTTCTTCATTCTCCCTTGCTCCTGAAGTGGTGAGACCAGTGGAGTATCTTAGATGGCTGCTGACACTTTTAAGACCCCAGACACTACTCACCAAGGTAGAATGTAGAAAATTTTCTTTATAAACTGTGTCATGCCCATTGAGCTAGAAGTTCCCTGAGACCATGGTTCCCACAGCCCTCCACCTAGCAATTTAGTCGCTCAGGGAGTTTGGATGTGTCTATGGAGCTTCCATGACCTTTCCTTGTATAAGTTGTGCTGACTTCCCCAGCATTGTGTACTGTCTTACCCTTCAGCAAAGTTACCACGTATCTATTGTCAATTTAGTATTTCCCACCCCCACCCCTCCCATCCCTTGTAACCAACAAAGATTGTTTCTTTTTCCACAGGGTTTTCGATGGCTGATTTTCGGAAGTAGATCACCAGGCCTTTCTTCCACAGTGCCTCTGGGTGGACTCAAACCTCCAACCTTTTGGTTAGCAGCTGAGCACATTAACCGTTTGCACCATGCAGGCACTGCATATATAAGGTAAGGCTGTTACTTTCTTCACTTTTCAGTTGAGAAAACTGAGGCACAGAGAGGTAAAGTAACTTGCCTAAATTTAAACTAGAGATGAGATTTGAGTCCAGGTACTCTGAAGTGAAAATCTGTAGTCTTAGCCAGTCTGCTATCCATTAGCTGAGCCCCACTTAGGAGTTCACTGCGTGTATTCATACTGATTCAGCTGAAGTTTACAATTTTCATCCAGAAGAGATTGACTTCAGGTTTTTCCCCATGTGTGCTCATCAGTTTCTTTATTTGTAGGATCTAGAAAGAACCAGGCTTGGATTCTTGGGGTTGTTGTTGTTGTTGTGTGCTGTCGAGTCGATTCCGACTCATAGCGACCCTATAAAACAGAGTAGAACTGCCCCCACGGGGTTTCGTTGGCTGTAATCTTTATGGAGCAGATTGCCCGGTCTTCTTTCCCAGGAAGCCATTAGTGGGTTTGAACCACCAAGCTTTAAGTTAACAGCTGAGTGCTTAACCATTGCGCCACCAGCGCTCCTTCCTTATGGCTAGAGCAGTGAAAACATGGAGTCAGTCTTCCAGATGTGAACATAATCTCCCCAATATTGTCATATTGCCCAGGACCAGGCAACATTTCATTCTGTGATACATAGGGTTCGCCGTGTGTTGGGACCGATTCAATGGCAACCAACAGCAACAGTTTGTAATCAAGTGTTTCTTGTTAAACTGAATCATGAGGCATTATTTAATCAGACAGAATGATTTATTCAGGTTGGTGTTCTTAAATACAATGCATTTATTATTTTTTATCAAGGAGGAAAGAGGAAGTACACAGCTGAGTTCTCTTGTTCATGATGGCACTTTTCTTTGGTTTTACCAACATCTCGTGGAGTAACGTAATATGTGGTCAACAAACATGATAAAATCTGAACATGTATTTGTTCTACAAAGCCTTTTCTTTCTTTTTTAATTTATTTTGTTTGTTGGTGTTGTTGAGAATATACACAGCAGAACTTTACACTAATTCAACAATTTTTGCACGTACAGTTCAGTGACATTGATGATATTCTTTGAGTTGTGTAATCATTGTCACTCTCCTTTTCCAAATTGTTCCTCCCCCACTAACATAACTCACTGCTCTTCAAGCTTCTCATCTAACCTTTCAAGTTGCTGTTGTCAGTTTGATCCCATATAGATAGTTCTTTAAAAGAGCCCAGTGCTCAAGGCAGACATTCTTTACTAGTTAAGCTAAACTACTGTTTGGTTTAAAGACGACTTTAAGGGATATTTTTGGTTTAAGGTTTAAAGATTATCCCAGGGTGGTAGTTTCAGGGGTTGAAATCTAAACATGTTTAAGAAGATTATTTTATAATACTAGACTTATCGTCTGTTGGAAGAAGTTGGGAAATTCTTGCTGATTCCACCAAAGAATTGTTGACCTTTAGAAAGTAGATGGATCTGTTTATATTTGAAGTGTTCTGCCAGCGTAACTGAGAGTTTGTTGAAGAAGCCAATACTTTTGGTCAAAGAACCCGAAGTCACTTCTGGAGCAGAAATAAGTGGAACGGAAGGTATAAGAGATACTCCCAAAGGTCAACAATGTGATGACCAAATTGTAGAAGTTGTAAGATGATGGCCACAGTGTGCCGGACATGCTTGGGGGAATGGTTTAATTTAGGCACAATGGCGCAGGCACAGTTCCTTCAGATTTGGGCAGTGTATCTATAACATTCCTATGTGGAAACAGCCTGTTGCCACTGAAGTGTATGGAGATCCTTGGATTACTCTGAGGAAAGTGGGGATTCCTTCGAGATTCTTCTGGTAAAAACCAGTGTAGGCAGAGGCTGTGGGTTTCAGATTTTTTTCTCTTTCTTAGTTGAGACGTTACAGAAGATTGTTCACTTCTGGTTGTTGAAGTAGGAAGTAATCATGGACATGCAATTTCCAGTGTAAATCTCAGATAATTCTAGAGAGGAGTCATGAAGGAATTGATGGCCATCATACTCCTTTGTGGTAACTGGCATTATCCAAAACTGGACAAACGTTTCTAAGTAAAAAACACTTGTGTTCAGTTTTCCAAAAGGGAATAATTTTATTTACTACAGTAAAACCTGCAAAAGCCGGAAACTCTGTCAGGCAGAAACCTGTCAGAGAAGGAGAACTAAAATATTTTCCGTTAACAGAGAGCAATAGAAAAGTGGTAAAACTGTACCCTGTTAAAGGTGGAAAACTTTTGAGACCTGGAAAAACAAGGCAGGCCCGTCAAGTTCTGTCTCTCACCGGTTTCACTATATAAGTAAAATGTAGTGGCAGCCCCATGTATGTCAGAGTAGAACTGTGCTCCATTAGAGTTTTCAATGGCTGATTTTTCCGAAGTAGATCGCCAGGCCTTTCTTCTGAGGTGCCTCTGTGCAGGCTCTAACCTCCAACCTCTCAGTCAGCAGCTGAGTCTGTTAACCATTGATGGCACCCAGAGAGTCCACACTGTAAGCAAGGGTACTGTATTTCTTCTTTTTAAAATGCTGATACTGCATTGAGTTTTTCCCCCTTTCACATCTAATGTTCTTAAGAATTGACTATAATATTTCTTCCAAAGGTCACGGTGGCAGCTGTCCAACCAGCTTGACTAGTCTTCTTTCTCGTATGTTCCCAGTTATCTCAAGGATGTGAATTTAGGGCTATTTAGTTTGTTTTGGAAAAGTTTCTTTTGTGACAATGGGAGCTCAAGCTTATGTTTAACTGGTCTTTTCACGTTGGAAATTTTCCATCCTGTCTTGACATTTTGAAATGGATTTTAATAACATACAAGTGTAAATAGTACAAAATGTAACGCATCTGTAACCATCTAGAATAATTGCAGGCACGAAGGAGACGTTGATGGGAGAAAGGAGTCTTGTTTCTGCACTCTTCGTCTTTTCACGAGGAAGAGAATGTGTTGGCACAACAACTCTCCTGGTCTCTCTGTCCTTCACTCACACCTTTCTCTCCTAGGGAAGATGAGTAACATACCTGATTCTGAGTTTTGGACGAGGAATTGGGGCTCCATAGCCCTGTTGCTTCTCTCCTTCCCTTGGCTGCTGGGAGGCAGCCTGCCCAGGAGAACATGTGTTCGGGTCTGATCCTCCATGTTATAAGTTCTATAGGGTCATGTCCCCATGGTGGGAGGCCTGGGATTGTTTAGCATTGAGTTTGGTTGGGCAGAAAAATGAAATTTAGGTCTGGGATTCACTGCCAGTCCATTGTTGATAAACATAGAGGAAGTATGTTCTGACCCAGCTTTTATCAGTAACAAAGCTGATATTTAGCCATCGATCTGCCTGATGACTTTACAGAAGAAAAAGTTTTGAGACAGGGCTTCAAACCAGTTGTTTTTGTTTTGACCCCCTTCGTCAGTCTTTCCTACACATAAGAGTGAGCTGGGGATTTTGTTAAAATGTAGATTCTGATTCAGTATATCTGGGGTGGAAATGCAAATTCTCAGCCGGAAGTAGAACCAAAAATAACCTGTTCGAAGCCCTGATTTGAGAGAGTCCAAATATTAAATTCTGGCATTTCATCTGGGAGTCTGGAGAAATAGACGTGGATTAGAATTTAGGGGCCAAGCTGTTATGTTTTGAGTAGACATTGGGCTGGTGGCTTCAGGTCTTGGCGTTCTGAAGTGGCTTGTTAAAGTTGACATTGTTCTTTTGGTGAGTCACTACAGTTTTTGGCCAATCCAGTTGTTGCTGTCAAGTTGTCTTCGGCTCACGGTGACCCCATGTGTGTCAGAGTAGAACTGTGCTCCACAGTTGAAAACAGTGGCTGATTTTTTGGAAGTAGATTGGCAGGTCTTTCTTCTGAGTTGCCTGTGAGTGGACCTTCCAGTTGGCGAGTTAATCATGTGCACCAGCCAGAGCTCCTATGTTGACCACAGACAAGTCAGTGTTTTCACAGTCCAGGGTACCTCGGGCAAAAGCCAGCCTCAGAAAAGCAGTAGCTTTAGCATGCACATGTGGGACTCAACAAAGGTACAGATTTAGGGCACAGCCAGGGGCCGGTGGACCTTGAATTACACAGGCCCTGGGCAAGCTAAGGCTTCCACAGCCATGGGCGAGCTTGAAGACTTTCCAAGACTGTGTATCTGAGGAAAGGCCTTGAGGCCTTGATTCCAGGACTGTGTATGTGTGTGTGTATATATATATATATATATATATATATATAATTTTTTTTTCCATATTCAAAACTTTCAGATATGGAGCCATAATATTGACAATCATTTGCCATGTTTTTAAATAGTGTGTTTTGTAGCCAGGCCTTCAGGCCAGACTGTCAGTAGTAACAAATCCCATGTATATGGGGGAGAATGAGTGTGTGACTTCCAGCTTTAAAAACCTCTCGGTATAAGCCTAGGTTGTCATAAGAAGCCAACTCCATTGCTTTTGAAGTTGTTTATAACAGCTGCTGTGGCTGCCCAAGGGAAAAGTGGAAGGTAAATCTCTCGCACCCACATCTTTGTTGGAAGAATGATGTTGTTTGGGTGTAAGGATGAAGGACCTATTTCCAGATTATTCTCATGACTGAAAAATAAAATGAATTAAAAAAAAAACAAAACATTACAGGGACAAAAGATTCCAAAGTCAGACTCCCAGCACAGGGTGGGGTCTGGTCACTGGGCAGAGGCCCCAGGCTCACAGCAGCCTGCAGGAACATGGGCCTTAGAGGGCAGATGTAAATGGGAAAGTGGCGAATATGTTCACAGGGAAGGGTCTAGTGACTGGGTTGGCACCCCTACCAGCTTGCCAATGTTAGAAGACAGGTGGCTCAGATGCTGCATGCTGAGAGAAAAAGGACAGTTTCAAGATTGTGACTGTTGTTGTCATATTCTTATATTTCTTCATCAGTGTGTTAAAGATAAAGAAGTTACACTGTCGTGTGGATTCTTCAACTGCTCATGCAACACACACATATTACATGTGACAAATCCTTTGTGCCAAAATTAAACTCTGGATGTATATGACTTCCAAGTGAATTTAGATTCATGGATCTGGGCTCTGTACATACCATACATACCAGTGAGGCGGAAGCCAGACCGACTGTTGCCATGGGTCTCCTCCTCTCTGACCCCTTATTGTCTCCACTGCGCTACAGTAGCAGCAGTATCCACTGAATTTACATACAATCTCTGGAGCACACAGCACTGAAAGAGGATTGACTTGCTCGCTTGATAGATTTGGGATAAGGAACTTGGCTTTTTCCCTTCCTCAGTCCCTATCTATTCTGGGAGACAACCCATCCCCAAGAAAACAAGCATTTGGCTCTGTTCTTGCACACTGTAAATGTCACCCCTTATAGGGATGCCCGAGGCTGAGCTCTAATTTTGGGGGTTGACTGGAGAAAGTCCATTTCTCTGCACTTTCAAATTGTGCCCTTCAATCTAATTTTTAATCAGGCACAGATTGGATGTTTTGATTTCCAACTGCCTGACTTATTTGTCTGTCTCTTAATTGCTTCCAGATTCAGGTAAGGGAAAGGCACTAACTTAGTAAATTTGTTGCCGTCAAGTTGACTCCAACTCATGGTGACCCCTATGTGTCAGAGTAGAACTGTGCTCCTCAGGGTTTTCAATGGCTGATTTTTCAGGAATAGATCACCAGGCCTTTCTTCTGAGGTGCTTCTGGATGGACTCAAACCTCCAATCATTTGGTTAGCAGCTGAGCACGTTAACCATTTGCACCACCATGACTGCCATGATTATGTAGTAGGGTAGAATCTCTCCATCCTGGTGAGATAGAGGGTGGAGACAAGATGGAGAGTAGGTACTGGATGCAAAGTGGGTACAAGATGGAGATGGATACCAAATGGAGAGCAGTTACAAAATGGAGGATGGATTCAAGATGGAGGACAGATACAAGAGGAAGATTGGATACTCCATGGGGGTTGTTTGATGAACACAAGATGGAGGATGGGTACAAGATGGAGGATGAATACGAGATGCAAGACAGAAGATGAAAGATGTATACAAGATGGAGGGTGGATACAAGATGGAGGATGGAGAGTAGATACAAGATGGAGGGTGGATACAAGATGGAGGGTGGAGAGTAGATACAAGATGGAGGATGGAGAGCAGATACAAGATGGAGGGTGGATACAAGATGGAGGATGGAGAGTAGATACAAGGTGGAGGGTGGATACAAGATGGAGGATGGAGAGTAGATGCGAGATGGAGGGTGGATGCAAGATGGAGGATGGAGAGTAGATACAAGATGGAGGATGGAGAGTAGA
>NW_004444070.1:1601246-1614092 GCF_000243295.1 Trichechus manatus latirostris | reverse complement strand
GGATGGAGAGTAGATACAAGATGGAGGATGGAGAGTAGATACGAGATGGAGAGTAGATACAAGATGGAGGATGGAGAGTAGATACGAGATGGAGGGTGGATACAAGATGGAGGATGGAGAGTAGATACAAGATGGAAGATGGAGAGTAGATGCGAGATGGAGAGTGGATACAAGATGGAAGACAGAAGATGGAGGATGGATACAAGATGGAGAACAGATACAAGATGGAGGATAGACAGATGATGGAGAGTAGATACAAGATGGAGGATGAAGAGTAGGTATAAGATGGAGGGTGAATACAAGATGGAGGATGAAGGTTGGATACAAGATTGGAGATTGAGGGTGGAGACAAGATAGAGGATGAAGTCTTTGATTGGACTTGAGCCTCCAATCTGTCAGTTGGCAGCTGATTGTGTTAACTGTTTGCAGTACCCAGGGACTTGTTTCTAAGAAGAGACATGGTAAAGGCCCTTCTTGTAGTTCATTACAATACAAGGCTCCTTGTGACCAGTGGTCTTAGCTCCAGGGCTCCATGGTCTGTGGAGCCTCTCCAGGACAGGTAGAAGCCTGACATGGTGGACTTGGCAGGTGTGGCTTTGTGAGGGCCACAGCTGGGTTAACAGGCTGGCTTGAGAACTGCTGGAGTTTGCGCATCTGAGCAATGGCAATGCAATTGAACTTCATAGGGTGCATGTGAAGGCCTTGATATGCTGCTCAGATACCCCAGCCACTGGGAGTGCTGCCTGCTCGCCAGATAGCTGTCAGCCGTCTTGGTGGGGACCCTGCCTTCCCTCAAGACAGCCTCCTTACCAAGCCACCTTACACCGCTTTCAGTGATGGATGGGGTGGGAACATAGCAGCTTGTCCCCTGGCTCCAACTGGGGGCAGCTCTGCAGGGCCTGCTGCTCACTCACTCTTCCCTCTGCCCATTGCCACCTCCCTTCACTGCCATGGGGAGTGTGGACCCTCAGGGCTTTCCCAAGTTAACCCCCTCACCCCACCTCACCCCCACAGTCTCTTCTTGGCTTGGGACCTGTTTCCAGGATCAGCTACTATGGGGAGTGAAGGTGACTCAAATATAGGCACGTGTAAGGTGCGAGATAAGTGAGACCTCTCAGGATTGATGTTTGCTGCTCTTTCTTCTCACTTGGAGTTGTGCGCATCAGCAAATGAAGGTCCCGAAGGCTTGACTCCGTCCACATCATTAAGGTCGACTCTACTTTGAGGAGGCAGCTCTTCCCCAGTCGTCTTTTGAGTGCCTTCTAACCTGAGGGGCTCATCTTCCAGTACTATCAGGCAATGTTCTATTGGGATCCGTAGGGTTTTCATTGGCTGATTTTCAGAAGTAGATCACCAGGCCTTTCTTCGAGATGCCTCTGGGTGGACTCAAACCTCCAACCTTTTGATTAGCAGTCAAGGTTGTTAACAGTTTGCATCATTCAGGGGCATTGACTTAGTAGGCCCCAGTAATCCTCAGTGGTGGGGGAATCAGTAAATCTTTGCTGAATAAATGAATGGCCTTTCCTTTTTTATGATTGGCCTCATATGCATGCATTCAGATAGTCTCAGGAAAACATGAGTCATCAACTAAGAAAATACTGATTTTTAAATTTTTCTAATTTAAATCTAATGATCAAATTTCATAACTTTGTTTTTTGTTAAACCCAACAAAACCAAGTTTATATCCTAGCCCTATTCTTAAGAAATACAATTATTTTATTATGCATCTGTCTTAGTTATCTAGTGCTGCTGTAACGGAAATAAAACAAGTGGATGGCTTTAGCAAAGAGAAGTTTATTCTCTCACAGTTTAGGAGGCTAGAAGTCCAAATTCAGGGCACTGGCTCTAGGGGAAGGCTTTCTCTGTTGGTTCTGGGGGAAGGTCCTTGTCTCTTCAGCTTCTGTTTCCTGGTTCCTTGGAGATCTCCAGGTGTCTGGGCATCCATCTTCCCCCACCTCTGCTTGCTTGCTTGTCCTAATTTGCTCTTTTTAAATCTTCTAAGAGATTGACTGGAGACACACTTTATACTAATCCTGCCTTACTAACATAACAAAGACAACCCACTCTGCAATGGGATTATAACCACAGGCATAGAGGTCAGGATTTAAAACCCATATTTTTGGGGGACACAGTTCAATCCGTAACAGCATCTCATTGTACTTTCTGTGTGTGTGTGTGTGTGTGTGTGTGTGTGTGTACGTTTAATTGAGGGCTTTTACATGCACTTTATTTGGTTTTGATTTGAATTTGATATGTCTTAAGTTCAGGGTGAAAAAATAAGTACCAAGCTTGACAAATAAAGAAAAATAAGTATTGTGAAAATCATATATTGTCAAACACATCCTTCATTTGAATACATACTTGAAACCAACAATGATTCAAGAAGACAGACCCGAATTGATTGGTTTGGTTTTAGATTCCACTAGATTTTCCAGACTTGGAGGCCTTTGCTCATCAAGCGGCCTGAATTCTAATTGATCAGGATATCAGTCATGTTGAAAACCAGAAATCTTTTCACACTGTCTGGTTCAATCACTGTAACCCATCTCTGTTCCACATGTCCAGGTCAACAGTTTTGACCTGGCATCCAAGGCTACAATTTGAACCTGAGGAGACTCAAGTGTTTTCCATTAGTACATTTCTGTTTCCCATCCTGAAGACCTTCTTTTGTGAGACATCCCAGTGCCACGCTTGTCTTCCATTCTGTGTGGGTCCCTTAATCATTTGTAAGGTTCATATCTCCATTCGTTTGTGGTTCTCGGTTGGAAGTCTTCAGGGCTTCACAGTCTTAAGGAAAATCCTCCCCACTTCAAAACATTCAAAAAGTTTGAATAGGCTGTGAGTCATCTAAATAATGTTGCAATTTAAATGGAAAAGTCCAATATTAAGATATTGAATGTTATTATAAGATTTTTCTATTTTTTGATTGGTACGCTAAAGGCAAAGGAGTGACTTACTTCACTCAGTATAATGTTTTCAAGGTTCAGCAATGTCTTAGCGTGTATCAGGACTTCATTTCTCTTTATATTATTGTTAGGTTCCGTCGAGTCAATTCTGACTCATGGCGACCCTGTGTGTTACAGAGAAAAACTGCCCCATAAGATCTTCTAGGCTGAAATCTTTATGGGAGAAGATTGCCAGGGCTTTCTCCCGCAGAGCAGCTGGGTGGATTTGAACCATCAACCATTGGGTTAGCAGCCGAGTGCTTAAAAATCATGACACCAGGGCTCCTTTCGTTTCCCTCTGTGGTTGAGTAATATTCCATTGTATTTATATAACACGTTTTGCGTATCCCTTCGCCTGTTGACAGATTTCACGAAAGAACAAATATCGTATAATCCCACTTATGTGCAATATCTGGAGTAGACAAATGCATAGAGAGCAAATTCGTTAGTAGTTACCCGGGGCAGGAGATAGGGGAGAGGAGGTGTCATGGTTTTGGAAGCAGTGTGTTTCTGTCAATGGTGATGGCAAATTTGGCAACCACGTCACTGAATTGTGCACGTAAAAAATGTTAAATCGCAAATGCTGTGTTTTTCTACATATATATACATATATATATATAACCACAATTTTTTTAAAAAGGAGCAGACTAGTTTAGTGCTTCTTTCTGCCCCGTTTCCTTGGGCAAGCTTTGCAGGTATTTTCAATGCAGAAGGGTACAGCTGGCCAGTATAGCACACCACTGTGCACAGGCAGATATCCGACTTCTGACCAGCCAAAATCCCCGCATCCCTCCACACTCCTGCTCCACCTTCCAGAAATCCCACTGCCACCATCTTCTGGGTAACACAAAGGTTTCTGGGAAACAAAAACAGAAGGATTCCCCGGCCCAAAATGTGGATGACCATGCAAAGTCCACAGAGAGCCATTGGTTCTTACTTGACCGAGAGAATGGTGTTCATGGGATGACCCTTGTATTTAATGCACCCTGTGTGACATCGAACAGGTATCAAAGCTCTCTGTGTACGCATCTGCCCTTTCGCCTAGAGTGGGCCTTACTTGACCGAGAGAATGGTGTTCATGGGATGACCCTTGTATTTAATGCACCCTGTGTGACATCGAACAGGTATCAAAGCTCTCTGTGTACGCATCTGCCCTTTCGCCTAGAGTGGGCCCGACACTCTACCGTCCAGATGAATCTCACTTCCTAATGTTTGTTGTTGCTTCTCAGGTGCTTCATTTAGCAGGTGTTCCAGACCTTCTGGGTGTCCCTGGTGGTGCAAATGGTTAAGTACGGAACTGTTAACCAACAGGTTGGTGGTTCAAACCCACCCAGAGGTGCCTCAGAAAGTAAGTCCTGTCTGTCTGCTTCTAAAATGTCACAGCCTTGAAAAACCCTGGGGAGCAAAGCTGTACTCTGCACACATATGGCCGCCACGAGTCTGAATCAATTTGACAGCAGCCAACAGCAAGGTGACCTTCTTTCTGTTTCTCTGAGATGTATAAAAGCCTGTATCTGGCTTTATATTGTCAATTATGTCACATCACAGAGGATATTAGAACAGTATCTTTATTACGGTTCAAAGAAATCCTAAAATTATTATTTTTTATCTTTAAGGGAGTTCTCTACACCAGAAATGAACGTAAGAATTATATTCATCTGAGTGTCTGTCATTTCCCCGGGAATTTTTGCTCTAAGCATTTTTCTATTTCCAAATGCTGAAATATTTTGTAAGCTTTATTGATCAGTCTTTCTAACACCTCAGTGAATTACATGCGTATCTGCAGTGGAACATAGGAGATATCCCAAGATTGTCAAAGATGTCCTGTGATGATTAGGGTAAGAGCCGTGTCTAATGGAAATGACAGGCGTAATTTATTTATGAAAAGCATAAGTGAAATTCAACCTTGACTCGAAATCGGGTATTTTTCCCCAAAGCCATGGGACGCTAGTGCTTATACGTAAAGTTGTGGAATTTGACCACTGCTTTAACATGCCAGCTCAGATATAATCAGTAGAGTCAGTTAGTGGCTGTCTGCAAGTGTATGATGAAGATCATCAAAAAAAGGTACTAATTATTTTGTTAGATTTATATAAAATTATCATTGCCTTATAACCAATTTAGATTGTGTTATGGAGGGAACTGTGTCCCCAAAAAAGATATGTTGAAGCCTTAACCCTAGGTGTCTGTCAATATGCCCCTGTTTGGAAATAGGGTCTTTGTGGGTATTGTTTGTTAAGTAAACGTGAGGTCATGTTGGAGCAGGGTGAGTCCTGATCCCATCTGCGTGGTGTCTTTACGGAAGAGGAGACGAGCCGCAGAGAGACAGACGCAGAGGGAAGTGGCATGGGATGCACCACGAGCTAAGACAGGCCAGGCAGTGCCTGGGGCTACCAGAGACGGGAAGACTCTTCCCCTGGAGCCTTAGGAGAGAGCATGACCCTGTTGACACCCTGATTTTGGACCCCTAGCCTCCAGAACTGTTAGGCAGTGACTTTGTTCTTACAAGCCATCTACTTTGTGGTACTTTGCTATGGCAGCCCAAGGAAACCAAGACAGGCTTAAAGGCAGAAGTCTACCTTGCTCCAAGCAAAGACGTCACCTTGAAGATTAAGGTGCGCCTGACCCAGGCCGAGGTGTTTTCAGTTGCCTCATACGCATGTGAAAGCTGGACAATGAAAAAGGCAGACAGAAGACGAATTGATGCCTTTGAATTGTGTTATTGGTGAAGAATATTAAATATACCGTGGACTGCCAAAAGAACGAACAAATCTGTCTTGGAAGAAGTGCAGCCAGAGTGCTCCTTAGAAGTAGGGATGGCAAGACATCATCTCACGTGCTTTGGACATGTTATCAGGAGGGATCATTCCCTGGAAAAGGACATCATCCTTGGTAAAGTAGAGGGTCAGTGAAAAAGAAGAAGACCCTCAGTTAGATGCATTGACACAGTGGCTACAACCATGGGCTCAAGCATAGCAACCATTGTAAGGATGGCGCAGGACTGGGCAGTGTGTCATTCTGTTGTACACAGGGTTGCCGTGGGTTGGAACTAATTCGACGGCACCTAACAAGAAACCTTGCTCTAAACATCCATGATAGTGAATATCATTTTCACGTGTAACTTTCAAGAGATCCAAGTATGCCTCATTTTGTGTGGACAGTGTAACTCTCAGCATTGTGGTGCATGCGAAGGTGTACACGGACTATTTGGAATAGAAGAGTCTGCTTGAACAAAGTGATAGGAAAGACGGTGGTCCCTAAAGTATTTCTTAAGTAGTGTGTGAGCTGACAAGCATGTTTTATATAACGTTATTCAACATTCACCCCTAAGTGGCAAAAAGGAAGCTGAAAAAAATACGTTGATAGAAAAAAGATCACTACCTCCTGGAGTTGATAGAAAAAAGATCACTCCCTCCTAGAGAGTAGCAGTTTTAACTTAATTTTACATTATGCTTGGTAATTTGACAGAGGTTTTCAGATTGCTCTTTGATCTGGAAGGCAGAGTGGTATCATTACCTCCATTTGACGGTTCGGGTTGTGTGGCCTGCAGAGGTGAACGCCACCTGTCCTCAAGTGCACACCTGGTCTGGAGCCAGGACTTTAGCATTCCAGCCCACCCAGTTTGGGTACCTCTGCTCCTCTGTTAGGTCCACGGATGGCGCAAATGGTTTGCACTTGACTACCAACCTATAGGTTGTTGGTTTGAACCCACCCAATAGCACCGTGGGAGAAAGGCCTGGCGATCTGTTTCCCTAAAGATTCCAGCCAAGAAAAACCCCATGGAGCAGTTCTACTCTGTCTCCTGGGGTCATCATGAGTTGGAATCTACTCAGCAGCAATAGCTTTGGTTTGGTTGGCTGCACTGTTGTTCTCCCTCATACTGAAAGTTAAGTTCATTTACTTTAATTCAGTAACAGACAGCTTTCATATTTTTGAAACATAACAAACAAGGAAAAACGTCTACATTGTTAATCTCAGTGAAGCCACTAAACTCTGAATACTTTTCAGCCAGTTTGTAAGCTGACTACTTTGCCTCTGCCACAGGCAATGGAATTGTCATCTTCCTATTTTATTGTCTCAGAACAAAGTAACCGATGATAAAAGGGCTTATCTCCCAAAACCTGCTAAAAATGGTGATACTAATGAAATTCGAAAGCCTTAGATCTCTCTGTGGAATGACTGTGAGATACAAAGAAAAACCCAGCAACAAAGAACATTGCAATTGTGCACTTGATTCCTCAGCTGTGTTTTGAGCCATCAGCATCTCATCCCTATGTCCCTAACACAGCCCTGATTGGTCAGCCGGTCTTGGGGGACAAGATACTGCTCTATGCAACCTTTTCCAGCCACGGCCTCGTACCACCTGGAGTCCTCAGTCATCCAAGCTTACGCATTGCAGTGTCCCCCTTCAGAATATTGGTGCACGCTCTTCCTTCTGGGTGCAGAGTCGTCCCTGCCACCTCTGCCTAACGAAACCCTTCTTCATGGCCTGCTCAAATGCTACGTCCTGCGTGATCCCTTCTCTCCCTGCACCAGGCAAAAGTGCTCTCTCCAAGTGAGCTGGGAGATAGATACTCCCCCAGTGGAACCTTCAGCCCTGGTGGCGCAAGTGGTTAAGCTCTGGCTGCTAACCAAAAGGTTGGCAGTTCGAACCCACCCAGCAGCACCATGGAAGAAAGGCCTGGAGATCAGCTTCCATGCAGATTACAGCCTAGGAAACCCTGTGAGGCAGTTCTACTCTGTAGACATGGGGTCGCCAAGAGTCATAATCAGCTAGACAGCAACTAACAACTAACAGCCACAACAGAGCTTTCAGATGAGGACACAGCCCAGCCGACACCTTGATTTCATCCTGGTGAGACCCTTAGCAGAGGGCCCAGCTAACCCATGCCTGGACTTCTAAGCCAGAGAACTTGTACACTAACAAATGGTGTTGATTTCATCTGCTAAGATTGTGTTACTTTGTTATGCATCACAGGTAACGAATACAGAGGGACACTATCTTATGATGTCATGTTCCACTTTAATTCCACACGCCACCATCACAGTTGCCATTGAGTCAACTCGGACCCATGGCGACCCTATCTGTGTCAGAGTAGAACTGTGCTCCATCCACTGGGTTTTCAAGACCTTTCAGAAGGAGATTGCCAGGTGCCTCTGAGTGGGCTTGAACTGCCCACTTTTAGGCTAGTAGCCGAGCACTTAGCCATTTGCACCACCCAGGAACACCACACAATGGAAATGCTATGTAAGAAATAATATCGTAAGAAATACCCTGTCCTCCTGTATTGGTAATGCACATACAGATTATGAGGAACCCGAATTGCTGACACGCGAGATTACAGCGCGCTGTGCTAAGAGCTCAAGATCACACTCCCCATCTGCCTTTGAGCCACCCACATCTGTTCTGCTCCACTGACTAGTAACGGCCGATGCTGGCTTGTCTTTGTTGCATTCCTCCTGGACCTTTTCTTATCAGTAGTTATTTATGAAGTTGTTTTACTGCTCCTACCCCATTGCAAGCCTCTGCAGGACATGGCAAAACCTACTTTTCATCTATTTAGCTTCCCTCCAAATTCCTAGAGTACAAACAATGCTACTTCAGGGTTGGAAGCATGAAAGACTCATCTCCAAATTACCATCACTGCAGGAAAACAAAATGATTAAAACAAAACTACATCCCATGTTGGAGCAATGGGACTTTTCAAAGGTTCTCCATCCTTTAAAGCCAAAACCAAACCCTCTGCTGTAGAGTTGATTGTGACTTATAGCGACCCTGTAGGACAGGACAGAGTAGCAGTGCCCTGTGGGGTTTTCAAGGCTGTAAATCTTCACAGAAGCAGACTGCTGCATCTTTCTCCTGTGGAGCAGCTGGTGGGTTTGAACTGGCGATCTTTCGGTTAGCAGCTGAGCGCTTAACCACTGCGCCACCAGGGCCCCTTCTCCATCCTTCAGTTCTACAAAAATTTTCTTGAACAGTGTACACGAGCACCGCTCTGTGTAGAACCCCAAAACAGTTTTAGAACAAGAGGAGAAATAATTCAAGCCTCCCAGCAAGCCAAACCAGCTAAAACATTTATGGGGAGCGTGCTGTAATAAGCACCATCGGCACGCCCCTGCTTCGGAGCTTGCTTCCAGGAATGTATGCGGGAGTCCCACCTCCACTACCAGCACTCCGCTTCCTTGGGGACTGGTTTTAAGAGAATGAGACACGTAGGCAAGTAAGAAACCATTGCCGTCCTCAGAGGGGGCAGCTGAGTCCAGGACCAGGCATGCTTCCATGACGTACAAGTAAATTAGACTCTGCGCGCTGTAGGGGAAGTCCAGTTGCAGTTCTGCAAAAGGCGGAGGCAGAGCTAATTAACTCTGGCTGTGGGAGGGATTTGAGGTAGGATTAACGAAAGGAGTCATGTTTGAGCGCAGCTGAAGGCCAAGTGGGACACTGACAGAAGAGGAGACTGAAGGGCGTTTTTGGGAAAGAGAAGAGTATGCTTAAAGCCACAGGCTCAGTGGGCAAAGAGGGGTGGTTGGGAGGGACGGGAACTAGAGGACAGGGCAGGCAGCCACTTAGGTCACTGGAAAGAAGACTGAAGTCCAACTTTAGTCTTGTCCTTGAGTAGACTCTGACTCATGGTGCCCCATGTGTGTCAGAGTAGACTGTGCTCTATAGGGATTTCAATGGCTGATTCTTCAGAAGTAGATCGCCAGGCCTTTCTTCTGGCGCACCTATGGGTTGAGTCGAACGTCTGACCTTTTAGTTAGCAGCCAAGCGTATTAACCGTTTGCAGTACCCAGAGCTTCCAATGATAGGGTATTGTTGTTATTGTGTGCCTTCAAGTCGATTCTGACTCCTAGTGACCCCATGTGACAGAGCAGAACCGCCCCATACGGTTATAAGGCTGTAACCTTTATGGAAGCAGGTGAGCTGATGTGATCCAAGTAAAATGAAATCCTTGACAACTCCGGTCTTTTCCACATGGGAGACCCAATATCAATTCCCAGCCAGTGCACCTCATGCGCAGACACCACCCATCTGTCATCAGAGGGTTGTGTGTTGCTAGGGTGCTGAACATGTTTCATCAGAGCTTCCAGACTAAGATGGACTAGGAAGAAAGGCCCGGCGATATACTGTTGAAAATCAGCCAGTGAAGACCCTGTGGATCACAAGGTCCTGATATGCAACTGATCGTCGGGATGGCACGGGACCGGGCAGTGTTTCCTTCTGTTGTGCGTGGGGTCACCATGAGTCGGGGGCTGACTGGAGGGCGGCTAACAAAAACAATAGCATCTGGGTCTCTAAATGGAAAGTTATTCTGGGTGTTCTTTCTTTTTAAAATATTCTAAAGAACAAGTGGGTATTTTCTCAAATTATTTATTTTCAAAGGGGAAACAATAGGAAATGGTTTCTATTGTAAGGGACAGAAAACCCACAAGGGAGATTTGCTAGGTAAATGATGTTTACCTAGCTGGGTTTTGAAAGCATTTCTCATTTCATAGATGTTTGTAAAGTTGTGAACAAAGTAAATGTGAGAGTAAGAACACAGCTGTTGGGAAACGTGGACTGATCCCATGGGCTGGAAAAAAAGGTGTCATCTTAGAATGATTGTCAGGAAATGCGGACTGATTCCACGGGCTGGAACAAAACGTGTCATCTCAGAAGGATTGTCGGGAAAGGCGGACTGATTCCACGGGCTGGAACAAAACGTGTCATCTTAGAACGATTGTTGGGAAAGGCAGACTGATTCCATGGGCAGGAACAAAACGTGTCATCTGAGAACGATTGTCAGGAAACGCGGACTGATTCCACGGGCTGGAACAAAACGTGTCATCTTAGAACTATTGTCGGGAAATGCAGACTGATTCCATCGGGCTGGAACAAAACGTGTCATCTTAGAACGATTGTCGGGAAAGGCAGACTGATTCCATGGGCTGGAACAAAACGTGTCATCTTAGAACGATTGTTGGGAAAGGCAGACTGATTCCACGGGCTGGAACAAAACGTGTCATCTTAGAACGATTGTCGGGAAACGCGGACTGATTCCACGGGCTGGAACAAAACGTGTCATCTTAGAACTATTGTCGGGAAATGCAGACTGATTCCATCGGGCTGGAACAAAACGTGTCATCTTAGAACGATTGTCGGGAAAGGCAGACTGATTCCATGGGCTGGAACAAAATGTGTCGTCTTAGAACGATTGTCAGGTTTTCTAATTTCATCTTTAAGCTCGTGTGAACCTATACAGGGACTCTTTGGGTAGCACAAACGGTTAACACATTTGGCTGTTGCTTACCAAAAAGTTGGAAGTTCAAGTTCATCCAGAGGTGCCTCAGAAGAAATGCCTGGCAATCCACTTCTGAAAAATCAGCCATTGAGAACCCTGTGGAGTACAGTTCTACTCTGACACAAATCGGGGTGCCATGAGTCAGAGCCCACTCGATGGCAACTGAATAAACCTATGCGTGTAGAGTTCTATAATGAACGCTTTAGTCATATGACTCAGCAAAGAACTCTTTGGGCCCGTGCTGAAGGAGCCTTATTCTTTCAATGGTAATAACCTGTTTGAAAAGATGAAACTTTCCTTTGCATTTAAAAGACATATACCAAAAACCCAAACCCATTACGGTCGAGTTGATTCCGACTCCTAGCGACCCTGTAGGACAGAGTAGAACTGCCCCATAGGGTTTCCCAGGCTGTAATCTTTACAGAAGCAGACGGCCACACATCTTTCTCCCGAGGAGCGGCTGGTGGGTTTGAACCGCCGACCTTTTGGTTAGCAGGCAAGCTCTTAACCACTGTGCCACCAGGGCTCCTTAAAAGACATATAGACCTTGATAATTTGGTTTTCTGGATGATCGAAAATGCCCAAAAAGGTTTGTGGTGTCTTTGCCGGTTATTTTTTAAAATTAGCTTTAATACTAGCTGCGCGCATGATCAAAGGAAATCTAGAGTTCTCCAAATAGAACAAGTTCTTTATCCATATCCATTTCAATCCACTCCAACCAATTACACCTGGCAGAGAGTCTGCATTATTAGCTACTCATTAAATAGCAGAGCTCACAGAAGGTAAAATTTAATGAATCCTGCCTCTATTATCAGTTCCCAACTTGCAATCACATTTTTATTCATAAATACCTATAATCACACAGAAAGTTTGGCACCCCAAATACTTGTAGTTGGAAGTCAGATGTTGATGGACAGGGTTTTAAACCTCAGTCAGAATTTCAATTCATAAATTTCCCCGTTATGTTTACAACAGCAAAGCCGAATCTGAGAGTCCCATAAAAAAACCAAAAACCCATGGGAAGATAATGGTGATGGAATAATTTGGAAAAGGTTAGTGAGAATAACAGCACAACTGGAAGAATGTAATCGATGTCACTAAATTGTACATGTAGAAACTTTTGAAATGGTGTAACTTTGGCTATGTATATTTTCACCAAAGAAAAGGTCCTCCAAGGTTGAGAAGGGAGAGTGTTGACGTGTTGTGGGTTTGTTAACCAATGTCATAAAACAATACGTGTACTGACTGTTTAAGGAGAAACTATTTGTTCTGTAAACCTTCATCTAAAGTACAATAAAAAAAATTAAAAAACAAAACAAAAACCCATTGCTATTGAGTCAATTCTGACTCATAGAGACCCTATAGGACAGCGCAGAACTACCCCATAGGTTTTCCAAGGAGCGACTGATGGAGTTGAACCTCTGACCTTTTGGTTAGCAGCCATAGCTCTTAACTACTGCGTACCAAGCCTCCTTAGAGTTTGCTAATTGTAGTTTTCTCTAAGTATAGAACAATTTCCTCAAATTCTATTAGAGTTGAATGAGAGCGAAATATAACTTGCAGTAATTTTTTAAAACTGTATTTGGCTCATCTATGGATACCAAAAAAAAAAAAAAACC
>NW_004444070.1:1569414-1601146 GCF_000243295.1 Trichechus manatus latirostris | reverse complement strand
AAAAAAAAAAAACCCTTTGCTATCGAGTCAATTCCAACTCATTGTGACTGTATAGGACTGAGTAGAATTGCCCCCACAGAGTTTCCAAGGCTGTAAATCTTTACAGAAGAAGACTGCCACATCTTTCTCCCTCTGAGCTGCTGGTGGGCTCCAACCACCGACTATGGATAGACTAAGAAAATAATTATTTCTTAAAATGAAACAGGGGATTCTTAGTAGAAACTGAATGAGGTATTTTCAAAAGGCATTTTTTATAACTTTAGCAAACGTGCTTGAGTGCCTAATAAGGAGAGTTATTGCACACGCTTTCCTTGAGTGAAACGGATTGAGGAAGATCCCAGAAAACTCTTCCAGGTACCATGACTCATGCTGTTTCAATGCCAGAGATTTCCAAATCAAGTCGACCAATTTGGAAGTGCAAAGTGAGTTTGAAGTCAAAAGTGCTTTCCTGATGAATACAAACATCAAATGGGATCTGCTTGGCAAAGCAAATCATATGTTCAGAATCAAGCATGTGGGAGAGCCCTTCAAAGTATTAGCATCTTAGATGTTACAAAGGAAAACGTTCATCATTTCAGTGGATGCATCTTCTATTTGCGTATAGCTATTTAAAAAAAAAAAATCTGCCATTGAGTTGACTCTGACTCATCACGACCCCATGCGTGTCAGGGTAGAACTGTGCTCCGTAGGATTTTCAGCGGCTGAATTTTTGGGAGTAAATCACCTGGGCTTTCTTCAGAGGTGCCTCTGACTGCACTCGAACCACCAACCTTTAGGTTAGCAGCCGAGCACTTTAACTGTTTTAACCATTTGCCACCACCCAGGGACTCCAAAATATAGCCGATACTAACTTGTCAAATTCTGGTTTTCAAAGGTGTGACTCTGTCCTTGTTGAAAAGCTAATTGGAGAGGAGGATGGGAATAGATGTTTTATACGTTATTCAGCTCAACTCTACAAACAAGCTTTGCTCTGAGTGCTCAAGCAAGTCATTGTAGGGGCAGCTGGTTAGCACCTAATCAGGCTGCCTTCTAGGGTGTTTCCGGGTGTCTTTTGGCAAAGTTCCCTAGTTCTGAGGGAGCAGTGTAGATCACAGTAGTAGCTGCATTGACAGGATAGGATGATCCATGGTAATCCTCTCCTCAAAAGGGTTTTGGAAAAGGGATCTCATGGCTGCGAGCCATAGCCCTGTGTGTCTGTGTTTGCTGCAGTTTGATGAACTCGAATCAAAAGCTTGGGTTCTGGCCCCATTCAACCTTTCTTGTCACTTTTGTGAGCCAAGGTGGCGCAACCATTTAGTGCTGGGCTGCTATCTGAAAGGTCTTTGGTTTGAACTCACCCAGTGATTCCATAGGAGAAAGACCGGCAATCTGCTCCCGTAAAGATTACAGCCAGGAAACACTATGGAGAAGCTCTACTCTGTCACATTAGATTGCTATGAGTAGACATCAACTTGACAGCATCTAACAACAACAACAACCAATAGCCCCCACCACCAACAAGAAAAACCAACCACCACTACCACCACCAGCAATACCACAAACAACCAGCAACCACCACCACCACCCAACAACCAACCACCACTACACCACCAACCCCACAAACAACCAACCATCACCACCAACAACCAACTTCCACTACCACCAAGAACACCACAAACAACCACCACTACACCACAAACAACCAGCAACCACCACCACCACCAACCAACCACTACCACCATCACCAACCACAAACAACAACCACCATTACTACCACCACCAACACCACAACCGACAACCACCACCAACAACAACAACCAACCAGTACTTACCACCACAACCAACAGCAACCAACTACCACTACCACCAACAACCATATACAACCAACCACCACCACCAAAGGCAACCAACCACCACTAACTACCAACAACAACAACAACAACCATATACAACCAACTACAACCAACCAACCAATAACAACAATAACAACTCATCCTTTTAGTGTTGCGCTGGGAACCAAGTATTTGGGTGAGGGCTGAGGAATGCAGGTAACAAGGCAGAGCAGACAGGTAAAGAGCAAGAAGCAGAGCCTGGTGGGCAAACGAGGAAACTGTGACTACAGAATCTCCTGGCAGACATGGGGCCACAACTTCAGGGAGGGCCACGGGAGCCTTATAAGTCAAGGTGTCGGCTAATTATTCCTCTAAGCCAGAAAACGAATGAGAATTGGTAAAATCCCCAAATAGAAACTGTGATCATATGTTGTTTGATTGGATGTGAGGAGCCCTGGTGGCTCAAAGGTTAAGTGTTTGGCTGCTAATGGAAAGATTGACTTTTTGAACTCACCCAGCTACTCGAAGGAGAAAAGTCCTGGCGATCTGCTCCAGTAAAGATTACACCTAGGAAACTCTCTATGGAGCAGTTTTACTCTGTCACATGGGGTTGCGCTGAGTCTCAATCAACTGGACGGCACCCAATAACAACATATAACTGTGGAGGATTTTACAAAGAAAATACTTGAATTTCAGTGTTATGTAATGAATTGTGTCCTCCAAAATGTGTGTGTCAACTTAGCTAGGCCATGATTTCTGGTATTGTGTGATTGTCTGCCATTTTGTCATCTGATGTGATTTTCCTATGTGTTGTAAATTCTACCCCAATGATGTTAATGAGGTGGGATTAGTGGCAGTTATGTTAACGAGGTAGGACTCAATCTGCAAGATTAGATTGTGTCTTAAATCCATCTCTTTTGAGATATAAAAGAGAGAAGCTACCAGAGAGACAGGGTGACCTCATACCACCAAGAAATAAGAGCCAGGAGAATAGTATATCTTTGGACTTGGGGTCCCCGCACTGAGAAGCTCCTTGACCAGGGAAGATTGATGACAAGGAGGTTCCCCAGAGCTGACAGAGACGGAAAGCCTTCCCTGGAGCTGGCACCCTGAATTTGGACTTCCAGTCTCCTAGACTATGAGAGAATAAACTTCTGTTTGTTAAAGCCAACCACTTGTGGTATTTCTGTTACAGCAGCACTAGATGACTAAGACCCCAAGAAATCAAAAGGCATATTACATTAACAAATCAACTGCAAAAGACCTCTTTAAAGTATTAAAAAGCAAAGGTGTCACTTTAAGGACTGAGGTGTGCCTGACCCAAACCATGGCATTTTCAATTGCCTCATACACATGTGAAAGCTGGACAATGAATAAGAAAGACTGAAGAATTGATGCCTTTGAACTGTGATGTTGGCAAAGAATATTGAATATACCATGGACTGCCAGAAGAATGAACCAATTGGTCATAGAAGAAATACAACCAGAATGCTCCTTGGAAGCGAGGATGACGAGACTTCAGGCTTACTGACTTTAGACACGTGATCAGAGAAGACTGATCACTGGAAAAGAGCATCATATTTGGTTAAGTAGAAGGTCAGCGAAAACGAGGGAAACGCTCCATGAGATGGATTGACACAGTAGTGGCTACAGTGGGCTCAGAAATACCAAAGATCATGAAGATGGCCCAAGACTGGGCAACGTTTGGTCCTGTGGTAGGTGAGG
The DNA here is from genome assembly GCF_000243295.1 of Trichechus manatus latirostris. Lineage (NCBI taxonomy): Eukaryota > Metazoa > Chordata > Mammalia > Sirenia > Trichechidae > Trichechus > Trichechus manatus. The sequence continues at coordinate 1,597,610 of NW_004444070.1, read as the reverse complement.
TCTGACCTGGCTTGATAGCAACTAACAACAACCCTTAATAAAGGGTTAATTAAGCATACCCGTTGCCTTCCAGTCGACTCACAGTGACCCTGTAGGACACAGTAGAACTGCCCCATAGGGTTTCCAAGGCTGTAATCTTTATGGAAGCAGATCTCCACATCCCCCCCTCCACCCGCCCCAAAGAGGAGCTTGTGGATTTGAACTGCCAGCCAAGCACTTACCGTAATTTTATGCAGATAATATACACCTTCTATGTTTATTGGCCAACCACTCACGCTTCCCCCCAGGTATTTTCTTAAGCGCAGCTTTGGGATAGTGGTGGTTATGAAAATACCTGAACTGGGGTGGGGGGGAGTGGTTGGCCAACAAACATAGAAGGCATGTGTTATTTGCATAAAAATACAGTAAGCACTGTGCCACTAACCTAAAACCAAAAAAAGCTCATAGCGACCCTATAGGACAGAGTAGAACTGCTCATAGGGATTCCAAAGAAGCAGCTGGTGGGTTTGAACTGCCGACCTTTCGGTTAGCAGCCAAGCTCTTAAACACTGAGCCACCAGGGCTCCTTTAATTAAGCTGTCAAGTCAATTCTGACTCACAGCGACCCTACAGGACAGAGGAGAACTGCTGCATAGGGTTTCCAGGCTATAATCTTTGGGAAGCAGATCTCCAGGTCTTTTCTCTTATGGAAGGGCTGGTGGGTTTGAACTTGCGGTTAACAGCCAAGCACTTAATCACTCTGTCACCAGGGCTTCTTATTCATTAAGCATAGTGGTGGCAAAATAACCTCTACACTGGACTCAGACATGCCCTGGATCATGAAGATGGTGCAGGGCCCGGCAGTGTTTGGGTACACAGCAGGTCAGAGCTGACTTGACTGCAGCTAACACAACAACAACAACAACAGCGTGGCGGTGCATTAGCTGTGGTGGTGGGAAATTGGAGCCCTGGTGGCGCAGTGTTAAGAGCTTGGCTGCTAACCATAAGGTCGGCACTTCGAAAGAGACCCAGCTAGATACAGGAACTCTGAAGATGTCCTCAAGAAAGTTTTGCTGTGCCCCCCGTTAAATCAACCTTATTGACTTCCAGTGCTCATGCCCCTTGTTGTTTCCCTCGCCTTGCGTTTATCCACATGCAAAGTCATTAGCAGTTCCCCGGCTAACTACCACCAATTGCTGGGTCTCTGCTCATCGATTTAGTGCCTCATTAACTGGAATGATTTAATGTCAGCATCAACCTTGGGACTCTTAAATGACTTCTCACTGGAGAGCGATTTTATTGGAACTTCATTATTAGAAAGCAAAATACATAAATAAGGGCATAAAAATGGTGCAGACCTGGAGTGGTGAAATGCTTACCGTTCTGTCCTTGCGGAAGCGGGTCTGAAAACTAAATTCAGTCTGTCAGCTCCGCAGTTACCTGGTGAGAGGCACAGCTCACATTTAAATGTTTTCCCTACATGCCTAGAGGAAAGACGATTTTTAAAAAAAGAAAATTTATTGTGTTTTAGGTGAAAGTTTACTGTGTAAATTAGTTTCTCATTCAAAAATTTATACACAAAGTGTTTTGTGACATTGGTTGCAATCCCTGAAATATGTCATCACTCTCCCTTTTTCCCTTTACACCCCAGGTTCTAGAGGAAAGATGATTTTGATGTTAGCTTAATAAGATTTAATTTTTTTTTTCTTCTATAACGGAACATAGCCCTCCACCATTTATTTTCAGAGAGAAAAGAGGATAAATCAAGTTGTATATTTCTAATTAGGCTAAAAATAGGGTGAATATTTTCCAAGGTATTTACCTTCCAAAACGCTTTTGAAAAATAAACTCAACAAGTTTTCAAGATCCATGTGTTTATTTCAGACTCCTTTGGAATCTAAAACTGTTTTAATTTAATACTCTACCAGATTTATTTTAGCTGTAATTTTAGGTTTAGAATTCAGAAGTTAAATTTTGAGTTGATTCCAGACTGCCATGGAAGTAAAAATCTATCTACATAGAGATGTTAAGGTGTAATGTATGACTTTGTACATGTTATTAGCTCTATAGTTATTGACAAGTAATAAGTGAGAACGATAATATGTTTATTTCTGAAAACCTGTGCCTTGCGTCTGAAGGCTACTCATTTTCTCTTGGATGCCCGGGTGTGCCTTTGAACGTCTTTGCAGTTCAGAGGGGGTGCCTGTTCTTTCCGACCTGCACCAAATTTCCATTGTGGAAGACACCAACCATAAATAAAAGTGCATGCTTTATGGAGACAAGATGTATTGGCTAAAGCAAAATGATTATAATGGAATTGTCATTCTTTCTCTTGTAACCTGAGTTGTGGCATTTGGAGTTTACAATTTGATAAAATCTCAATCCTTCATCAAGTGATGGCTTCAAAACTCTCATGTCATATGAACATTTTAAATCTTTCATTGTTTCTTTTAGCCAACTGTGAACTTGACCTCAGAACTATTACTTGTTTTCCTTTTTCTTCTGTTTTTTCAAAGTAACAACCAGATGGGCTTCACTTGCAAGGGACGTTGATGTCAAGAGTTTTGAAAGATGATGAAGAAACTAAGCTAGATGACTCCGAAACTCAAACCAAGCATGCGTTTTGACTGGACATGACGTTCAAGAAAAGATATCTTGTTGCAGTTTGCAAACCTGTTGCAGAATATAATTGATTCAGGATCAGGTCTTTAAAAACTGATCTCCTTACTACTAATGGAACAGATAATCTTGATAACACTAGCAATGAAATTCCTTTTCCAAGTAATACAGAGGATGTAATCACAGATCCAGAATCACCACTTTACTGCTGGAGAGTTAGTTTATTTTTCAAGGCCATTTTACCGTTATTGAATTCACTTAAAATTGTAAGCGAACAGTGCCTGGGTTTTGCTGAGAGCTCCAACTTTGAAAGTGTGTATGGCCGTATTGGGACTCTGCCGCCTTCTGTCTCTCTGAAGTCAAGGTCCCAGAATGAAATGGAGGACTCCTTCACTGGACGTCAGAGTAGCTGGAGAATACTCATTCTACCTTTGTCAGGGGCCTTACAGGCAGGGGGGATGACATGTTGACCACTGATTGCTTTTCAACCATGCAGTTCTAGAGTTTCTGTAAAAACACCTGTGATCTAGAGAGCTTAGTAGTCAGGGAGGAAATCCAGGCTGTCGGCTATCTGCTACTGTCAACTCAATGCCTCTTCTAGGAAATGTCACTGAGCCACTGTTACAATATAGGCTCCTCATCTGTAAAGTGGGGGAGTCATGGTTACCTAAACTTCAGGGCTACCGGTAAGAATAATTCATGGTGGATCATGCTTATCAGGAATCCCTAGGTGGCACAAATGGTTCATCGCTTCACTACTAACCAAAAGGTTAGAGGTTCTAGTCTACCCAGAGGTGCCTCCAAGAAAGTTCTGGCGATCTGCTTCTGAAAGGTCACAGCCATTTGAAAATCCTGTAGAGCACGATTCTACTCTGATACAGATGGGGTGGCTGTGAGTCAGAATCAACTCTGGCAACTAGTACTGTTAATGCTTAGCAGATTAAAGATGCAACGAAAGTGGCTAATTTAGTAACATGTAAGCCATGAGTTGGAATCGACTCGATGGCAATGGATTTGGTTTTTGGTTAAGCCATTTTACTGCCACTCCTCTGTCAGGTTGTCAGCACAGGACAATGAGATATGTGAAGGAAGTATGCCCGAGTGTAGAAGACTGAAATTTAAGAGAAAGGAGAAAGAAAGAATTCTCCAGGATTATACCTTGAAGACCGGAAATATTCTTCATAGAACATAAGACATGAGAAGGGGAGCTCGTGAAGGAAAGCTGATGTGAGTTTTGCAAGTTGCTTGAGATGATGAGGAAAGGTTCATTGCATGGAGAGGTAGGTACCCTTGAGAATAAACAAAGGCAGCTTGGATGAGAATATGGGCCTGGAGATGCAAATCTAGGAGTCATCAACAGATTTTGAGCACCTGCTTTTTATGTAAGACTTTGAATGAGAGATGACAAAATACAGATGATAGTTTAAGCAATATGAAAAAATGATTTCTATGAAGAACTGAATATAGAAAAGAACCTCCTACCACAAGAAAGAAGAGCCAGGAGCAGAGCACATCCTTTGGACCTGGGCTCCTTGCGCTAAGAAAATCCAAGACCCAGGGGAAGATTGATGACAAGGACCTTCCTCCAAAGTTGACCAAGAGAGAAAGCCTTCCACTAGACATGGCGCCCTGAATTTTGGACTTCTAGCCTCATAAACTATGAGAGAATGAATTCTTGTTTGTTAAGGCCAACCACTTGAGGTATTTCTATTATAGCAGCACTAAATAAATAAGAGAGAAATTTGGTAAAATGTTGCTGAAGATAATTCAAAAATGGTTGCAGCAGTGCATCTACAGGGAACTTCCAGAAATTCAAGCCGGATTCAGAAGAGGACTTGTAAAAAGGAATATCATTGCTGATGTCAGATGGATTCTGGCTGAAAGCAGAGGATACCAGAAAGATGTTAACCTGTGTTTTATTGACTACACAAAGGCATTTGACTGTGTGGATTATAACAAATTATGGATAACATTGCAAAGAATGAGAATTCCAGAACACCCACTTGTGCTAATGAGGAACCTGTACGTAGACCAAAGGCAGTCATTCGAATAGAACAAGGGGATACTGCATGGCTTAAAATCAGGAAAGGTGTGCATCAGGGTTGTATCCTTTCACCATACTTATTCAGTCTGTATGCTGAGCAAATAATCTGAGAAGCTTGACTCTATGAAGAAGACTGGGGCATCAGGAATTGGAGGAAGATGCATTAACAACCTGCAATATGCAGATGACACAGCCTTGCTTGCTGAAAGCAAAGATGACTTGAAATGCACTTATTGATGAAGATCAAAGACTACAGCCTTCAGTACAGATTATGCCTCAACATAAAACAAAAATCCTCACAACTGGACCAATAAGCAACATCATGATAAACAGAGAAAAGATTGAAGTTGTCAAGGATTTCATTTTACTTGGGTCCACAGTCATTGCCCATGGAAACAGCAGTCAGGAAATCAAATGAAGTATTGCATTGGGCAAACTGCTGCAAAAGACCTCTTTCAAGTGTTTAAAAGCAAAGATGTCACTTTGAGGACTAAGGTGAGCCTGACCCAAGCCATGGTATTTTCAGTCATCTCATATACATGCGAAAGCTGTACAATGAATAAGGAAGACCAAAGAAGAATTGATGCCTTTGAATTATGGTGTTGGTGAAAAATCTTTACTATACCATGGACTGCCAGAAGAATGAACAAATCTGTCTTGGAAGAAGTACAGCCAGAATGCTCCTTAGAAGCGAGGATAACAAGACTTTGTCTCAAGTACTTTGGACATGTTATCAAGAGGGACCAGTCCCTGGAGAAGGACATCATGCTTGGTAAAGGAGAGGGTGAGCGATAGAGAGGAAGACCCTCAGCGAGATGGATTGACACAGTGGCTACAATGATGGGCTCAAGCATAGCAACGATTGTGAAGATGGCTCAGGACTGGGCAGTGTTTCATTCTGTTGTACGTAGGGTCACTATGAGTCAGAACCGACTCGACAGCACCTAACAACAACAAGCCATTTTATGGAAGCCCTAGGTCAGGCAAATAGTCAGTGCACTTGGGTGCTACCAATAGTTTGGAGTTTGGAGTCCACCCAGCAGTAGAAAGAAAGGCCTCGGAAGAAAGACGCAGAGATCTACTTCTGAAAAATCAGCCACTGAAAACCCTGTGGAGGACAGTTCTACTCTGACACACATGGGGTCGCCGTGAGTCAGAGTTGACTCCAGAGCAAATGGTTTATGGTTACATCATTTAGGGAGAGGAAATTGGTATAGCTAAGGTGAATAATGTTTTGGCCGAATGCCAAAAGTCTCATATTCTCAGCTAGTGGTTCTCCCAGTATACTATGGTCCCTAGACCACCAGTATCAGCACCACTTGGGAATTGGTTTAAAAATGCTAACTCTTCGGCTCCACATGAAAACCAAAAACTGGTTGCCGTCTAGTCAATTCTGACTTACAGTGACCATATAGGACAGACTAGAACTGCCCCATAGGGTTTCCAAGGAGCAGCTGGTGGATTCAAACTGCCAGTCTTTTGGTTAGCAGCTGAGCTCTTAACCACTGCGCCACCAGGGCTCCTCATAAGACCTACTGAATCAGAACCCCTGAGTGGATGAGGCAACAATCTGTGTATGAGCAAACCCTCTGTGGATTCTAATGTCTGCTCAAGTTTGAGATCCATGGCTCTGAACCAGAGGCTAGGGAACTTTTTCTGTATAAGGATCATTGTTGTTGTGTGCCCTTGAGTGGATTCCAACTCCTAGTGACCCTATAGGACAAGGCAGAATTGCTCCATAGGATTTTCTGGGCTGTAATCATTATGGGAGCAGATCGCCAGGTCTTTTTAGCTCAAGAAGCTGCTGGGTGGATTCAGACCACCAATCTATTGGTCAGCAGCCAAGCACTTAACTATGATGCCACCAGGGCTCCTCAGGTAAGGATCAGATAGTAAATCTTACCAACTTTGCAGGCCATAGGATCTCTGTCCCTAACTACTCAACTCTGCTATACCAGCCGGAAAGTAATCGTGTACAGGATGTAAATGAAAGGGCGTGGCTGTTGGCCAATAAAACTTGATTTACAAAAACAGGCATCCAGATTCTGCTCCAGTGCTGTGATTTCCAGACTTCTGCTCTCAGACTCCCTCTTACCTACTTCAGACCTATTGGGCTTGCTTTGTGTGAGTTGATTTGAAAACTTTTGTCCACATGTGATATTTAAAAAAAAATAAAAAAAAAAGATTCTGTCTGGTCCAACTATATGTCTATGCCTGAGTGCAAATTGAAAACATGATTTTTGATGCTTTGAATTGTAAGGCTTTTATATGTAAGCAAAAGAGGGAGCACTTATAATAAAATTAATTTGGGGAAGATGTATATTCATCTTCCTGGTGCCCCAGTGGTTAAGATCTACAGCTGCTAACCAAAAGGTCAGTAGTTCGAATCCACCAGCCACTCCTTGGAAACCCTATGGCGAAGATCTACTCTGCCCTGTAGGGTCGCTATGAGTTAGAATGGACTCAACGGCAACAAGTTTGGGTTTTTATTTTTACTTATGTATTTTTGGTTTGGTATATTTACTTAAAAATTCTATTATTCTATGTGGATATAATTACTGATACATAATGAGTAAAATCTTACCTCAGCTCTTATTACTTATTTTAGGACATTTATTGCATATCACTATACTATCATTACAGTAAATGAATTTTAACATCTCTTAGCATGCAGAGCGTCATATCCATCGTTGCCCTCAGCATACACCTAATAAATGAATGCCATTGATCGGTTGAGAAATCAGGCATCAGAAGCTGTCTCAAGACAAACCGCTCTTGATAGATCCTCCTGGTTACATCGAAGCTGGGTATCCAGCAATCTGAACTTGGAGAATGTATGACTCAGAGATCCAGTTAGTTATACAACCTCAGATGACTCATCCTACAATACTTCCATGCTCCAGCCCTATGTTTTAATACATGTCATTTCCGATTTACTGTTAAGTGTCTTCCAGTAAACAGTTTTCCCTCAACTGTTCATTTAACACGATATTTTGAATTGCTGCCACAATGGATTTCTTCTCCTCCCTTCTGTCTGAGATCAATTTGCTTATTTCTAAACCTCATCAGCTGCCACAGAGAAACAGGAAATGAACCTAAGTACCTCAACATGGTTTCAAGTTTTTCTCCAGTAGATTTTTGGAATGGGGTATGATAGAGACACTCAGGTTTTCCAGCCAGGAAATCTGGCCACCTCATCGGTCCCCACTCATTTTCCTTTGGGCTCTAACGCTGTTTGCCAAACGTAGAAACGCTAATATAGACTGCTCACACAACAGTTTTTAGTACAAGGAAGTTTTCTCAAATGTATACTTCCGTTTTTTTTTAGTAAATCCACAAAATGATTAAATAATATGCCACGTGTAAAATTTAGCAATATGTTGTAATTTTTTGAATACGTACTGCTGTATTATATCATAAGGATATATACTGTAACATATTTTAAGGAGATATATTGTAACATTGTAAGGATATATATTGTAACATATTGTAAGGATATATATTGTAATATATTGTAAAGATATCTTTTTTATCACCTTCTTTCCTTAAAATGAAAGTAATAAGAAATATTTTAAGTGCAGTGATGTAACTTATTGATAACATTCCCTTCTACTATTTTCTAAATTACAGAGCTCAGGATTTTTATCAAATACATTTTGGATATTTTGTTGTGCTAACACAGTCCTTTGCTAAGAATAAAGCGACCATAAATCTTTGCTGGGATAACTAGTGAATGAGTGGATTAATGAATGAACCAACCAAGTATTAGTGGCTCAATTTAGGACAAATTCGTTTTTTAGTAATAGTAATAAAAGTGTTTTTTGACAAAATAGCTTCATGCAATCACTCCAAAATGATAGATTACTGGCCCTATGTCCAAAATTGAAAAACTGTATATATTAATTTATACTATATATGTTTTTATTGGATTTGTTTTGTTGTTGTTATTGAGAATATACACAGCAAAACGTAACACCTATTCAGCAGTTTCTACGTGTACCATCCAGTGACATTGATTACATTCTTTTGAGTTGTGCAACCATTCTCACCCTCTTCTAAGTTGTTCCTCCCCCATTAGAATAAAATCATTTCCCCCTAAGGTTTCTATCTAACCTTTCGAGTTGCTGTTGTTAGTTAGATCCCATAGAGATAGTTCTTAAAAGAGCATAATGTTCAAGACAGACCTTTTTTACTAGTTAAGCTAGTTTTTACTTTCTAGTTAACTAGTTTCTACTAGTTAAGCTGTTTTACCTCCTAGTTTGTAGCATCATGTCAGAGGTCTTAAAAGCTTGCACTCTACCATCCAAGGCACAACAGTTGGTCTCTCTTTGCCTGGAGCAACAGAGGAAGGAAGGAAGTCAGGAATCAGAGGAGGATTTGGAATGTGTCGCTAATTGCCTCCATGAACAGCTGCCTCCTTTGCCATGAGAACAGAAGAACTGGATGGTGCCCAGCTATCATTACTGAACATTTTGATCAAAAATTCCATAGTAGAACCCTGATCAAAAGGGATAAAAATCAGGAACAGAATTTCCTGATTTTGGAATTCTCATGGACACCTGAAACTATTGTCCTGCAATAATCTTTAAACCTTAAACCAAAAATACCCTCTGAAGTCTTCTGAAAACCAGACAGTAGTTTAGCTTAACTGGTAAAAAATGTCTGCCTTGAGCATTACACACACTATATATAGTTTCTTTCCGGAACCCTGATGGTGCAACGGTTAAGCACTTAACTGCTAAAGGAGAAGTTGGCTGTTCAAACTCATCCAGCAGCTCCACAGGAGAAAGACCTAGCAGTCTGCTCCTGTAAAGATTATAGCCTAGAAAACCCTATGGGGCAGTTCTACTCTCAGGTTAGGTTGCTGTGAAACAAATCTCGACTTGACAGCAGACAACAGCAACATAAGTTTCTTTGGTTATGTACCCATTTTATGTGAGATGTTTTTAAATCTGTTTTCTCCTTTTTTTTAATCTACAAAAACTGGAAAAACCTGTTTGGTCATAAGGAAATTTCCACAGGCACTAAAACCAAAAAAAGCAAAGAAAGAAAGAAAATAAAAAATTAGCTCCGTTCCTATTGTATCTAAAATTTGAAAATTGTTATTGTAGGATTATTTTCAACGATGTTCTTGTCATTTTTCCTGAATGTGAACATGTGAACATGTTTTTCTTATTTATAAAATTTTCTTTTTCTTTCTTGCTTGCCTCACTTTGGATTTTAAAATTGATTTGAAGACGGTATACTTCTTATAGACTGCCATCATTTTTTTAACCATTCATGTAACAAACACTCTGATAGCCTCCCAGGGCTTAGGTGTGGTATACGAGACAGGCAACAGAACTTGTACTCTGGACCTGGACAGAGTGGAGAGCCTTGCCAATCACAATAGTGTGACCAGTGCTATGAGAAGTATATATTCTCGACTGCTTAGCGGCACCTTCCTGGCCTCCCAGGCCATCCAGGAGGTGGTGTTGAGGAAGGGATCCCTTTAGCAGTAACAGCTGAATTGATTTCTGCAAGATGACATGTGATTAGAGAAGGTAGATATTCCAGGGTCCTTGCAAAGGTGCTGAGTTATTAGAGTATTGTAAATAACTCTCACACATTTCTGGTGTGAGTACAAATGAGTACAACACCTGAGGAACAATATTTGGCAGTGTCTACCAATATTAAAAATTCATTGACTCTTTGATAGTGACAGTTGACTCAGCTGTTCCCTTTTTGAAAATTTATTCGCCCTCTATATTTGTGATATGGTGTATGTACAGTTCTATTTATGACATCCCTATTAATAGCAAAAACTAGTTGCCGTTGAGTGGATATCAGCTCATGGTGACCCCATGTGTGTCAGAGTAGAACTGTGCTCCATAGGGTTTTTAATGGCTGCTTTTTCAAAGTAGATCACTAGATCTTTATTTCGAGGTGCCTCTGGGTAGTAGACTCAAAGCACCAACGTTAATGCACAGCAGAACAAAACGTGGCCTGTTCCTGTATCATCCTCATGATCACTAGTATGTTGGAGTCCATCGCTGTGGTTACTGTGCCAGTTCATCTCACCGGGGTCTCCCTCACCCTCCATGACCCTCTACTTCACCAAGCGTGATGTCCTCCTCTAGCAGTCGATCCCTCCTGATGACGTGTCCAAAGCAAGCAAGTTGGACCATGTTTGGTATTTGTCTCGTGGGACAGCAATAAAATAGCTCAGGAAGAAGCACGGAAAAATGGGATACTCAACAGCGTTGTTCATTCAATTCCCAACAGTAGAAACTAAGTAGAAGATAAGGTATCGACAATAAGAAAACCACTCTAGGAGAAAATCATTTTTTCTTTGATTATATTTGTATAGTAGCTGCCCATGTGAGAACAGTTCTGAAATTGGATATTGGCAAGACCATGGACAGCACTTTTTCAGGCCTACAAGACCACAGGACATCTTTCTGGGAATTTTTCATCTTCAATATTAAAACGCTTAGGAGAGATTTCAAAATGCAGTCAATAAATGTATTTGAATATCCTTTCTCAGGGCACCAAGTGAACCAGCATCCTTTCAGCTACATCTCCCTCAGACAACAACGCAGAAATGAAAAGGAAGAAAATAAATGGAAAGTACGCTAGGGAGAGAAGTCCTCCCATTGTTTCCCTAATTTTATTCAATAAATAAAGATTAGACCCACTGGAGAGATAGAAATTTCTTAAAACAGTAATAATAAATATTATTTATTACTATTATTATTAACTATTATTTGTTCATTTATATATTAGACAATCCTTGCAACAAAGGGGAGAAGTAGCAATCTTTTCCCCATATTTCAAATGAAAACAATGAATTATATTCCCAGGTTTCCAGTGAAGACATTGAAGTTTCAGGGTCTTAAGGAACTCGCTCAAAGTTACACAACCATTACATACCAAGGTTGGAATCTCACTTGAACTTATCCTTAAACCAGTTACCATCAAGTCAACTGCAACTCATGGCGACTCCTTGTGTGTCAGAGTAGAACTATGCTCCACAGGGTTTTCAATGGCTGTGATCTTTCAAAAGGAGCCCTGTGTCCCCCAGACTCTCTGTTAACCCAGAACTAAAACCGTTCCCGAAGCCAACTCTTCAGGCAAAGATCAGACTGCACTATAAAACATAAAATAATACTCATGAAGAGTGTGCTTCGTAGTTCAAGTAGATATATGAGAATAAATGGGCAGCTCCTGTCCGAAGGCGGGATGAGACGGCAGAAAGGGGGTAGGAGCTGGATGAACGGACACAGGAAACCTGGGGTGGAAAGGGGGTGGGTGCTGTCACAGTACAGGGATTGCAACTAGGGTCATATAACAATGTGTGTATAAATTTTTGTATGGGAAACTAACCTGAGCTGTAAACGTTCACCTAAAGCAAAATTTAAAAAAAAAAAAAAAGGAGCCCTAGTGGCACAGTAGTTAAAGCACTTGACTGGTAACCAAAAGGTCGGCTGTTTGAAACCACCAGTAGCTCCATGGGAGAAAGATGGGTGTGGCAGTCTGCTTGCATAGAGATTTACAGCCTTGGAAACCCTGTGGGGTTGCTATGAGTCAGAATGGACTTAATGGCAGTGGGTTTGGTTATTTTTATTTTCGGATCTTTCAGAAAAATATTGCCAAGCCTTTCTTCTGAGGCGTCTCTGGGTGGAATCAAACCTCCAACCCTTTGTTTAGTAGCTGAGCATATTAACTATTTGCCACACCCAAGGATTTAAAATTTATCCTTAACCACTATACTGTATATCTTCTCAGGCTTAGAGACATAATGAAATCATGCGAGGAGGCTTAATAAGTGAGAACACACAAAGAGAAACAAGAATATATGAAGAAATTCACCTATTATAAAAAAATTTTTTTTTTTTTAAATCAAGCTGTTCCTACTTAATCACTAAGGTCCACCTTCATTGTTGGTTCACCAAGTGAAACAATTCATTTGACTTTTCATTGAGGATTAAAAATAATAATAAGTTGGCAGACGCTGAATGAATTCTAATCATGACTGTAGACTGACTGAGAGGTTCCCTTGTAAATGGGTAGATGCGATTAAGAGGTAATGTCCACACAGTTACGTGAATGCAGGTGCCGTGTACCCGGGCACAAGTTATACAACGTTCACATCCATGGTTTTCAAACAGCAGAGATAATTTGCACTCATGCATGTGAAAATATGAAATTATTCATGCACACAACTGCCCATTTCAAATGCACATGGTTCCTTCCATAAATAAATAAAGATACTGATGACTGTCATAAAGAACGGAGAATGCAGGGACATTTATGGAGCGTTGTAAGATTTTTGAACACTGGGTGTCAGGTATTCTGATGTTAACAGTTAACCCTTCAACAATAAAATATCCTGTGTTTTGGAAACAGACCTATTCAGTGTTACATGGGTTAGCATCTTTAAAAAAAAATGATTTTATTAGAATATGCTGTTATTCTTTTTTGAAGATTATTATGCTATTTAATAATATTTAATATCCATGTTCCTTTCTACCTAAGGTTGGCAGACAAACATTACATGTTCAGATATTTAAAAGTCAAGGAAAGGTATAACTGTGTTGGTCATACTCAAGTTTTACTTTGTTTTTTTTGTATAAACTCGGATTTGTATGGCGCATTTATGTATGTGTTTTGGATGCATTTTCCTGAAGAACTCTCGCTCTACTGAATATCTGTAGCACAAAGTTTGACCTGCCTTCTAATTATTGCATCTGAGTGTTGGATTGTTTTTACCTCTGCTTTGCATATACCCGTGTGACGGAAGATGTCTTCCACAGCCCTATCATTAATTTGAACCAGATGGTCATATTTCTTGCCGGGGAATACAGCTGACCCTGCCAAGCTTGATGGAACTGAGCTGTTGTGACAATTAAAAACAGTTGCGCTTGTTCTACAGAAGAAGCGCTACTGAACTTGCAGGAAATGTCTGTAAGGCTAGAGTGTGCCAGATGAAAAGACTTAAGGGGCCCTCCGAGGACACGGTTGAGAACTTCCTTAGGTTTTCTCGTGTTCGAGGACTGGTTCCTGCCGACGTTGTCAAGGTAAAGCTGAGAAAGTGGCTGCCTGGTGTGGGAGTCAGTATTTAATTAAACACTGTGCCGGAGTATGTGTGGCAGGAGTGGGAAAACATAGTTGGGGCCTGGGAGACTATTTTATTTTGTTTCATTTCATATTATTTTATTTTAGTTGTTACTGTTTGAGAGAGTCTGCAAAATATCCAAGTTATGCTTGGGCACATAATTCTAAATCTCTGAACTCTTCAAACGGCATTTTTTGCATAGCTTAATTGTTACGGGAAGCTCACAAATTGCCTTTTGTTACTCTTGTGGACTTCCCTGCTTTTTAAAGAAAGGAATTTCCAGTAGAGGCACAGTGCTTACTTAAAGATTACTGAGAAAGGCACCAAAGGAGAAGCTGCCAGAAAGTGCTGTTAAGGAAAGGTCTGCATTCATTTGAATGAATACCTTTTTTCTGTTCAAATTGCAAAAATACAGCAAATGCCCAATTATCTCAAATCAATGTTTGATTTTGTCTGTGGAGATGGTGACAGAGAAACAAAGAAGAGCCTCAGAGTGGGAAAGTTACTATTCTTGGGTGCAACTTGTAATCAAAAAATCAAGAGAGAAAATTTAGGTGAAAAAGAAGAAATTTAAAATAATACTCATTAAACAAACATTTTAGAATACTTACTGTTAGAATGAACTTGAAGCTTGTCCTCAGAGAGCCTACAGGTTAATGGGGGAGTCAGATATTAATCGGAGAATCACAAGAATATGTCATTGAAGATGTGATACATCATGCAGGTAGAACCCACACTGCCTTGGGGTTCAGAAATGACTTCCCTGATGAACTGATGTTTGGCAATCAGGCCAGCGGGAATGGGGCTTGGAGCAAGGCGTGTCTGAGTACACTCCTGTATTGGAAAATTCATGGAATGGTTGAGGAACTGAGAGAAGATTACTATCATGTATTGAATTGTGTCCCCAAAAAATATGTGTCAACTTGGCTAGGCCATGATTCCTAGTATTGTGTGATTGTCCACCATTTTGTCATCTGATATGATTTCCCTATGGGTTGTAAATCCTACCTCTATGATGTTAATGAGGCAGAATTAGTGGTAGTTATGTTAATGAGGCAGGACTCAATCTACAAGATTAACTTGTGTCTTGAGTCAATCTCTTTTGAGATAAGAAAGAGAGAAGGGAACAGAGAGACTGGGGACCTCCTACCACCAAGAATGAAGAATGAGGAGGGGAGCATGTCCTTTAGACCTAGGGTCCCTGCGCTGAGAATCTTCTCCACCGAGGAAGATTGATGACAAAGACCTTCCCTTAGAGCCAGCAGAGAGATAAAGTCTTCCCCTGGAGCTGACGCCCTGAATTAAGACTTCCAGCCTCGTAGGCTGTGAGAGAATGAATTTCTCTTTGTGAAGGCCACGCACTTGAGGTATTTCTGTTATAGCAGCACTAGATGACTAAGATAGTTACTGTGGTGACAGTGGAGAGGATGGAGTTGGTGGCTTAGTGGTTATGAGGTAGAAGATTAACACATGAAGAGTCTGGAGAGAAAAGGAAGAAGGAGGTATCTTATGGAGAATCTTGGTCTTAAGAGCAAGCAAGAGAAGAAAGAGAAGAACGGTTAGGAGATTGTCACAGTCATTTAGGTTACAGATGATGATAACTTGTATCAGGTGATGTTGGTGGAGATGAAACAAACTGCGTGCATCTGAGAGATAGTTAGGAGTTGAAATTGAAAAGACACAGTAGTCATTTGTTTTTTCATAGTAGGAAGAGGGTTGGGGGCGGGGAATCTTCAAGAACATTTCAGTTTGCGTCACTGGGTGGACAGAGAGTGAATACTAGAAGGAAGCTGGTGTGAAGGAAAAGGTTAAAAATCCATGTGGAAGTGGTGAACTTGAGGTGTCTTTGAGACCTTAATGGAGATACTGAGTAGACATTTGGTTACTTGTCTTGACTCCCCAAAGAGAAGAATAAGATAATGATTGGTGTCATGGGTGTGATTCAATGTCCTAAGTAAACAGTATAGTGTGAGAAGATAGGAGGTCAAGGAACGATTCTTGAGAAACTCTAATACTTAAAAGATAAAATGTTGTTGTTGTGAGTCTTCCTTGAGTTGATTCCAACTCATTGCAACCCCATGTGTGCAGAGTAGAACTGTGCTCCATAGGGTTTTCAAGGCTGTGACCTTTCAGAAGCAGACCGCCATGCCTGTCTTCCAAGGCACCTCTGGGTATGTTTGAACCGCCAACCTTTTGGCTAGTAGTTGAATGCTTAACTGTTTGCACCATCCAGGGACTCTCAAGAGCATATATAGCCAAGGTCTAGTGTTTTGTTTGCCTAGCCTTCTTACTCTTTTCCCTCCCTTCCCAAAATTTACACCTACACACATATTTCTTCTTGGACATGGATTTTCCCCATATGGTTTTCTTGTAGTCTTCTTCCCTCTTCCTTGATTTCATCCTTCTACCCACAGTTGATTGGTTTAATGTTCTAATGAGATTGAAGAAGACAATTTCATGTTCTTTCAGAGAAGTTTCTAACTGGAGCTAGAGAAGGCTTTCACTTTTGTTCCAGGTGTAGACTTGGAGATGAGGCATGGGAACTGAAGCTCTGAGGCTTCTGGTCCCCCTTGTTTTCCCCAGGACAGCTCATCAAGGGAGAATAGAGCCCCAGTGCAGAGAGGACAGGGCCCCTGCACTCATGGAGTGGTCAGAGAGTACGAGCAGAGCAGAAAGCACAGACTGCCTCCTGGCAGAATTCCACGCCTGGCATCCAGCTCTCCTTGAGCCAGCTTCCTTGGGTTTCCTATCATTGTGTTCCACTTCCAAAAAAACATTCTTCTTTTTGCTTCACTTAGTTGCAGCTGGGCTTCTGTCATTTGAAACTAAAAGGATGCTGACTCACGCAGATAAAAGGAGGCAGCCTGGCCAGCAAAGTAAAATGAGAGGGAAGAGGAAAATGGGGAGAGAGATAAACAGAGGATTCCTGGTGTCGGGGATGTCAGAGAAATAGAATCTTCAGATTGTGATGAATGCTGTTGAGAGGTCAGCAAGAAAGGGAACTGAAAACTATCTGCTGAATTTGGTAAGATGGAGATAGTAACCTTAGTAAGAGCCATTTTTTAGCATGGGAGCTGAGAAGACAGGAGGAAGCTAGAAGTGAGGAACTGACAAATGCAGTTGAGGAAAAATTGTTGTTGTTGTTGTTAGGTGCTGTCCAGTTTTCCCAGATTCATACTTTGTACGTTAGATGCATTGATCTGTGATAGAGGAATCGTGTTTTCTCTTGAGAATAAAAAGTGAGGCAGGACTGGACTGGAGAGTAGCGAGCACTTAAAAGAGTAATGGTGAAAAGTAGGGGTTGAGTTAAACTGAAAAATGTGTGTGTTAGGTTTTTCTGGACATTTTAAAGGGCCCAAATGACAGTCCAAAAACAAAACCAAACGCATTGCTGTCAAATCAATTACGACTTATAGCGACCCTGTAGGACAGAGTAGAACTGCCCTACATGGTTTCCAAGGCTGTCAATCTTCACAGAAGCAGACTGCCATATCTTTCTCTCGCAGAGCAGCTGGTGGGTTCAAACTGCCGACCCTTTGGTTAGCAGTCAAGCGCTTTACCAGTGCACCCCCAGAGCTCTTTCCGAATGATAGTAGCGATCAATAATTGATTGTTATCCATCCGTCATTTTAGTATAGCTTTCCTAATAGCTCTCAACTATCCAGGTGAAAGGAACAAGAACAGAGAGATTTAGAGCATGAATCTTATGCTTGTTGAGTATGAGAAAATGCTGAGCCAAGGGAGTTGAGAGTGCCAGCAAGGGTGTTAATGGAGCGATGGATCTAAGTGGATATGTAAGCAGGAAGAGATGGTGGGAGGTGATGGAAAACAAGAAATGGCAGGTGCCAATGGGTATTTGAACCACATGAGTTTGAACAGTATTTTTTAGTGGGAATAGACAAGCAATGGGCAAGGAGAGAAGAGATGAGATCTTTTAATTTGCTATCTTGGAGACTGAGCAGTAACAGAAATACAAAATTAAAAAGTAGATGGCCAGAGATGTAGTCCAGGTCTGGGCCGTTGTGGAAGGTAGGAAGGTGAATAAGAGCCGTGAGAGTGACGTGCTCTCTGTGAAACAAATGCAGTGTTATAAAGCCCTGGCACCTTGCCAGCACAGGGTTTAAGTCATCAGCAAATTTCAAAGGCCTTTCTATTGTAACTACTCAGTTTTACATCAGATTTTTTTGGGAGGGAGAGGAATCAACTTATATCCGATTAATTAAGACCTGCCAACAGAAAATACAGAAATACATCAAAATGGAGCTCATCTTTTGCAATCTGACAATGATTTCTTTCAAAGTTTGTGGAAACAATTGGTTACTTTATCTTTGGGAATCATACTTTGAATGAGGTAGAAATTTCAAAAGCAACAGCAATAACTATATATGTAAGGAAGACCGAAGAACAATTGATGCCTTTGAATTGTGGTGTTGGCAGAGAATATTGAATATACCTTGGACTACTAGAAGAACGAACAAATCTGTCTTGGAAGAAGTACAACCAGAATGCTTCTTAGAAGCGAGAATGGCAAGACTTTTTGTCTCACATACTTTGGACACGTTATCAGGAGGGACCAGTCCCTGGAGAAGGGCATCATACTTGGTAAAGTAGAGGGTCAGTGAAAAAGTGGAAGACCCTCAGCAAGATGGATTGACACAGTGGCTGCAACAATGAGCTCAAACATAGCAACGATTTTGATGATGGCGCAGGATTGAGGAATGTTTCGTTCTGTTGTACATAGGGTTACTATGAGTCGGAACTGACTCAGCTGCACCTAACAACAACATTCCTTTACAAGGAGCCCTGGTTGCACAACAGTTAAGCCCTCAGCTGCTAACCGAAAGCTTGGCAGTTCAAACCCACCCGGTGTCTCCACAGAAGAAAGAACTGGTGATCTGCTCCTGTAAAGATTACAGCCAAGAAGACCATATGGGGCAGATCTACTCTGTCACATGGGGTTGTTGTGAATCAAAAATTGACTCAACAGCATACAACAACAACTTTTTTTACGAGAGTGTCAGCGAATCAAAATAAATACTCATTCATGCAGTAGAAGTAATGGCATTTATCAATGGATGTCACACTTTGAAGAATCCAACAATGATGGCTGAGTGAGTCGGCTTTGCTACTTCTGCCCACATCACTTTGAAAATTACAGGTGAAATGCTGTTTAGAGATCGCCTAGACCAGTTCAGCAGAGCTGATATGCTTCAGCAATGGGGATCACCTTGGTGACAGGTATGCATATCTCTACATATAATTGAAGGAGCTCTTGTGGCTCAGGGGAGCCCTGGTGGCACAGTGGTTAAGAGCTTGGCTGCTAACCAAAAGGTCAGGAGTTTGAATCCACCAGCCACTCCATGGAAGAAAAGACCTGGCGATCTGCCTAGGAAATCCTGTGGGACAGTTCTCCTCTGTCATGTGGGGTTGCTATGAGTCGAAATCGACTCAGTGGCCCACAACAATAACACACATGAGTTTACAAAATTGAAAGTTTGTGAAGAAGTGTGAAAGATGGAAAGTACTCAATCTGTTACAGTCCAATTAGGGGGAAATTACACCGGACTCTGGAGAAGCAGGTAAATACCCTGTGAGGAGGAGAAGGCTGAGGTAGATGGGGAAGGAAGCAAGGTTTCTGCTGGCCTAGTAGGAGAGCTCAAAACTAGGAAACCCTCGCCTATGACTGGAAAACAGAGAACAATCTCCTTTTTCCACAACACTGGGTGTTGCGGATTGAATTGTGCCCCCAAAATGTGTGCTGAATTGTGCTCCTGCTTTGGAAACTATTGCTGTTGTCAGTTGCTGTCAACTCAGCTCCGATCCATGGTGACCCCACGTGTGCAGAGTAGAACTGTGCTCCACGGTGTTTTCAAGGCTGGGATCTTTCGGAAGCAGATCGCCAAGCCAGTCTTCTGAGTGGGTGGGTTTGAACTGCCAGCCTTTTGGCCAGTAGTTAAGCACTTAACTGTCTTAAACAGTTTGTGCCATCTGGGGACTCCTGTTTGGAAGTAGGGTTTTTCTTTCGTTATGTTAATGAGGCCATATCAGTGTGGGGTGGATCCGAAAGCTAATAACTTTTGAGCCGTCAAAAGAGCAGCTTAGACATAGAGAAGCACACACGGGGGAGAGAGCTGCCACGTGAGAATTGTCTATAAGTGAAGGAACCAAGGAACGCCCGGAGCTACCGACAAGGAAGGAATCGACCCTGGTTTGGACTTTTAGCCTCCAGAACTGTGAGAAAAATCCCTGTTCCGTAAAGCCTCTCGTTTGCATATTTGTATTACAGCAGCGTTGGAGACTCAGACACTGGGTGTGCGTGGGACGAGAATGGAGGAAGAATGCCGAGGCAGGGTCAGGAAACATGTGGGAGGGCTTGGAATGCCGGTGTGAGGGGCGTGCAGGCATTGAGTGGCCAGTGGGCGCCATTGAGTGTGATGGGCATTGCAGTGTAGTAGGAGTGGGAGTTTGCATGCTCACTAGAGTAATTGTTGCTAACTTTTTAAAACACAACCAAGGCTCATCTCACAGAACAGAATCACACATACTGAGAAGTATATGCAGGTATGATTATATTCTAGGTGATGCAAACAGCATGCTCAGCAGCTAACCAAAAGGTTGGAGGTTCGAGAATACCCAGAGGTACCTCCGAAGAAAGGTCTGGTGATCGACTTCCAAAAAATCAGCCATTAAAAACCCTATGGAGCATAGTTCTGCTCTGACACACATGGAGTACTGATTTATGATGCTATTCTATGTAGCAAGACTGTCTAATAAGACTTTCTGCAATGATTGAAAGGTTCCATACCTGTGCTATCCAGTATAGTAACCATGAGCCCTGTATGGTTATTGAGCACTTAACAGGTAGCCCTGCAACTGAGAAACTTAAATTATAATTTCATTTAACTGAGATGTAAATTTAAATAGCAGCATGTAGCTGGCAGTTACCATATTGGACAACACAGCTGTTTAAAGATATAGAATGCGAAAAAAAAATTATAAAACATGTTAAGTAATGCAATACAGATTTTAGCCTTCCATGTTCATAAAGTACCTTTTATTTTTACTTCCAATGGCTTCTGAGGTTCATTACCAGGGAATTTCTTGCCTTCTTGTGAAACTTGATGTTTAGAACTTTGTCAAGGACACCCTAGAGGGTGTGGTGGACCGATAGTCTAAGGCCTAATCTAATTTGGCAAATTTGCAGCTTCCATTTTTCCATCTGTTACAGTTACTTGACCAATTTTAACTGAATGCCTTCATGTGGTGTTTATCAAATATGCTCAGCCTTTTAAAAGGCTTTGCTTGGTGACAACTTCTTTTTGCAAGAGATTTCTTTTGTTGGTTAAGAGAAACGCGGCTCCTAAAAGTTATTTCATGCTGGCAGATTTGTGCTGCTGTGATTGATTTCAGAGTGGGGCAGAACAGGCAATGTGAGAAAGTATGTACCCAGAGAAAGGTCATCACTGCAAAGGGGAGGAAGAATGTTTATTGAAATGGTGTTGGAGAGAACAAAAATAACAGGGAGAGACAGTTTTTAGGAAAATCCAATCAACCCAACAGATTCAGAACAACAAAGTGAAGACTTTCAAAATTATGCCCTTACTGGATGGTACCTGGCTACCATTACTGCATGTTTTGATCAAAGATTCTAAAGAAGAATCCTGATCGAAAGGGAGAAAATGCAGAACAGAACTTCAGTTCTCATGGAATCCAGACTTTCTGGAAGCCATTGAGACTGGATAAACCCCAGAAACTATTGTCTTGAGATAATCTTTAACCTTGGAACCATAAATCAAAAATATCCCTTGAAGTCTTTTTGAAAACAAACAATAGCCTGTCTTAACTAGTAAAGAATTTCTGCCATGAGTATTGTGCTCTTTTAAAGAGCTATCTACATGGGATAAAATTTATAACAGCAACCCAGAAGTTTTGACAGGAAGCTAAGGGGGCAGCGAGTTTATGGGGGAGGAACAATTCAGAAAAGGAGGATAAGAATGGTGGCACAACTGGAAGAATGTAATTAATGTCACTGAATTGCACATGTAGAAATTGTTGAATTGGTGTATGTTTTGCTGTGTATATTCTCAACAACAATAAAAAAATTATACTAAGAATATTATCAATAAATGTTGAGATGGTAGCTGCCACTTTCTTTTAAGTTAAAGTTGTGGCTAAGGGGTCTGGAGATACACTTTTGGCTTCCTGTGCCCCCCAGTTCCACCCTGCAGTGGCCATAACACAGCTTCATGGAACCCAGTATCTAGAGGGCACAGAGCTGAAAAAAGTAATTGCGTTTCCATCAGGTGAAATGCCCTCAATGCTGTGTTGGATGAAAGCAACAGTTCTTCATCTCAAAAAATCAGTTGCCATCAAGTCAGTTCTACCTCATGGTGACCCTGTGTGTGTCAGAGTAGAGTTGTTTTCCATGGCTGATGTTTTTGGAGGTAGGTCTCTAGGCCTTTCTTCCAAGGTATCTCT
The DNA here is from genome assembly GCF_000243295.1 of Trichechus manatus latirostris. NCBI lineage: Eukaryota > Metazoa > Chordata > Mammalia > Sirenia > Trichechidae > Trichechus > Trichechus manatus. Next base: position 1,575,393 of record NW_004444070.1, on the reverse strand, counting down.
GGGTAGACTCAAACCGCCAACCTTTTAGTTTGAAGCCAAGCGTGTTAATTGTTCTCAAAAAGGTTCTCCAAAATAGAGAAGGAACCAACAAGGGTAATCTTAAATAGTGTAACAACAAACACTCAGTTTGTGGATGAAAATCCAGAAGTATCTATTCCCAGCTTGAGCTGCTTCTGTTTTAGGTTCACGTCTGATAGGAAAAGGAGTTGTTTATGTGTACTCTATTTCCAAGTGAAAAGAAAAAAAATTCAGCTCTTATGGGTGAAACAACCCTGAGCATTTTTATCAAAATTACCTTAATATGTCAATGTTAAAGTTAAATATCTCAAAAAAAAGGAGTATTGCAAAGAAAGCAAAGAGCAAACCATTCTATTTGTAATTCAAATTCAACCCTCTTCTATGTCACAGTTGCTCTGAAATCTCATCTGTGGAGTCTGTATTTGGAAGATGTTTTTAGACTAACGGAAGGCCCTTAAAGGGTGTAAATTATGGATACAGTTCTATATAAACCCTAGGGTTTCAGTGGGTTATCTAACAGCTCCTTCTCTCAACAGCACAGTAAGAAAGAAAAGAAGATTCATTAGACCATTAGTTGTTTTTGTTAGGTGTCATCAAGTCGACTGTGACTCATGGTGACTTCGTGTACAACAGAAGGAGACTTTGCTCGGCCTCGTGCCATCTTCACCATCACTGGTGCGTTGGAGCCCATTGTTGTGGGTACTGTGTCAGTCCATCTCCTGGAGGGTTTCGCTCGTTTTCGCTGACTCTCTACCAACCAGAATGTCCTCTTCTAGCAACTGGTCTTTCCTGATGACATGTCCAAAGTCAGCAAGCCGAAGTCTCGCCATCCTCAATTCTAAGGAGCGTTCTGGTTGTGTAGACTATTAGAGTATAAACCAAAACAAACAAACAAAAACTAAACCTATTGCCGTCTCCAGACAGTCACCCTTTCTCTGCCTGCTGGAGAGATGGAAGTGGAGCACGTCAGGCCTTAGTACACACAGTCAGAAAGACTCTCCAGTCTGTGCATCTGTTTTAAGAGCAAAGAAACTTTCCTCAGACTCCCTCAAGAAATCTCCTTTTTTGCTCCTTTTTTTTTCCACATAAAATATGAATGTGGTAATGTAATTGCTAAAACTCTCCCTGGACTTTATAGAGCTGGAACCAGCATGGTTTTCTACATGAATCATGTGTTGTGTGCGTTCCTCAGGATGAGAAAAGGGAAGGAGGAGTAAGAGGTCGGACGGCAAAAACGCTGCCATCTTTGTGGATTTCGTTAATGAGCATTCGAAATCATTGTACCTAAAATGTGACATATGTAACGTAAGGACATTTCTGAAGGGATAATTTTTGATCCACGTGAGTTGTTATCATGTGGGACATTTTCAAGAATCTTAATTATTTTATTGCTGCGAAATACTTGAGAAGTTCTACTCTGGAAAATGCAATATTGTCACACTACAGAAGGGCCTGGGAACCACAATGTCTTGGAGTTAAGTTTTTTTTTTTTTTTTTTTGTGAGGTGTGTGATACCCATCTTTGCATGAAATTTTAGAGAATTCTTTTTATTTCTGAAAGAAATGTAATACCTCCGCCATCCTTAGTCATATAGTTATTAACATGTGTATGAAAACTCTAAAAGTTTTCTTAAGCAACAGTAGATAACAACATAATTGTATTACCTGCATGCAGGATCATATCAGCACATGCTATAAACAGATCATTTTCTAGAAACACAAAAAGGCCAGAGACGTAGTTCCATTCCCCTTCTCTTGTCACGGGAGGCCAGAATTGCTTACTTCAAACTCTGGAAATCAAGTGAAAAATGTCTACTCATGTGCTTACAGAGTTATTTATTCTAGATTTAATCTTATAGCTACTTAGGGGGAGAAAAGCTTGAACTTCAAGGTAAAATGTCAGTAGATGTATTTTCTGATCATGCTCAAAGCTTGGTTGTTCTGTTTTTGCTCAGATATCTTGAGAACCAAGTTTTCATGGTTACCTCATGTCTCCTGAGAATTCCTTGTATATTTTTTCTGAGATGAATATCCTGGCACAGAGAAACAGCACCAACTGACCTACATCCAGCAAGTCAGCAACACGAAATGGGGCCGCTACAGTGTGCTGTGGACAAGACCACCTTCAGCCACCAGTTATGATTTACAAATCATGTGATATCAAGATTTAGCCTGGCAGGTATCTGTATTATAATACATGTGGCAGGCAGGACTAAGATGAGTCCCCCATGTAGGCAGTAGGTCCCGTAAGCAGTACCTGAAGACAAGTAACTGGCATCATAAAAAGAAATAAATGTAGTCACGAAAGAATAGTTTACAAAATCCAGTGTGGTATTAGTAGTCCAAGGAGCCCTGGTTAGCCTCAGCTGCTAACTAAAAGGTCAGTAGTTCCAACCCACCCAGTGGCTGCACTGGAGGAACACCTGGTGATCTGTTTCTGTAAAGATTACAGCCAAGAAAACCCTATAGGGCAGTTCTGCTCTGTCACATGGGTTTGCTGTGAGTCAGATTCAACTTGGCAGCACCTAACAACAACAACAATTAGCACTCCACTTCCAGATGTTCACCCCATGAGTGTTTCGAAGGACTTTAAACGTACCATCTTCACACTAGCCTTTAGAAATTCATGTTGCAATGGAGATTCAGTTTTTGAGTTTTAATCTTGTTGAGTTGAATTGGGCATATTCATGGGCAGGACACTGGGCTGAGGTTATAAATACCTATAACACACATGTTCTGCTCTTAAGGAGAATGCAGGTAGGAACCAAACCTCTTGCTGTCAAGTTGACACCAACTCGTGGTGACTACACGTGTGTCAGATTAAAACTGTGCTCCATAAGGTTTTCAGAGGCTGATTGTTCAGAAGTAGATCACCAGGCCTTTCTTCCGAGGCTCATCTGGTGGACTTGAACCTCCAACCTGCTGAATGCTTAACCGTTTGCACTACCCCGGGATTCCACAAGTAGGAACAGAGCCAAGATACTCACATTAAGAGAGAAAAGGCGGTACCGAGTGCAGGTAATACTTGCCAGATCACTGGCACCTATAAGTACCATGTAATTCAGAGCAAGGAGGCAGCACTTGGACTGAGATAAGTGGAAGCCTCGTGGGAGCTGGGAGAGAAGAGTTAGTCTTGAAGGGGAAGTGGGAAGGGAAAGGGCCAGTATAGACGGAAGAATAAGCGTGAACAAGGCCAGGAGGGAGAATTCCATGATTTTTATTTTGGGAAAGAAAATAGACATCATTTCTTCCTATGAATAGCTCCCATGATCATTAAACTAAATGAGGTTTTCTACCTGGTTCTTCTCTGAGAACTGACTTTAAAAAAATGATAGAAGTTTAAGCACAGCTTTGAATGATATTTTTAATGGCATTTTATGCCCTTGGAATGGTGATCTGTTTTGTGGTCTTCAGTATATCCATTCACCGTTGCACATTGCAGTAAGCACCTCTCTGGCATCTTTCCACACAAGAGTAAGAGTTTCTTAAGTCATTGAAGCCCCAGAATGCCCAGACAACTCAACGGCTGTGAAGGCGATAATTAAGAACCAACATTTAATTGCTTTTAAATATGTTTGAAATAGATTTTCAGATGAACATGTTGCTTACTCTCATTAAAAGTAAAATAAGGGGTCTGTGATTTCAGAAATTCTGAGACTTGGTGGTTGACCATTTGACTCACCAAGTAATAATGTGACTTTGTTTAACAGAGATGCTTTCTGTAACAGAGGGCATTTGTGTTGTTGCTGTTGTTAGTTGCCTTTGAGTCCGTTCTGACTCATGGCGGCCCCACGTGTGCAGAGTAGAACTGTGTTCCATAGGGTTTCAAGGCTGTGACCTTTTGGAAGCAGATTGCCAGGCCTGTCTTCAGAGGCGCATCTGGGTGAGTTTGAACCATCAACCTTTTGGCTAGTAGTCAAGTGCTTACCCGTTTGTGCCACCCAGGGACTCCTGGGGAGGGTATTGAATAAAGTGGCAAGAACTGAAAATATGACAGGTGCAGGAATACATCCTACCAACCATGAAACACGCCGCCCTTTGTCAACAGAGTATGGTAGTACCATGTCTGTACCATATTCAGAAGTAGTTTTATTCTGTTGTGACCTCTTTGGTATCTGTGAAACTAATCTTTTAACCCATCCTTTATTGCAAAGACAGGTATTCATCTCTCTTTGCAATTAAGATGCTGAGGCATACCTTGAGGTCAGCCAGCTGGAGCTAATGTTTTAGTGCTTTTGGTAAAATGCAGCAGTCAGATCATGAATCAGCAGCCCTGTTCTGCCCGCAGTTCTCCATCCCCCATCCACAGCACTCTATTTTATACATGTATTTCCAAAGGATGAACTTAATGTGACCTCGGCGCTAACTAGATAATTTGAACTATTATGTAAGTGAAAGCATACTGGCAAAACATACAGAAGACAGACGAGTCAAAACTTCTGCAAAGGCCAATTATTTCATCCCGACAGCATTGTTCTCATTATCCGCAGCAGTAAGTAAATTGCAAAGCCAGGGAGAACTGCCCAGCCTCTTTACAGTTAGTGCCGTGGCCAGCCATGCCAACTAATAATCTAACAATAAAAGAGACAGGTGGAAACTATGTTAAGAGTTTAACTGAAGCTGTAGAAAGCTAAAGGGCACTGTCAGGTTTTAAACAAAAAATCATCCATATTCTAAAGTGTCTCGTGTTTGTAGTAGGTCTGCTGTGGTTGGCGTGGAAACCTCCGTGTCGCTCCCAGGGCTTCTGAGTGCTCCGGAGGCAGTGGTGCGTGGGAAGGCAGAGGACCCCCTGGTCTGCTGGGCCTGAGTCACGGCCTTGGCACCTGCAGGTGGGAGGGGAAGGTGGTTGATACGCTCACCCACCTGCACGACTTTGTACCGGGCTGTGGGAGTTTTGAGAGACCGCTCCGAAACTCCCAGATTCCTCTGGACAAAACTAGAGTGTTCCTGCCGGGGTCAGAGCTGAAGTCAGCGAGGGCTCTCAGCTGCTGGGACCTATGCTGTGCTTCGCGGGAGTCCTTTCGTGTTAACCCTGGGCTTTCTGGTTATCGGTCGAAAATCTGGCCATCTGCAAGACTGACGGATGCTCATTTCAAGATGGAGACCTGGCATGCCCTTCAGGGAGAAGGTGATTTGTTTTTACAGCGAGGTGTAAAGAGGGAGACTCCTGGAAAAAGCGAAGTTCAAAGAATGCTTTCTTCCTTTAACTGCAATATTCTGTATAAATTAGCAGCGATTTAGCTTTTTTTTTTTTCCCCACATTGACCTGCAGCTATTGGAATCGTTAGAATATTATGTAAAGATTATTTAAAACGCAGAGGCCTCCACCAGACTGAGTCCAGTACAGCTAGATGGTGCCCGGCTACCACCACTGACTACTCTGACCAGGGTCACAACAGAGGGTCCTGGACAGAGCTGGAGAAGGATGTAGAACAAAATTCTAACACACAAAAAAAGACCAGACTTACTGGCCTGACAGAGACTGGAGAAACCCTGAGCATATGGCCCCCGGACACCCTTTTAGCTCAGTAATGAAGTCTCTCCCAAGGTTCACCCTTCAGCCAAAGATTAGACAGCCTCATAAAATAAAATGAGATTAATGGGGCACAACAGTCCAGGGACAAGGACTAGAAGGCAGGAGGGGACAGGAAAGCTAGTGATAAGGAACCCAAGGTTGAGAAGGGACAGTGTTGACATGTCGTGGGGTGGTTAACCATTGTCATAGGGCAATATGTGTACTAACTGTTTAATGAGAAACTATTTGTTCTGTAAACCTTCGTCTAAGGTACAAAAAAAAAGAGTTATCTATCTATGTGAGATCAAATTGACAACAGCAACTCAGAAGGTTTGATGGGAAGCCTAGGGGGCAGTGAGTTGAAGATAATGGTGATGGAATAATTTGGAAAAGGATAGTGAGAATAGCAGCACAACTGGAAGAATGTAATCGATGTCACTGAATTGT
>NW_004444070.1:1546230-1569314 GCF_000243295.1 Trichechus manatus latirostris | reverse complement strand
TGTTCTGTAAACCTTCACCTAAAGTACAATAAAAAATCAAAAAAAAAAAAAACAAAAAAACACGGAGACCTGGTGGTGTAATGGTGGCTAAGCTTGGCTGCTAAGGGAAAAGTTGGTGGTTTGAAACCAACCTAGAGGCTCTACAGGAGAAAGACTTGTCAATCTGTTCCTGTAAAGACTACAGCCTAGAAAACCCTATGGGGCAGTTTTACTCTGTCACACAGGGTCGCTATCAGTCAGAAATCGATTCAACAGCACCTAGCAACAACAACAACATTTATATGGAGTCCGTGGGTGATGCAAATGGTTAAGGAGATCAGCTACTAACTGAAGAGTTGGCAGTTCGAGCCCACCCAGAGGCTCCTTGGAAGAAAGGCCTGGCAGTCTGCTTTTGAAAAAATTAAAAACCCTACGGAGCACAGTTCTACTCAGACGCATAGGAGTTTGCCATGAGTCAGAGTCGACTCGATAGCAACTGGTTGGATGACTCCCAAAGAAAGGAATGACACAGAGTCTAAGTGGTTGTCACCCGCAGAATATGAGGCCTCAGGAGAAATAAGGTCGATTATCATCTGATATTGGATTCTGTCTCTCTATTGACAGAGACCCACAGCTTACCCCCGAGATACCCAGACAGGCTCAAGAGCTAACATTACACAGGTCCCTCTAGACTTGACGCTGTCTTCACGAAACCTGACATGTTATCATTTCAGTTCTGTTCCACTGTTAAAAATGTGCCTGGGAGAAGGAAGACATTACCAGCTAAACTCGTAAAACGGTTGCTGTTTATCATAAAGCGAGGCAGAAAGAGGGTTCAGCCCGCAAATGTATGGTTGATGGCGTGCACGGCCGGACACCAGGCAGGATGCTACGCTTGGACCGACTAGTGCTGCACACTTGGCCCTGGGGTCTTAGACGTTAGCATGCCAGAGTGGACCAGTGCCTCCTGTTGGAGCCGCCATATGTGAAACGAGTCAAAGGCTGCAGAGAAAAGACTCATTGGACGTATTTGGATTTCAACAAGCCACAAGTCTGATTTTAGAAGAGAACTCATGAATAATAAAATATGATATTGGGAAAATTTTATTTTTAATGACACTAAGGGATACTGGCACAGGCTGGGTAACCTGAGGACGAAGGAGTGATGGGTGGACAAGGTAGCATGGGAGTTATCTTTGACCTTGACCAGAGGCCTCGAGCATGAGGACACAGCCAGATTAGAGCAGACTGTGGTCCGAATGAAATGTGACGTTGCAATTAAAATCAATGTCAATTCATGGGCCCATCAGTAGCAATATAGATAAATTGCAAGGGCATAATGTTCAGTCAATAAAATAAGTTGCAAAAGGACAAGTACAGTATGATTTCGTGTATGTGAATTTCAAAACTCAAACAGTATATATTGCTTATAGATATACTTAAAAAAAAAATCAGTTGCCGTTGAGTCGATTCCAATTCATAGAGACCCTATAGGACAGAGTAGAACGGCCCCCTAGGGTTTCCAAGGAGTGGCTGGTGGATTCAAACTGCTGACCTTTTGGTTAGCAGCCATAGTGCTTAATCATATTAAACCAAACCAAACCCTTTGCTGTTAAGTTGATTCTGACTCATGGTGATCCCATGGGACCGCGTAGAACTGCTCCATAGGGTTTCCTAGGCTGTAATCTTCATGGGGAGCCCTGGTGGCTCAGTGGGTCTACTCTGCTCTATAGGGTCAATATGAGTTGGAATTGACTCGATGGCAACGGGTTTGGTTTGGTGGTTTGGGAATCTTTATGGAAGCAGATCGCCAGGTCTTTTCTCCCGTGGAGCCTCTGGTGGGTTCCAGTCGCCAGCCTTTAGGTTAGCAGCAGATAGCAAACCATTTGCACCACCGACATGGGACCAGTAGAAGCACCAGGATACTATTACTTCTAAGAAGACAAATGGACGTGGGGGTGTGTATTTTATTCATGTCAGACTATTTTACTTCTCTTAAAGTGAGAGATCTAAAGTGAATTTGGAAAAAGTATCAATGTCTGTTAAATCAGAGTGGAAGTGACCTGGGTGGGTGTCTGTTCTATTATTCTTATGGGCTTTTCTGTAAGTAGAGCATTTTGTGATAATTTTTCAGAGTAAATGTGGAGAAGAGAAAGTGGGAGTAAGCTGATAATTTTTTGGAGAAGTATTACCATAAATTGACCAAAGACATGTTAGGAAAGCTGGATGGGCTTCCGGGGTCACGCAGGTTTGTGTCATTATTTTGTGGTTTCATACGGGAGACAACAAAAAAAGAAAAAAAAAAACAACACTTGCTGTCCATTCCAACTCATGGCGACCCCATGTGTGTCAGAGTAGAACTGTGCTCCATGGGGTTTTCAATGGCTGGTTTTTCAGAGGTAGATCACCAGGCCTTTCTTCCCAGGTACCTCTGGGTGGACTTAACCCACCAACCTTTTAGTTAGCAGCCAAGCGTGTTATTGTTTTGGACTGCCTGGGTTTCCTACATGGGGGTGGGGTGGGGTTAGAGGCATTTATTTGTCATCTTGGGAGAATGTTCCAGAAGTGAGGAGAAACTGATGGTGCACGAAGGAGAGAAAAATTGGAGAGCTAAGCCTTGCAAGGAGTGGGCGTCTTCTTTCTTTGTGACAGGAAAAAGGGCTGAGAATAGTCTGGATGCAGACTGTGTTGCAGATGGTTAGAGTGGGAACATGGGGAGCGTGGAGGCCAGTGGGTTCCGATTTCCCAGTGGAAGTAAGGGGTGGGGTCTTCAGCCAAGAATAAGTTTTGGGGAACTTTGGAGAGAAATGATTCCAAAGGATTGTAAGAGTGCCAGAGGGGTAAAAACACCAGGGAGAAACCAGGTGAGGGTAACTTGGAAAGTTCCAGGAATATCAAAACAGTTCCTTCCGGAAATATGCCTGTTTGAGGAGTTGGAGGAGCAGACATAAGTAGCTGCGGCTTTAACTCAGGGAGCGCCAGGAGGCCTGTCCTTATTTTGGTAAAACTGATGATACAGCTACTCAAATTCCAAGGCTAGATTTCAGCCCAGGAGAAAGATGACTCTTTTTTTTTTGGTTTGTATTCGAGGATATGACTAAGTGAGTGCCTTTGTCTTTAAATCGTCCGAGTGTGCGTTGCAGCCCATCTGTATATCTGGTTCCTGGATGAGAATGTCATGTGATTTGGCTTGGTGGCCGCAGTGGCCATGGCGAATGTCGGTATTTCAGGCCCCTCTTCGTTTTGCAGCTTCCAGGCTCCTTAGCTGCCAGCTGGGGGCATTGCTGCAGCTCCAAGCTCCATTAATCAGGCTTATGGCAACTCTTCACAGCTTTGGAAGAATTTGTACTGAGAACATTGACAAAACCCGCATTTCAGGGACCCAGCGGTGGGTAACAATGGGCAGCCTTGTTGGTGGGGACTGCCTTCAAAGTTAAGGGGCTTGAAGGCGATTCCAGTGCCTAGGTGCTGGCTTGAAGGCCTGCGGGCTGCTTAGCTATCAGCTGTTGCGCGCCAGTAGGGTGCTGGAGTTGGGACGGGAGAAATGGAGGCGCATCTCCACAAGACTCTTCTGAACCTCCCCTATAAAACGCAGGGTTCACCACCAGAGTAACACAGGAGCGGGGTGGTGTTTGCTGTTGGTTCTTGATACTGAACTCAAACGGGGATCACACTGACCCATTTTTTCTCCTGCCGTACAACAAAGCTCCCTAAGAAATGTATGACGTCTGAGTTATTTGCAATTCACGTGCTCTTTGCAAATCAAGAGTAGATGATGAGTACGATGCCGTCTGCAGATGAAAGAAACTTTTGGTTCCACGGGCTGTGACCTTTTGGACATTTAAGGAGGACCCTCGACAGCAAAGAGGACAAGAAGTCCTTCCAAATCACCTTCAAAACACTTTTTCTTTTTTCTTTCATTTTTATTATTGTAAAAATACATACAACACTACGCCTGCCACCCCAGCATTACTCCTGTGTGAAATTTGGTGACGCCATTTGCCTCGCTTATGTTGTGTAACCATCCCAACACCCATCGCCAATCCGCCATTGCTAATGCCATACAAACCCTGGACGACATCAGCAGCAACTCAGCCAACCAACCAAAACCAACCCTTTGCTGTCGAATTAATTGTGACTCATAGCGACCCTACAGGACAGAGTGGAACTGCCCCTTAGGGTTTCCAAGGAGCGGCTGGTGGATTTGAACTGCCAAGCGCTTAACCACTGCGCCACCAGGGCTCGGCAGCAACTCAAGCCTTTGTATTTTAGAAAACCATGGTTTTTGAAGCTCCTGATTGTTGTTAGGAATTATATTTTACACATTCTGACATGCTGTGTCATTACTTTAAAATAATCTCAGCAAATTACTGAATTCAGGCATCAGTTAAGTCCTTCTACCATCATAAACATTTCATTTTCTGGATTCTACAGATTTTTTTTTTTTAATTGGTCTTGTACATTCTACTGTTTGAACACTTTCTTTTATTAAAGCTGTGTTTTTTCCACTTGTAATTTGGAACTAAAACCAAGAGATTGTGACAGTAGTTTTTGATTCAAATCATACATTTAGTTGCCATATGTAGCATGGTTTGAAAGTTTTCGCGTTCATCCAATGTTAGTAGACTTGTCTCTTGAATAGTAACAAAGATCATTAAATATCCCTAGATCAAAATGGCAATAAAAGATACATAAAGAGTATTCTAGAAAAAAAAGAAGTATATGTTATTTGTGATATAAATTTAAGGAAATGTATTTTGAAGAACTTAGACAAAATATGTTTTAAAAAAATGTGTGTATTTTCATATCGTGTAAGTGCCATTAGGTTTTGATAAACACATTATTCTGATCCACCTGAAATGGAAAACAAAAAACCAAGAAAACCAAGTCATGTTTAGGCACCTTTACTTGCATGACTGATGATGAGTCACAAACTGTATAATCATTTAAAAAATGACTCATCACAGGAATTTGTTGTTGTTGCTAGTTGCCATGAAGTTGACTCATCCACTTACCCCAAGTGTGCAGGTTAGAACAGTGTTCCAGAGGGTTTTCAATGGCTGTGACCTTCTGGAAGCAGATTGTCAAGGCTTACTTCCGAGGCACCTCTGGGTGGACTCGAACCACCAACCTTTCAGTTAATAGTCCAGAACGTCACTATTGCACCACGTAGGGACTCCGTCACAGGAATTAGCCTTTCCATACACATGTGACTTTTGAAAAGTGCACAACAATGTCATTATTCAGCCCAGCGGTTCCCTTCCCCATCCGCAGATGTACCGCAGGGCCCCTTGCTGACCTGTACCACCTGCGCTCCATGTCCACCACACCAGTTCCGATGCTGCACACTGTACCTGGCCTCCCTGGTGGTTAGATTTGAGTGTGTGACTGAATTCTCACAGGTGGAATGGGAAGAAGGGGTGTAAGCCACTCCCAGGCCGACGCTCAAAAGACACCCCAAGAACCCTGCAGCTCTCTCTCCCCTGCCGTGGTGACCGGGAGGCAAACTTGTTCCGTAAACCATTGTCCACAGATGGCGGAGGGCTGCCTGACTGTGCCGTGAGCGAGAGAGAAATCCTTGTTGTGTTCAGTCCCTGCGATGCTGTGGCTCTTTGCTTCTCGTGGTCCATTCGCTCTGACTAATCAGACTACAATGGGCATACTTCTGGGTGTTTTTCTTTGTAGGTTTGAAGGGGCTTTTTTTGGAACTTGACTATGAGCAACTTGAGGATAGATTTTTGGGTCACTATTCTCAGGAGCTTGTAAAGTGTTTCACTTAGTCAGGTCTCAGCACTAAATGAGTGAATAACCCTAAGGAGAAAAGGGTGATGATTAAAGATGTGTTTTATCTATATCTACATCCGAATCGCCTACATCCGGATCACCTACATCCGTATGGCCTACATCCGAATCGCCTACATCCGTATGGCCTACATCCGGATCACCTACATCCGTATGACCTACATCCATATGGCCTACATCCGAATCGCCTACATCCGTATGGCCTACATCCATATCACCTACATCCGTATGGCCTACATCTGTATCGCCTACATCTGTATCAGCTACATCCATAATCGCCTACATCTGTATCTGGAGTCCCTGGGTAGCACAAATGGTTAAGGGCTCGACTACTAGCCAAAACGTTGATGGATCAAACCCACCTAGGTGTGCCTCTGAAGACAGGACTGGCAATCTGCTTTCGAAAGGTCACAGCCTTGAAACCCTATGGAGCGCAGTTCTACTCTGCACACATGGGGTCGCCATGAATCTGAATCAACCCGACAGCAACTGACAACAACAATAGCACATCTGTATCTTTACAGATATATATGTGTGTACATCCATGCACACATTTATCTATACATATAGATATGTTGCTGTGTGCCATCTAGTCGATTCTGACTCGTGGTGACCCTGTAGGACAGAGTAGAATTTCCCCATAGGGTTTTCTAGGCTGTAATCTTTACAGGAGAAGATCACCAGGCCTTTCTCCTGTGGAGCGGCTGATAGATTCAAACCACTGACCTTTCAGTTAGCAGCCGAGTGCTTAACCATTGTGCCACCAGGGCTCCTTCGATATATCTAGATTGCTATCTCTGTGTCTGTATCTACAGCTACATCTAGAATCCCTGAGTGGCACAAATGGTTAAGCCTTTGACTACTAGCAGAAAGGTTGTTGGTTTGAACCCACCCAGAGGCTCCTCAGGAGACAGGCCTGGTGATCTGCTTCCAAAAGGTCACAGCCTCCAACATCCTATGGAGCACAGTTCTACTCTGCACACATGGGGTCACCATGAATCTCAATCAACTTGACGGCAACTAACAACAACAACATATCTAGATAGATAGATATACCAAAAAAACCATTGCCGTCGAGTCGATTCCGACTCATAGTGACCCTAAAGGACAGAGCAGAACTGCCCCATAGGGTTTCCAAGGAGCGCCTAGTGGGTTTGAACCACCAACCTTTCGGTTAGAAGCCGTAGAACTTAACCACTATGCCATACATATATATACGTGTGTATATATATATTTGTGTGTGTGTGTGTGTGTGTGGTGTGGTGTGGTGTGGTGTGGTGTGGTGTGTGTGTGTGTATACATATATAATCCCAAAGCGGGAACTCAAAAGTATATATATTTGGAATGAAAAAAAGAATGGAGGTGAATTATTTCTTTGCTTGTTCGTGTATGTATTTGCTTTTCCTTCTGAGTTTTTTCGGTTATTTCTCTCCAACTCTTTAAAATTTAGGTTGAATTTAACTCTAAATTTTAGATCAAGTTCCTAAGTTCTTAAGGATACAATTTTGATGGTAATGGATGTTTACAAAGGTAATAGACAGCAAATTAAAAATATATTTATTGTTAAATGCATTGAAACTTGCTATGTGGCCTTGGTGTTTAATTCGACCCACATGGATTATCAAATTGTGTAACAAGATCCCAAATAAAACAAAAGGTTATTCTGAGGAGAAAAAAAACCCGTGGAATGACATCATACCTCGTTTCATCTTAGACGTTGTAGTTTTTGCATTGTTATCTGTGACGAGACACATTTTAGCAACAGTATGATTGGCAACAGAGATCTCTTCTGCCCACAACCAACAGTATAATCGGCAACAGAGATCTCTTCTGCTGACAACAGCGGCTGAGGCAGCCCTGCTGGGGAGAGGAGGCCCAGTCCCACCAAACAGAAAGACTGACGCGGCAGCTTCTCCTTGACCCTCATTGTGTCACAGTAATAGGCTCGCCTTCCACGGGATCGACAGCCCTGCAGAGAGGCAGGAAGTGTCACCACTTGACAGTGATGAGATCGGGCTTCTCCCCACTCTATATCTATTTGGGAGACCAACTGAAAGTCAGATACGTGGAGGTGTGGCACACATGGTTAAGTGCTTGGCTGCTAACCGAAAGGTTGGCGGTTGGAGTCCACCCAGAGGCACCTCGGAAAAAAGACCTGGTGATCTGCTTCTGAAAGGTCACAGCCAGGGAAACGCTATGGAGCACAGTTCTCCTCTGCACACATGAGTCACCAGGAGTCGGAATCGAGTCAGTGGAGAATGGTGTTTTTATAAAAAGGATAGCATCTCGTCAAATCTATTGAAAAGGTCACAGCCAGGGAAACGCTATGGAGCACAGTTCTCCTCTGCACACATGAGTCACCAGGAGTCGGAATCGAGTCAGTGGAGAATGGTGTTTTTATAAAAAGGATAGCATCTCGTCAAATCTATTGAATAGACGTGCTTACACCATTTTACAGGTGAGAAGATAGAGTGCCAAGGAAGTCAGGTAATTGTCCGGAGTTTACACCTCTAAAAAACTTCTTCGTGCTTCCCATATTATCAAAGAAACAAAAATCAGGAAGAAATACAGATGTGCACCCAACTCTATAAAACGTAACAGCAAAACATAATATATGAAATGACACAGTTTAACTATCTTATACCAGTAAGTGTAAATGGGAAAATAAATCTATTAATATAAAAAGCCACTCATATTTGATTAAAATCCAGTTATTATAAACTGCCTACTGGAGATACGCCTAAAACAAACTGATTCAAATATTTTTATTAAAAAAGAATGGCACAGATATTTCAGAGGGGAGTTAATATTATAAATAATAAAGAAAAATGTAGATAAAAGTCTAAAGCAATGGCTGGTGGAACAATGCCACCAAGACTAAATGACTTAGGAATTTGCTTCATCATCAAGAGTAAAACTGTTGGAAATCTAAGAAGGCAAGACTTTGAGATGACTCTCAAGCTTCACAGAGCATGTAAACAAAATTTGGAAAGTTTATAGAAGAGCCAAGTACAATAACTATCAGGGTTTAATGTATATGTTTGTATACATTAATAATACCTAATACCTCACAAAGGAGCCCTGGTGGCATAGTGGTTAAGTGCTCAGCTGCTAGCCAAAAGGCTGGCCGTTCAAACCCACCAGCCACTCCGTGGGAGAAAGACCTGGCGATCTGCTCCCATAAAGATTACAGCCCTGGAAACCCTGTGGGGCAGTTCTACTCTGTCATACGGGGTCGCTATGAGTCGGAGTCAACTTGACAGCACAGCAACGGATATGTATGCACAGCCACAGTTAGAGCACACCTTCCTGAAACACTTACACAATTTGTATTTTATTTAGCTACAAAGAACCAGCAAATCTAAAAGGGTACAGTATTGGAAGAAGTACAGCCAGAGTGCTCCTTAGAAGGAAGGATGGTGAGACTTCATTTCATGTACTTTGGACATGTTATCAGGAGGGACCAGTCCCTGGAGAAGAACATCATGCTTGGTAAAGTAGAGGTTCAGTGATAAAGAGGAAGACCCTCAACAAGATGGATTGACACAGAGGCTGCAACGGTGGGCTCAAGCGTAACAATGATTATGAGGATGGCACAGGACCGGGCAGTGTTTTGTTCTATTGTACATGGGGTCGTTATGAGTCGGAATCGACTCAATGACACCTAACAAGAATAAATTACATGCCACATTTTATGACTAGGCTAGATTAGGTTAGGTATTCTTAAGATGGTCTCTAAATTCAGATGGGATATACTCAAGGTCTTACTTTGGCTCTTGTGGACTTATTCTAATTTTCTTCAGTTTCAACTTGAAGTTTTATGACATTTATTACTAGAGAACGATAAAATTAGAATTCAATAACAACAAATATAGTAAAACCCTAAATGGACATGTTCTTTTTAAAACATCACTCTTTAAAGAACAAGAGTTAAAGAGGACATTTAATTATGGATACCAAAAAAACCAAACCCACTGCCGTCATGTCGATTCCAACTCATAGCGGCCTTATAGGACAGAGAAGAACTGCCCCATTGGGTTTCCAAGGAGCAGCTGGTGGATTCGAACTGCTCACCTTTTGGTTAGCAGCCGAGCTCTTAACCACTGCACCCCCAGGGCTCCACTTTAGGAAATAATGCTAGTGTGCAAAGTACAAATCAGAACACTCAGTGGTGAGCTGGTGAAAGTTTACCATTCTCCAAGTGCACTTCCAGCATGAGAGTTGTTTGATGTTTTCGTTTATATAAATGCGTAAGGCAAAAGTAAAACAGTGAAGGTGTTCATCAGAACTTCACTTGTCATTGACAGCATGAGCAATTTCTTCGCTGAATTGGGTAATAGTTTTCAAGTACTGGAAGAACATTCCTTCCATTTTATTTGCTGTTCACAACGTAAGAACTACATATCTGACACTCTCTTAAGGTTAATCTGCATAATTAACATTTTCCCCAACAATTTCTTAAGTCTAGACAAACAACCGATTAATTAAGCCCTGAACTGTGGCATTTGCTGATTTCCACTACGAGGTTGCCATATTAGGTTAGTGATTGTTTCACTCTGGTGGTAATAACTTTCTCAGTACAATTTACCATAAAAACCCAAGGATTAGTAGAATTAGCAGTTGTAGATGAGGACAAGATTTATGTTTGCTGGCTTAATATGGATTTTGTAGTCCAGAAACAAACTTAATACTCTTAGGCTCTAACTTTCTAAGGCAAGATTGTCGCCCCAGAACCTGTAGAGAAAATCATTTGCCCATTAGTCTAAGTGAGGAAAGAAGAGAGGGAGGAGAGAGAGAGAGAAATGGATAAAATATAAAGGATGGTTAAGAATGTGACATTGGCATAGATGGGGAAAACAATAGGATGTAAATATGAAGTGTATCTTTCACTTGGTGAAATTTTAGGAAACTGTTGTTGTGTGCCATCGAGTTGATTCTGACTCATAGCGACCCTACAGGACAGAGTAGAACTGCCCCATAGGGTTTCCAAGGAGAAGCTGG
The DNA here is from genome assembly GCF_000243295.1 of Trichechus manatus latirostris. Lineage (NCBI taxonomy): Eukaryota > Metazoa > Chordata > Mammalia > Sirenia > Trichechidae > Trichechus > Trichechus manatus. Next base: position 1,558,532 of record NW_004444070.1, on the reverse strand, counting down.
TGGATTCAAACTGCCCGCCTTTTGGTTAGCAGCCTGAGCTCTTACCACTTCGCTACCAGGGCTCCTGTTTATAGGAAACTATAAACAGATGATACTTGTTGAAAACTCCCTCCACTCTTTCTCCCCGCCCTCAAAGTGACAGATGAAGGTTATTTCATAGGTGACTTCCTTCCATACATTCAAGGAAAGTGCAACGTCTATGCTATTTCACTTTAAAGGGGCAGTTAATCTCTATGGTGCCGAAACTGACAAGAACTGTATAAAAAGAAGGACTACTTGTATTAAATATTATAAAGGTAGATTAGCTCTGATATTAAAAGCTAAAGAGATCAGAAAGAAAGTTATATGCATATATGTGCATCATCTCAATTATATAAATATTAATGCAAGCTCTTTCTTTAAGTGAAAATTTAATCCAGCAGTATGTTAAGAAGTAATGCCCCATGATGAAATAATCTATTTTAGGAATACCAGAATTATTTAATATTAGGAATGTTATTAATGTAATTCAGAACATCATTATGGCAAATGAGAGACATAACTTTACTATTTCAACAAATGCTAAAAAAAGATTTTGATGAAGTCCAACTATTATTTCTGATAAAATTTCCAAGTAAAATAGAAATAAAAGTAATAAAAATAATTTCAACCATATGTTTGGATACAATTGCTCTTGATGTTGAAATACTCCAGACATTCCACTAGATCAATAAGAAGAAAGGGTACCTGTTCTAATTTTTATTATTAACATCAACCTGGAAGTCATAGCCAGTACAGTTATTTCTTAGGAAAATATTCAAATTTGGGAAAGTAACATTAACATTATTTAAAGTTAGGAAAGCCAGAAGAATTAATAATAATAATAAAAACCTAACAGAAAACTTAAGAAGGTTAAATAATGGAGCCTATTAAAAATCAGGAGCCCTGATAGCGTAGTGGTTAAGAGCTCGGCTGCTAACCAAAAGGTCCAAAGTTCGAATCCACCAGCCACTCTTTGGAAACTCTATGGGGCAGTTCTACTCTGTCCTATAAGGTCACTGTGAGTCGGAATCAACTCAATGGCAACGGGTATTGTAAAATCAGTATACACATGTAAATGGCTTTCCTATATGCAAACCATATTGAATTTGTAACAGATTTAAAAATTCCATTTATAGTCACACAAAATGTTATCAACATTCAAGAACTCAAGAAACATTGTTTCCATGAGTCCTTCTGAGGAATCTATTAGCAAACAACCTTCAGATAATAGAAATTACTAGAGACACCATGTTTGGTAAGGTAGAGGGTCAGCAAAAATGAGGGAAACTCTCTATGAGAGGGACTGACCCAGTAGCTGCAACAATGGGCTCAGACACAGCAAGGATCAGGAAGATGGCGCAGGACAGGACCACGTTTCCTTCCGTTACATGAAAGGTTGCCATGAGTTGGAGCCAACTCAGGGACAACTAACAACAACAGAGACTTCAGCTTATATATAGCTGTGGTCATTAAATATAGAGTCACTTGTAAAACTAAGATAAAACGTGGGTTAAACAGGAGAAAATTCAAGCAATTGTCATATAATCTGACAATGTAGATATAAAATGTTGTTGTTGTTGTTAGGTGCCATCAAGTCAAATCCGACTCATAGCAACCCCGTGTGACAGAGCAGAACTGCCCAGTAGGGCTTCCTAGGCTGTAATCTTTACAGGAGCAGATCACCAGGTCTTTCTCCTACAGAGCCTCTAGGTGAGTTTGAACCGTCAGCCTTTCCGTTGGCAGACAGGTGCTTAACCATTACGCCCCAAGGCCTCTTAGACATAGAACACAACCATTAAACAAACAGGAGAAATGGCAATAACACATGCAAAATAAAAGTTTAACTGTTTTTAATACATATAGTCTCCGGCTTACTATGTATTCGAGTTACGACAAACCACACTTAGGACCATTGGTTTTGTTTTTTTTTTTGGCTTACATACCTAAAAACCAAACCTGTTGCCATTGAGTTAATTCCAACTCATAGCAACACTGTAGGACAGAGGAGAACTGCCCCATAGAGTTTCCAGGGAGCAGGTGATGGATTCAAACTGCTGACCTTTTGGGTAGCAGCCGAGTTCTTAACCACTGCGCCACCCGGGCTCCTGGCTTACATAACGTGCATAGAATTTGAGAAACAGGAAGTGCCGATGTTGAAGCTGTAAGTTTATATGTAACGTTTCCAACCCCAAAGGACAACTAAAGGTCGGATTTATAAAGATACTGAAAATAAAAGGCAATAATATAGAAAAGTAAAAATAAAATCAGAGGTATTCGAATTACATCAAAACTGGCCTATGACAGAGTTGTCGGAATGGAACCCCGTCATAAGTGGGGGACTACGTGTAATCATAATTGTTCCATTATATCGAAACTGTTGTGCTTGTGATATGGGATAAAGCACGTGAGCAATGGTGAGATATTCTATCATCCCCTATTCCTTGAAAAGGAATATTCTCAGTGTAGAAGAAAGATGGGATATTGAAGAGGTTTAGTAATAACCTTGAACTCCAAACTGTATTGGAAGTATTTCTACGAACTCTGAAGATTCGTCTTTACTTTCTAGCTCTATTGAAAAGTCCTAGCAACAATGACCAAGCAAATGATAGTGGTATTCCTTGCCTATTCCCATTGGCTTTAATCTACCATTTCCTATGAAAAGAAATCGAGGTTTCTTGGCAAAATGACCAGTTCCTGGTCAGGGAATGTCCCAGATAAGACTGTTGCACCTCAACAAAGCAGAGCAAGAAAGATCCCAAAGACTGCTGAGGTCATATCAAAAGGACCCCGGAGCCCACCTGAAGGGGCTCACACTGGTCTAAGGAGAATCAATCCGAGCTTCAGGAAGGCTAGATTTGAAACGGATTATATTAGTAAACCAGTTACCGTGGATTGTTTGGACTCATGGGGAGCCCTGCGTGCAGCGTAGAGGTGCTCATGAGGTTTTCATGGCCGTGACCTTTCAGAAGCAGATCGCCAGGCCTGTCTTCCCTGAAGCCTCTGGGTGGACTTGAATTGCCAACCTTTCCATTAGTAGCCTAGTGCTTAGCCATTTGCACCACTCAGGGACTCCCTTTTAAAATGGAATAAAAGCAAGCAAATATGTTTAGATCTATGAGTTTCTAAAGGTATTTTAAAAATAAAACTTAGCGATCACATTGTGGGAGATCCTGGGTGGTGCAGATGGTTAACATGATGGGCGGCTAACGGAAAGGTGTGAGGTCTGAGTCCACCCAGAGATGCCTCGGAAGAAAGACCTGGCAATCTACTTTAGAAAAATCAGCCATCGAAAACCCTATGGAGCACCATTCCACTTATTCAGACATGGGGTCCCCATGAGTCAGGGTTGACTCTACAGCAACTGGTATGTTTTTTGGGGGTTGGTCACATTGTGTGTATGAGGGGTAATTAATTTATTACTTTGAAAATCTCACATGTATCTTCCTTTTTCTATATGAGTAGCAGAATATTAAGGAGCCCTGGTGGTGCAATGGTTAAGCACTTGGCTGCTAACTGAAAGCTTGATGGTTCAAACCCACTCAGTGGCTCCTCGGGAGAAAAGACCTGGTGATCTGCTCCCGTAAGGACTACAGCCTAGGAAACCCTATGGGGCAGTTCTACTCTGTCACGTGCAGTCGCTATGAGTCAGAATTGACTCGGGAGCACTTAACAACAACAGAATATTAGATGAGAGAAAGCCTCTCTTATAAAGTTGTTACAGCGAAAAGAAATAAGTAAATAAAATGATGGAATTAGAACATACCATTTTTCAATCTCCAGTGATTTAGTGGATGTAGGCAGTGAGCACCAAAGACTGATAACAAGAAGACAAGTGAGAGCCAGACAATATGTGCCTCTTTAGGAAGGAATTAAACTCCAACTGTGGTCTTGCCAATGGACCAAATCTGATTTTGACCAGCCCTCTGTATTCAGCTTCCAATAATCAGAAAATGCGGAGAACAGAGCAGCCTGCTTAACCACAACATGAATACGCAACACGTAATATCCAGACTATGGGAAACACGAAGTTCAAACCACCCAGGTTCTCCAACAGATTAACTGTAATGGAAAACAGGGAGAGAACAAGCAAGACTTATATGACGGAACACCCGAACAGCTCAAAAACTAGCCAGCCATCTCTCAAATCCCAGTAGCATTCGCACAAAGGAGAGGATTTATGGCCAGCATGTTTTCTAGCCTGACGTTTTCAAGTACAGTCATGCGCCACATAACATCCGTTCAGGCAGTATCCGACTGCATATACGTCAGCAGTCCCATGAGGTTATAAAAGAAATCAGAAATCCCGATCAGAGAACGGAACATAGTGGACATAATTATATTACGTATACAGTATAGTACAGTGTTAACTTCCTTAACCCATATATTACCTTGCCATATTCATGAGCCGAAATGCAGTACTGTATGTATACAGTATCTTGGCTGTTTAGTCAATACATATCCCAAATAGCTTTGCTAAGTGCTATATAATATGGTGTTCACACAACATCCAAATTACAGAACGTATCTTAGATGTTAAGCAAAGCATGACTGTATACGAAAAGCATGGTTCGTTTCAGTTCTATGTAATTTTTTGTCCTTAATCATCAGAATCTCTATAAGGGAAGGTTAGTAAACCTAATTTTGAAAAATTATCAGCAATTATCCTCAACCTTTAAGGATGGCGTTAGGATAGACAAAGGTGTTGGCCCAGGATGGAGATGGGGAAATTTTCAAAGAGTAGATGGCCCTTTCTGAAGATCAAAACAAAACAAAACAAACCCATTGCTATCAAGTCAGTTCTGACTCATGGTGACACCATATGTGACAGAGTAGAACTGTGCTCCATAGGGTTTTCTTGGCTGCCATCTTTATGGAAGCAGATCAACAGGCCTTTCTTCTGCGGTTCCTCTGGGTGGGTTAGTAGTCCAGCGCAAACTATTTGGGCCATCCACGGGTCATTTTCTGAAGAGAGGTGCCTTCAGAGACATGAAAAGACCACTGGGATACACAAAATGGGGAGAAACATTGGGAAGGATTGTAATAGATTTAGTTTATTTTCCTTCCTTTTCTAAATATCAGGAATTTAGTGAAAAGGAAGACTAAAATTAAATCAGTCAAGACTTTCTAAGTGAGCAGGAGACAGAGAACCACACGTGAGATTTACCTGTCTGGCCTCAGAGACTTAAAGCTAGATCAGATACCAGTTCTCACCTGCCTTTTCATGTTCTTCTAGGGCTGTATGAAAGGGCTCAGTGGAGAGAGTTAGCCTTTCCAAAAGAAGAACCAAGCTGACTCTCTGATGGAAGAAGAGGATCTACGACTTTACTCTGAATTTAGAGAACAGTTGGAGGCCTGAGAGTAGCATCTCTCTAATGGAAGAGCATGTCCTACATAGAGGTGGAAATCCTTCTGCCACCCAAGCAAGTTGCTACTGCTGTTGTTGTTGTTGTTATGTGCCGTAGAGTGAATTCCAACTCATAGCCACCCTACGTAACGGAGTAGAGCTGCCCCATAGGGTTTTCTAGGCTGTAATCTTTAAGTGAGAGGACCACCAGGTCTTTTCTCCCATGGAGCCATTGAGTGGGTTTGAACCATCAACCTTTCAGTTAGCAGCTGAGCGCTTAAGCATTATGCCACCAGGGTTCCTACCCAAGCAAGAGTATGATGCGAAAGAGCACAAACATACCTTTCTCAACAAAACAAAACAAACACACACACACACTAAACACACACACACACTATTTGAATCACATAGCATGGCAAAAAAAGGCAAAGGGATAAAAAAAATTAATTCATGCTGTATCAGTGCAAATAAAATGCCTGGAAGTAGGTACCAGTGTCAAGCATGATGAAGATGGAAAAGTCAGAACAGAATCTAGGGGAATGTAGGAGGCTATAAGAGTATCAAGGAAAATTCTCTAAGAGGCTTTAAAAAATTGGGACCCAGATTATGTAGTCACAGCATATTCAGCAAAACAGTAAATCTTGTAGCTTTGGATAATGCAAAAGTTATCTGAACTGTTGGACTCCGGCAAAGAGATCTCCATGCACAGTGCTTCAAATACCATCTGGCTCTTACTAGCTGTGTATGATTTAAAAAAACAAAAAAAGTTGCTATTGAGTTGATTCTGATTCACAATGGCCCCATAGGTGTCAAGTAGAGCTGTGCTCCAAAGAGTTTTCAGTGGCTGTTTTTTTTAGAAGTATATTGCCAGGACTTTGTTCCAAGGGGACCTCTGGGTGGATTCGAACCACCCACCTTTCTGTTAGTAGCCAAGCACTTAATTGTTTGTGCCACCGAGGGACTCCACCTGCATGCGATAAGGCACTACAATAGAAAGGATAAATACAGAGAGAACAGGTCAATTAGTAAACAGAATTCAGAGAATATATGAGTCTGAGAATTGCAGGATTGACAAAAAAAAAAGTATCTTATCCCAGCATCTTCAGTGAGAAAATGACTTCCAAAATAAGTCCATATATGGAGATATATTTCCCATAATATATAGAGATATATTCGGGAAAAGATTAAGTCCAGGTCACTAACAGAAAGATATGGCCTCAAGATAGAGATCAAAGCCAGGGTGTCTCAATAAGGTCCTATGTTAAGACTTCTAAATTAATTAAGATAGAGCCTTGTAGAACTTCTCAGCTGGGCAACATAGCTATTAGAAATGTTAGAGCGTTATCCCAGCCCAGCCTTACATGCCCAAAGAAGCAGTGACTAAGTCCAGAAACAGAGGCATGTCTCAAAACAAATTGCTAATTTGATTGCAGGGCCAGGCTGGAATTACATTCATAGGAGACCCACACAAATTTTGAGACAGTTGTACTGGAGAAGTGTTGCCAGTCTGGATTAAAAAGGACTCATTTTGTTCAAAATGTAAATGTGAACTTGAGTCTCCAATGTTGTATGCACAGGAAGCAGGTTAAGGAATTTGTTCAAAGGGCATATTTTCTTCTTCAAGAGTGGCTAGGGAGCATCTTGACCAAGGGGGAGAATCTTAGAAGGAAGAGCCAAGAGCCTTGGAACACAATAGATTTAAGAGCCAGTCCCAGAAAGTCGAGTTAATCTAGGAGTAGTTCCTTCCTTAGAGGTGAGCCTTTCAAACATCACAGCCATTTAAATAATGAGTTGTACTGGCATATGCTCATATGGGCAGCTCTCCCATCTATATTTTTCATGAAAAGGGGAAAGGGGAAATTATCACTTGTCATTTTGTATTTTTCAGTGCTATTTAAATTTCGCGAACACATGTTGTTGTTTTTTTCCATGTCTCTGGTGTTAAGTGAATGAATATTATAGATCATTTTCAATTTTTTACATTCTACTTCTGTAAATTAAAAAATAAAGTCAGATTTTGTTAAAGAGAATATCTAATGAAATAGAAATTCTAAATCTAGGATCTTACCATTTAACATTCAGATAAGTATGCAAATTATAGGAAAAATATTTGCTGCAAAGATTTTCTTGGAAGAAAGGACAGAGGTGATTTAAATGTTTTGGTTTTTGGTTTTGCCTATCTGCATTTTCTAATTTTGCTACAAAAACATGTAGAAACAGATGGAAAGTGTTATTTAATGTCCCTGTGCATGACTCCAATTTAATTATATTTTGTAAAAATAAACAAATTAGAGAAAATGTGGCATAACGTTGGAAATATTCAACAAAATTTTTTAAAAATCTAAATTATTTTCCATCTTAAACTTTGCCTATTGTGAGAAACCAATATGAATATTAAGTACTAAATTGATTATAGAAAGAAATAATACACTTATTGACTATACAGTTAAAAATGAAAAAGAGCTAAACTTGAAAATATAAAATGTAGTGTTAGATAAATTTGATGAGTTATTAAGTAGGGTTTAAGGATATGGCTCATTTAACATATACATTTATTAAAATGATAATTGAAGTTGCCATCTAAAAGAAACAAATATTTAATTTACTAGATTATGGTTGATAGGTTGCGATTTTATTTTCTGCAGTGTAGTTTATAGTTTCTTCATACCTGAAGACACATAGAGGCACTTCTGCCTATGTGAAGATACATCTCATACATGGCTATATGTCTACATGCATGAAGCTACATGAAGATATAGCCCCCATACATAAATATGCATCTCCGTATGTAAACATCCATGCAGCTACATCTTTATACAGGAAGATACATACATACATGTGTACATATATATGTGGATATCTATGTACATACACCTCCATACATGAAGATGTTTCTCCATCAATGAAGATACATGCAGCTCTAGCTTTTCACTTTTGAAGACACATATCCATACATGAAGACACATCTTGCTAATGAGAACAAATCTCCATTCACTTGCTGCCATCTTACCTGTTATCCAATATCGCTTAAAAGTATTGAAAGATCTCTGGAACCAAAGTTAGTCAAGTGGTGTACTATTTAGAGAAGCTCAAAGGTGAAGCAAAACTCAATCAGTCATCTTTGAATAGTGTCATCTCTCTCTCGGGATAGATAAAGGCCTTTTTTCTTCTAAGGACTGAGAGAAAAGAGAAGTGGTGATTGACATGCCTTGGTAAGCAGGAGCTGGGCGGAGCTGACATCCTGACCTCAGATCTCACATTTGGGCAGGGATTCTGTTTCATAGCTTTCCGTAACAACAAAGCAACAGGACAGAATCTACTCAGTATTGTCCCATTCAAGGGGGCAACAAGGAGGTTTTAAGGGTCCTGGATGAGGTTGGTCTAAAAACAGTAATTTTTCCTTGAGGAGATCCAATGACTTGCAACTTAGTGAACGGTGATGAGCTGCGTGAATTTCTGGTGCTTTGGTTTCCGGGCATAATACATTCATCCTTGAAACTAACTAAGCAATACCTGGGACCAAGCACGTTCTCATACGTGGTACAGAAAGTGCATGACATTGATTAAAAAAAAAAAAATCCTGTTGCCGTCGAGTCGATTCTGGCTCATAGCGACCCCATAGGACAGAGCAGAACTGCCCCATAGGGTTTCCAAGGAGTGGCTGGTGGATTCGAACTGCTGACTTTTTGGGTAGCAGCCATAGCTCTTAACCACTGTTAGGGGATACCGAACAATATTAACTACCATTGCTATTGCTCACAAAACGCTGGCTCATTTATTTTAAGAGCATAAATTAATTATAAACGTATTAAGCCAGCACTTTTATAAAGGATCTTGGCTTAAGTTTGAATGTTTACTTAATGGAATAAAACGAGAGTTCTGATTACTTGATGAGCATGTTAGCTTATCTCCCCAGTACATTGAGCTCTACATTTCCAAAGCCAAATTTATCTTACGACAGTTCCCCAGAGAACTTGTCACAGTCACTGCATAAATTGAACTACATCCTCCAACTCACTAACTTAAAGACTTAAAATCTCAGAGCTACTTCTCCTTCCCTCTCTCTGGCTTTCTGTCCTCTACACCTTCTCCCCGTTTAATATAAACAAGGTAATTAGCTTGACCTTCAGAGAATTGTCACATTGACCCTCTTCTCTCTTCATCAAATCCTAATCATCTCCCGAGTCCCTGGTTAACATGTTGGGCTGCTAACAAAAGTTTGGAAGTTCGAGTCCACCCATAGGCACCTCAGAAGAAAGGCTTGGTAATCTACTTCCAAAAACTCAGTCACTGAAAACCTTGTGGAGCACAGTTCTACTCTGACATGCATGGGGTCTCCATGAGTCAGAATCAACTTGATAGCAGCTGGTTTTTTGTTTTTGTTTTTTTAAAATACTGAATGGTCATAAGGGGAAGTTTTGGAAGCCTTTTAAAAATCATATACCTTAAGCGTGTTCTTGAAAAAAAGAGACTAGATTAAGCCTTTACAGTCATTTCACATAAAACGACACCTTTCAATGCTTGTGTCACCACCATTACATAAAGCTTTCTGAGCTCAGAGGCAGGCATCTTGCATGTACTCAGTGAATATTTGTTTAAAGAATGAATGAATATAGGGGTTTTCATGGTGGCACCCTTTAATATCCTGGAAAAATGTAATTTTCTTGCCCTGAAGATGGGCAAGTTACAGATAAGCCAATAAACAATTGAAATGAAACGAAAAGATTCACCACGTTGTTGTTAGTGTGTTAGTTGCTTTGATTCCGAATCGTAAGGACCGTACGTGTGCAGAGTAGAACTACTCCATGAGGTTTTCAAGACTGTGACCTTTTGGAAGCCTTTGGCCAGACCTTTCTTCCTAGGTGTCTCTGGGTGGGTTCGAACCACCAAGCTTTCAGCTAGTAGTTGGCCCTTAACCTTAACGCCTCCCAGGGACTGCGGTTAACCCTACTGGTCGGATATTTCAGAAGTGATGTTCTTACTGCGAGATTCTGCATGCAGTGTAGTCAGTGTCCCTAAGAAAGTAAGTCGAGGTGAGAGTTTGCAGGTGAAGGCGTCTGCTGCCACACACAGACTTGCTTGCTTAAGTTTAATGCTACGAAAATATATTTATTTTGTTTTCTGATAGAATTGAGGACACTTAAAATCGTACTGCACTCTTCAGACTGTATAAGACCGGTGTAAGTTATACCGTCATAAATGCATTTCTTGGTCTCTTAGTTATTTCCTATTATTTTAGTCTTCAGAAAAGAGGAAATTTGACCACTTAAAAAGAAATTTACATCTAGGCCACTACACAAGCTCAGAATCCCGAAATTAATTTTCTCCTTGGCTTCTGTTGGAAAATGTGTCAAAGCAATTCTGTCATGTAGGTCCAGAAGTATAATCAGGAAGCTAGCATTATTTTTGACTATACTTTAGAACCTCCTAATATTAGACTGATGTGTCTGTCAGTTTGTCGTACTGTGGGGGCTTGCGTGTTTCTGTGATGCTGGAAGCTATGCCACCGATATTTCAACTACCACCAGGGTCGCCCATGATGGACAGGTTTCAGCAGAGCTTCTAGACTAAGACTAGGAAGAAGGACCTGGTGGTCTACTTCTGAAAAGAATTAGCCAGTGGAAACCTTATGAATGAAGCGACTTGACGGCACCTAACACCAACAACAACAGTATTAGACTGTAAGGTATGAGCATGATCTAAGCCTGCACACTTTGTAAATTTGCACACTACGAGGATAGGACTTATTTCTCATCAAAGACCAAAGAGAACATAAGAAATTCAACAGGATAGATGTTGATTGTGGCCAACAAAATGATACTCTAAGAAGCTATGATTTCGCATCAGGCATAGGCTTTAGGTAGACAAACTCATACTAGATGTCTTTTAATTAGCTACGTAAGCTGTGGTTGTAACAGGTGGGAAGAATATAAATGGTATTCACAAGAGAATTAAGCTCATTTAGTTGTTGTTGTTAGTTGCCATGGAATCCATCCTGACTCATGGCGACCCTGCGTATGCAGAGTAGAACTGTTCCATAGGGATTTCAAGGCTGTGACTTTTCCGAAGCAGACGGCCAGGCCTGTCTTCCCAGGCGCCTCTGGGTGGGTCCGAACCGCCTGCCTCTCGACTAGTGGTCGAGCGGGTGAACCGCTTGTTAGATCTGTCACGTGGTGTAACTGCTTGGTGTAGACACTATGGATTTGACTTGCTTAATTAGTTAATGTGCGGCTTGAATACGTTACAGGGGCATAGGCTATGGGACCTCTCCCTGCTTTAAAGTGTTTTAATACATAACTACTGGCTGCAAAAAGGGGTTCAGCAGAGAAAATAGGGTTTTGAGAAGGGTCACTCCAGATGACGGCATCTGCATCCTCACTCCCAAGCCTCACATTTCTGTCCAGCCTTTACTGGTGTAGTTGTTGTTAAGTCAAGGAACAGGAACACACTTGGATTTTTGTCTTGAAATAGCCCCCAAATTAAAAACTACCCAAATACTTATCAATAGAAAAATAAATTTTGATATATTCATATATTCATGCGATGAATTATTTTATAGCAAACACATGATTATTGTGATTAATGGATTATTTTATAGTGAACCCACGAAAGGGATATCCAACATGGATGAATGTTACCATCAGGCTTGGTAAAGCAGAGGGTGTGAAAATGAGAGAAAGCTTCAGTGCGATGGACTGATATAATAGCTGCCACAGTGGACTCGGATGGAGTGCTACAATAGCCGCCACAGTGGACTCGGATGGACTGATAACAATAGCCGCCACAGTGGACTCGGATGGACTGATAGAATAGCCGCCACAGTGGACTTGGATGGACTGATACAATAGCCGCCACAGTGGTCTCGGATGGACTGCTACAATGGCCGCCACAGTGGACTCGGATGGACTGCTACAATGGCCGCAACAGTGGACTCGGA
>NW_004444070.1:1537626-1546130 GCF_000243295.1 Trichechus manatus latirostris | reverse complement strand
ATGGAGTCCTTGGTCTCTGAGCCAGAAGTCTCATGTCTTCTGACAATATGCAAGGAACAGAAACAGCCTAACCTAGCTCCCTGGGTGGCACTCGACTGCTAATCTGAAGATTGGAGTTCAAGCCCACCCGGAGGCACCAGGAAAGAAAGGCACGGCAATCTGCTTCCATAAAGATTACAGCCAAGCAAACCCTATGGGGCACAGTTCTACTCTGTAACACGTGGGGTTGCCAAGACTAGGAATCCACTCCATGGCAATGGGTTTGGATTTTGTTACATTATAATTAGGGCAAAATCAAATTCTAGTCCATGACAGGTTATATTTCACAGCAAATGTTAAAATTAAAAAAAACAAATATATAAATAAAATTATCTTATGCTATTAACAGAATTGAAAAAGAATCTTAGATCTAAAATACGTGTGTGTGTGCATGCGTGCATGTGCAGCCATACATGTATGTGGTGAATTTATTAATTTAAAGGAATTATTTCAGTCTCTGGGAAAGTTTCCTTGGCAATCAGAAAATTGAAGAAAATTAAATATATTAAATTTGTAAGTGAGGCTTAAGATGTTTAATGAATATTAAATACTTACTGTTAATGTCAACATAATTAAAAAAGAAACCTTCAAGGGTAATTGTAAAATTTGTTACCTTTCTAATTAACATAATATTTATAACCTGAATTAAAAAGCTTAAGGAAAACCAGTATTTTGAATTTGTACTCATAATAAATTGAAGATTATTATTTAAGACCAAAGTCACTTCTGAAAAATCTCTGTACAAAAGCTACTCTGAGGGTCACAAAAAACTCAGAACACCTTTCCCTTTTGTGCCTGAGATTAAATTGCAAAGGGCAGGGGAACCGCCGATTAAAATTCACTAAGTGGATCTTGCAATGATTGTGGAAGTTCGCTGTAACATGCAATTAACATTTTTATAAAAATTTAGGTATTTATGAGAATGTGTAACACTTAAAGGTGTTTATTCTACTGGAGTAAAAAATGATGTTTGTGGTTGCAGTTTAAAATGTGGAGTTAAGTAATGCTTAAATACTTCTCATTTCAGTTCAGTTATTACTGTATTTATAACATAATTATAAGGGAATCTGAACTTTAATTTTTACTGGATTATTACCGGCTAGTTCTTAGTTAAGAATAAAGCATGCTTTCCTTCCAACATCACAGAGAATATGACCTCAAATTCTTCTGCTTAGTTCCTGGAAAACTATATATCTATATATATATCTATATATATATCTATATATATATAGATATATATATAGATATATATATATATAAATCGATTTCTGGGGATGAATATTATGCAGGGAAGAATTGCAGCCTATCCATTGCTATGAAGATCGCAAATGAAATCTTGGAGGGTCGTCTAACTATTTGATTTTGCATAACTGCCCTGCATTTCGCAGGCCCAAGTAGAACTGTGTTAGTTAACAAGCACGGTGTTGTATGCTGTTGTTGCTGGGTACTGGCAAGTCAATTTTTGACTCCTAGTGACCCAGTGTGACAGAGTAGAACTGCCCCAAAAGGTTTCCTAGGTTGTAATCTTTACGGGAACAAATGGCCCAACCTTTCGCAAGCGGAGCCGCTGGGTGAGTTTGAACCACCAGCCTTTCTGTTAGCAGCTGAGCGCTTGAGCCACAAGAGCTCCTTGGGGCTCTATGCTACTGGTCGAAATTGAAAGAGCTGAGAGCTACATAAACGTTAAAATGCATTAAGACCATGGGATCTGGTGTGAGAAAGATGTGAGTTCAAACCTGAACTCTGTTACTGCCAACTATGAGATGTTTCCAAGCCTCATGAGTTTTCAACCTAAAGGGATTTTACTCAGAAGCCCCGGGCCTCCATGCTTCTGATCCTGCCCTTCCTTCCGTACGAGAATGGGAGCTCCGAGCTCTGTGCATTGGGAAATATACTGTCTCTTCTCCAGTAGCTCTAAACGTAACTGGCCTGGGGTAAGAGCTGGTGTTCCATCCACTCTGTAGAAATGTCACACACAATTCTGTCCACATCTCGTTTGTAAGAACTAGTCACATGACCACATCTAGGTCCTGAGGAGCCCAGGAATGTTCTTCCCGTCTTGGGAGCTGCCTCCCACTGACACCTCTACGCTATGGGAGAGTGGTAGGCACAAATACGGGACGGACAGACGACCAGCCATCTATAGCACAACACCCTATGAAAAATAACGTCCCACCGCCTTCCCTAGCCTCCTGCCCATTTTCAGTCTTGTCCACAGCACTCGTCACCATCTGACACGCTAATCAGTGTCAGAAAGTTGGTCATGTGAACCAAGAAGAGCTACATAAAACCAGCGATAATTTCCTAGATCCTTTTAATCATTTCAACCCGTGACAAATATAAGAGTTACATTGTTTTAGGGTGTCAAAACTGATTTGAAGTTTCTCTTGGAATAAATGACAACCTTCCACACAATGAATTCATATAGACTTGAGAAAAATTGAAATTTTACTTCAAAATAAATAAATTCATTAGGAGCACTTGTATTTGGTAGAATATTATTGTATGTCTAATATGGATTCTAAAGGAGCCCTGGTGGCTCAACAGTTAAGTACTCAGCTGCTAACCAAAAGGTTTGTGGTTCAAAACCACCCAGCTGCTCTGCAGGAGAAAGATGTGGCAGTCAGCTTCAGTAAAGATTACAGCCTTGGAAACCCTATGGGGCAGTTGTACTCTGTCCTGTAGGGTCGCTAGGAGTCAGAATCCACTCCGTAGCACCTAACAACAACAACGAAACGGTGATATTTAAAATTATATTTAAATCTACAATACTAAAAGCAGTAAGCTAAGTAAAAAGTTTAAGACATTAGCATTCAGGCAAGGGAGGTTTGAAAAGATACGTTGAAGTGTGTGTGTGTTTGTGTGTGAGAGAGAGGTCTTTCCCCACTCACCACACTTCATGACCTTCGTCTTTTTCTAGTCTGTCCCGTCAGACCAGAATCCACCGTTGACTAATCCGATCATCTGAACTGCTGTTCAAGGCCAGAGGCATCTGCCCTCCTTCTGGATAATGCTGTGCTGGCAGAGGCAGCTCAGGGGCGCCCCCTTCAGGACTTCCCCAACACAGTCTGTTCCTCACCAGGTGCCATATTCAGTTCTCCTGAGCCTCCCCTCCCCAGAGCTGCAGACCCAGCTCAGGTGTGGGCACCCTGGTGAGCAGTTAGAGCCTCTCTCTGTCTAAACCATCTTGCGTCCTCAGCTCCTGACAGAATGTCCTACAGAGGTTGTTGTTGGGTGCCATAGTGCCAATTCCAACTCACAGCAACCCCATGTGACAGAACAGAACTGCCCCATAACGTTCCATAGGGTGTGATCTTTACGGGAGCGGATCACCGGGTCTTTTTTCCCAAGGAACCACTGGGTGGGTTTGAACTGCCAACCGTTTGGTAAGTAGCTGAGCGATTAACCGTTGCATCACTAGGGTTCCTTGTTGTACGCATAGTAGGCATTGAATGAAGGTGGAATAAGTAAAGTAGTGAAGAAAATAAACATATAACCGTTTCATTTCCTCGGAGAAACCCTCTCTAATTTACTAGGGAAAAAAAAAAGATGCCTTGCTTCCTTCTTTCTACCCCAGTTTACACAGAAGTCCAAAAGGTTCATTTTAAGCTTGTTTTAAGTATTGTATGTTTACGCTTCAGCTGTTATTAATAAAAATTATGCTGTTCTTTAAAAAAAATTCTAGAAACAGATTTTTTTCCTTCTAACACCATACAATAATTCTCTGCTCTTGTTTTATCTTCCCAGTGCTCACTGATCTTCTAGATTTAAAAATGCAGCCCTTATTCTGCTCCATAATTTTTTTTCTTTCAATCATGAATACTTGATACTGTATCTGCCCTTAAATATGTCTTTCCACATCTCTGGGAGCGCCTTGTTGGAAACTCCTAGAAAGCAAAATCTTTTGTTTTATTTGTTTCAGTGGAGTTGTCTTTGGATAATGATTTAGTAAGAAAATAGAAAAATAAGCAAGAAAGATCCCATTGCTCTTTTTAGGTACTGTGGAATGTTCAAGGAGCCCTGGGGGCAGACTGGTTAAGTGTTTGGCTGCTAACCAAAAGGTCAGCAGTTGGAACCCAGCAGCTGCTCCTTGGGAAAAAGACCTGGTGATCTGTTCCTGTAAAGATCACAGCCTTGGAAACCTTATGGGGCAGTTCTGCTTTGTCACATGGGGTCACTGTGAGTCAGAATTGACTCAATAGTACCCAGTAACAACAGCAACTCAGAATGTTGAATTTAATTGTCCTATAATTAAACTGCGTAATATAATTAAATATAATTACATCTGGATGATCTGGAACTCTGCCAATGATGAGAGAGATGATATTCTCTGTATGTGGACAGTCACCCAGTTAAACAACATACACTGGAACTTCCTTCTACAAAACTCAGCATTGTGAAGATGATTTTACACTTATAAATGGATTTGGAAAAATTTATTATGCAAGAAAATATTCCAGTGACCTATATTTGGGAATTAGCTTTGTATGTTTTATGATGATACTTGTTCAACTGTATTGATTCAAGATAATGATGACTGAAAAGTGAACTCAAAGAGTTAGTCAAAGGATTTCATGAGCTCTTCAAATGGAATTTTAATGGATTTTAAAATACTTTAACATCATGGTAATACCATTGCATTTTAATAGCATTAGTTTATGTGCCACATTAAAGTTTACAGGAAAAACTTAAGATTCTTAGGGAGGCCCAATCTTACAATTCATATATAGGCACAGATACGTCCATTATAGGATTATGAGTCAATTTCAAGGATATGTTTCTGAGTAGGATTCAGTAATATCTATAGAAACATGTTCGGAGCATGTGTTTTGATAAAGGCAACTCCTAGACCGTAGGGAGTAGTTCTCAGGTGAGAGGAGCGGTGAGGCCAGGAAGAGTGCTCGTAGGTGTGATAAAACCTGGCCAGGTAATCTTTATAGCCATTGGGAAAAATAGCTCATATGGAGGATCTTAACAGTTTGGTTGTCTGGGCTCTATGTTTCTCTAGGATGCCTGCATATTAGAATCAACTGGAATTTTTTTTTTAATGCCATTGGTGGGGCCCCTTTCCCAGAGATTCTAATTCAACGATGATGAGACAGGTTTTTCAAAGCTCCCTCCTTGATTTGAATATGCGTCTAGAGTTGTAACTTCTGCCTTGGATCATAAATAGAAACCTGTTAGGTACTTGTGTCTTTTTGCATTTCATTCCTATGGGATCAGCACGGCCAGTGTGAGCTGCACGCACGGTAGGAATATAAAGTTGCTCTCTATATACCTGTGTTAGGAACATCTTTGAATGTTGCCGTCCAATATCACAACACCTGTTGTTGTATATCGTTGAGTTGATTCAACTCACAGCGACCCTGTAGGACAGGGTAGAACTGTCCTACAGGGTTTCCTAGGCTGTCATCTTACTGCAGCAGATTGCCAGGTCTTTTTGCCCTCTGGTGTGTTCCAGCTGCAGACCTTATGGTTAGCAGCAGAGCTCTTAACCACTGGGCCACCAGGGCTCCTTACTGCATCCTAAAGGAGCACTTTCGCAGGGAAGTGACCCGCAGTCACGGTCTGGAGAAGATGCTTCAGGCACCCCTGTTTTTGATTAATAAAAGGTGGCTGTGGAAGCACAGAGGAAGCAGTATTCACTTCCAACTGTGAATGTTGACAGGCTGGTTCTCATTACTTGTCAGGTGGCCAGTATGTGGATGGAAGCTCTGATGATGTAAAATTCTGGTGAGATTCAGCAACCATCCTTCTGCTCCATAACAGGTCAGGAATGTATAGATATGCAAAAGCCAAAAACAGCTGAGTAAAGTGTTCTCAAACAGCTACCGCCAGCTACGTCTTCTCTAGGCTCTATGCCCCGTGCTAGTTCAGATGAACGTACTTGGTGATGATTAACATACAGCAACATGCAGAAAAAAAGGGAAAGAACTAGATTATCATCAAGTGACTACATATATATAAATATATATACATATATAAACATGAGCATCTATACATATATAAACGAACACATATATATAAATACACACACACACACACACACACAGATATATGTATATATATTTGGAGCCCTGGTAGCACAGTGGTTAAGAGCTCGACTGCTAACCAAAAGGTCGGCAGTTTGAATCCACCAGCCGCTCCTTGGAAAGCCAATGGGGCAGTTCTACTCTAATATATATGGGTGTGTATGTTTGTATATATAGAAATGTGTGTGTATATATAAATGTGTACACACACACATATATATTCTTCTGAAAGGACAACATATACAAAGTATATTTTGTGTAGGTTTTAAGAAAAATATTTTCATTTTGTAAATACAAAAGCTTATTTCAAACACCTACTTTTTAAATAGTTGTCTTTCAACGTGAATAGTTTTGTTTTCAGTGTCTCCTCTGATGACAGGCGTGGAAGGTTAGATCCTGTCTCATGAAGACAAGCCCATAGAAGTTACATGTGGTCTCTTCTCAAGCAGAAACAAAGGCAGGCCCTTCCAAACCAGGATTCGCACACGCTGCAGTTTGTATCCACTCTGCTTTCGTCAGATTTGTTTTACATCTGACCCCCACTATTTGCCTAAATTATATTGGGAATTAAAGAGCAAGAGAGGCCGTTGACAATGAATGGTGCCCTTTTAGAAGTTCGAGAAAAATAGCAGTGGAAACATCAGCCCTGCAGCTTGGGAACTGTTAACAGAAATAGACTTGGTATGTGAAATAATGATTATGTAGAGGATGTGCAACATAAAGTACTTTATATTAACTATCATCCCCAAACAGGACATAGCCACCCTAAGCATTTGGTATTTTTATACCACATAAGTCCCATCTTCTTCCCTCTTTTCTTTTTTCCATAAACAAACAACAACAACAGAACTCAGTTCATCTTGTCCATGCTGTTTTGTAATCTGGTATTTTTTACTTAAATGCTTATTGTATATATATTTTTAAGAGATTCCCGTATCATTCCGTGTTCTTTACTGCTTGCACAAATTCTTCACTTTTGGGAATCTACATAACATAAGGAATTGAATCAAGTGATTTAAGGAATAACATGGAGCCGTGGTGGCACAGTGGTTATGAGCTCAGGCTGCTAACCAAAAGGTCAGCAGTTCGAATCCACCACCTGCTCTTTGGAAACCCATGTGGCAATTCTGTTCTGTCTTATAGGGACACTGTAAGTCGGAATTAACAGCAATGGGGAGTGTTGAGTATAACACAGATTCAACTTTCAAGGAGCTTATAGGGGCTACGGAGCCCTGGTGACACAGTGGTTAAAATGCTCAACTGCTAACCAAGAGGTCAGCTCAATGGCGGTGGGTTTGGTTTTTTGGTTTTGTAGAGGCTACAGTGGAGTCCCTACGTGGAGCAAACAGTTAAGCGCTTGACTACTAGCCAAAAGGGTGTCAGTTTGAACCCACCCAGAGGCACCTTGGAAGACAGGGCTGGCGATCTGCTTCTGAGAGGTCACAGCCTTGAAAACCCTATGGAACAGTTCTACTCTGCACACACGGGGTTCCCCTGAGTTGTAATCCACTCAACGGCTACTAGCAACAACAATAACAACATAGGGGCTGTAAGACATGTGTATCGATAATGAGGCATAGACATTCAAGAGCCACAGACTGGGCTATAAAAATTCAAAGTAGAAAAAGATGGACAGTGCAAGAGGTGTCATCATTAGGTAAACATCTGAACTAGGCTGTAAAGAATGGCCAGTGTCTGGGCATATTTACCAGAGGCATGCCTGTACACAGGCATAAGTTAGAACACGCTGGTAAAGTACTAATAACTCAAGTAGTAATACTCTCTTTGCCTGGAGAAAACTGTATGGAACATCAGGTCGGAGGAAGTAGTGCTGGAAAAAGTAGACTGGAGACAGGTCTTGGAGCATTCAAATTCCAAGGGGAAGATTTTATACCTATTAAAATAGACGATGATGATTCATTAATACTTTGTGATTAGAAGAGTAACAAGGTCACAGCAGTGTTTCTGGAAGATAAATCTAGCATAGGAGTTGTTACGGATTGAATTGTGTCACCCAAAAATGTGTATCACCCTAGGCCATGATTCCCAGTACTGTGTGGTTATCCACCATTTTGTGATCTGATGTGATTAACCTATGCGTTATAAATCTTACCCCTATGATGTTAATGAGGCAAGATTAGAGGCAGTTATGTTAATGAGGCAGGACTCAATCTACGGGATTAAGTTATATCTTGAGTCAATCTTTTTTGAGATATAAACAAGAGAATCAAGCAGAGAGGAGAGAGACCTCGTACCACCAAGGAAGAAGTGCTGGGAGAACCTGGAGTCCCTGTGCTGAGAAGCTCCTAGACCAGGGGAAGACTGATGACAAGGACGTCCCCCTAGAGCCAGGAGAGAGAGAAAGCCTTCCTCTGGAGCTGGCAACCTGAATTTGGACTTCTAGTCTCCTAAACTGTGAGAGAATAAATTTCT
>NW_004444070.1:1508859-1531093 GCF_000243295.1 Trichechus manatus latirostris | reverse complement strand
GTCCAAAGTGTTTTAAAATTTCAGGTGTGATAATAATAATATACCTGTGCATAATAACAACACCACTGTTTATACATTGGAGTCCCTGGGTGGTGCAAACAGTTAACACAGTTGGCTTCTAACCAAAAGGTTGGAGGTTGGAGTCCACCCAGAGGTGCCTCAGAAGAAGGGCCTGGCAATCTACTTGCAAAAAATCAGTCATTCAGAACCCTTTGGAGCAGAGTTCTGCTCTTACACACATGAGGTCTCCATGCTTCGTAGTCGACTTGATGGCAACTGGTTGGTTGGTTGGTTGGTTTATACATTTAAGCTTAGTTTCCATGAAACTAAATGTGTAAAGAATGATAGATTAGCAAAGTCAGGTTAACAGGAAAGACACTTTTGAGAGGTGTGAATTTTTCCCCATGGGAAAACAACCTTTACAAGTTGCTATACAATGGAGTTAGGTATTTTTGTTTTGTTTTGTTTTGTTTTAAATAAAATGTAGCATTGTGTTCCATCCTCTTAAGAGAATGTGGTAAAATTCCAAGTTATATTACACTTTCAATTTAATCACGTCTTTTCTGTTTGTCTCAAATCATATTTTGGGTGTTAAATATTTGATTTGAATTTTTAAAGAAGCAAATTAGTTAAAGATGGATAATTTTCATATAACCTCTAAGGAATTCACAGATGATAGCATAGTAACGTAAACATACCATTCGTTATACAGCACTCCTCAGTTGCCGTGAATTGAGATTTGGAATAAAATCCCAACATTAAAGTCGAAATAATTCCCATGCTGTGTTCAGCATTTTGTTGTTGGCCCATGGGAAAATCACTTTGGAATGCAGTCAGTTTTTTTTCTTTTTCTTACTTGTGGGAATGGGAAAGGTGTGTAGGGGTATTTGCCTACATGTTCCCAAAGTAAACTCTGCGACCTCAAATGTAGCTTCCAGCTAGTTGCTGTCTCAGTTTCTAGAAGTACAGCAGAGATAAACTGTGAGCACAACAAGTATTTGTTCATGCCCAGAGGAGAGCTAACCCAGATGCTTGGCTGTGCCCTGGAATCCGTGCTCGGATGCCTGTGGTTGGTAAGAAGAACAGGGCAGTGCAGCAGGACAGCTCCAGTCCATGGAACAACCACTGTAGGGTGACAAATTAACAGTCAGTCTTTGTGTAAGAAGTTATTTTACCTCAGAAAAATTAAATCTCTTTCCTCTGCACCCTCCATAGAAGAACAAAAGCCTGTGGATCATTCTCCAGTTTTTTTTTTTTTTTCTTAAAATGACATGAATTGTGTCTTAGGAGAGAGGAGACACCAGTTACGTTCTTACTGTGGCTAAGGAGAAACCAGAGGGGACCTCATGGCAAAGAAAACAGGTGGCATTTGAAAACCAAAGAGGTGGGAAAGAGTGGTTTACCTCACTGATAATCAGCACCACAAGAGACTGGACAGAGCCCAGGATTTGTTGGATTTTGAAAAGATGACAGCACGGAAGACGTAAGGGGGATTCAGACAGACAGAAAACAGGCACAGCCAAACAGGCGTGCTACAGAAATAAAAAAGCATGAGCTTAGAAAGTCTTGACCATGGTCCCACCACACACATACATACACACACTCACACAGAAACAACTGATACGCGACAGGCATTGTTTTAACATCATTTGAACTCTCAATGGTTATAGATTACTAGTATATTTTTGTGTGTGATCTTTCCGTTTGGATCTAAAAGGTTCAAAGAGTCCCCCATTCAAGAATGAATGATTGGCCATGAAAAATTTTTCACCAGAGATTTTCAGTGTTCTCAGAATTACTGGCGTTTATTGTGAGAGAGATAATTGTTGTTGTTTGTTGCCATGGAGTCAGCTCTGACTCATGGTGACCTTACTCGGAACAGAACAAAATGGTGCTCGGTCCTGCGCCATCTTCACGATCGTTGGCATGTTTGAGTCCATTATTGTGGCTATTGTGTCAGCCCATCTCATTGAAGGTTTCCCTCTTTCTTGCTGAGCCTCTACTTTACCAAACACGATGTCCTTTTATAGAGGTTGGTCTTTCCTGATACTGTGTCCAAAGTAAGTGAGCTGAGGCATTGCCATCCTTGCTTCTAAGGAGTGTTTCCAGTTGTTTCTTCTGTAATGATTTGTTCCTTCTTCTGGCAGTCTATGGTGTATTGAGTATTCTTTGCTAACAGAGATTATAAAGCCTGTTGCCCTCAGGTGGATTCCAACTCATGGCAACCCCATATATTACAGAGTAGAACTGATCCATAGGGTTTTCTTGGCTGCACTATTATGGAAGCAGATTGCCAGACCTTTGTTCCACAGCACCACTGGGTGGTTTCAAACCGCCAACCTTTAGGTTAGTAGTCAAAGGTTTAACGTTTTACACCACCCAGGGACTTTGTCTGTTACAATTTTGAATCTTTATCTCAGAGCTTAATAACTCTTTCCATTTATATAACTCTTGCTCCTTATATTGCAGAAGCCTTGAAACATTTTCATTTAGGGCTGCCTCCCTAATCATCATTAGGCTTGTAACTAGTGGCTTTAAGAGTCTGTTGCTACTTTCAGTGGTATACTGTCTTCCATTTGTCTTTCTAATTGATGCTTCTGGTGTATAGGAAAGCTGTAGGCAGCTAACTCTTAAGCAATTTAAATTTTGATAACAAAATAAGTGTTGATGTCCAGGGGGAAACCATTTCTCAGGCAATGATGCCATCAGCTGAGAATTTTTCAAACAATTGTTTTTCACTATGTATAAAGCCCAAATTTATTCTGAAAATTGTACATATTTTACTTTCAAGTCCCTATGACCAAGTGTAAACTCATTGGTTTGTGGGCCTTTTGCAATTTACCTTATTCAGGACTTTTTTTTTTTTTTTTATGGATGTCTTGTAAAATCTTAACCAAATTTAAGAAAATGCCTATTGCTGTTAGAGACTAATGAATCACTATTAGATGGGAAAAGGAAAATAAAACAAAATAGCTCTATATCTTAATTGTTTCATCACCAAGGTAAACATTCAATAATATGAACAATACTAAATAATATTTGTTGCTTCAAAAATGTATACAAGTGCTGGTGGGATAAAAAACAAAACCAGTTGCTGTCAAGTCGATTCCAACTCATGACAACCCCATGTGTATCAAGAGGAGAACTGTGCTCCATTGGGTTTTTGATGGCTGATTTTTCGCAAGTCGATTGCCAGGCCTTTCTTTCAAGGCACTTCAAGGTAGATTCAAACCTCCAACCTTTCAGTTAGTCACTTAACCATTTGTGCTTGGCATTCAGAGTTGTGCTGAGCTCCTCTGAGAGGCAGGAAAACTGTGGATTAAAATACAACATCATCATCTGCCTAACTTTCCCTATTCTCACTAGTGACGGATCTGAGTGGTTCTTTCCAAGACGTGTTTTATGTTAATCATTAAAGGTCAATCCATGTGATTTTTCGAACTGTGCTACAGAGGGTCAAGTTCTTAGCAAAATTAAGAGGGAGCCTGGTTATAGAAACAAACAACCTAAATAGTTGCCTACCTCATTGGCACCTGTCAGAGAAGAAGCTGAAAGATCACATTCAGGCCATTTTCATATGAGAGAAACTGTCGTTTATAATTTAATCAAGTTATGCTTTATCCCCCAATTGACTATATTAATATTCTAAAGTAACTTATGATTAGTTCTCCTACTATAAATATGTAAATGATTGATTTTTCTCCTATAATTTAAGAACTGTCTCTAATAAGAGAGTTTCTGAAACACCTGGAATTAAAAGTGTCGTTTATGGCCGTGGAATCCCTGGATGGTACAAATGGTTAATGTGCTTGACAGCTAACTGAAAAGTTGTCGGTTCAAGTCCACCCAGAGGCATCTGGGAAGAAAATCCTGATTATCTACTTCTGAAAAAACCGCCATTGAGAACTCTATGGAGTGCAGTTCTACTCTGACACACATGGGGTCGCCATGAGTCAGAGTTGACTCAACAGCACCTGGTTTGGGTTCTATATCTGTAGGTCAGAGCAAAGTTTAACCACTTACATGGGGACTTAACCTAGGTCCTTGTCCTCGTTCGTGTAATGTTATAATCAACTCACATCAGCAGGCAGAAGATTCACCATGTTCCTGTTAAATGGTATTGAAAGATAAGCTAATGTTTCAATTATGTAGCTTATTTTTCAATATTATTTACACACCAGTCAGGGCTCCTCTTTCAAACAAAGCAATCACTTTGATAATTTGAGTCAAATTTTATTTTTCCTTTTAACTAGATAAATACCTTTATTCTCTACAATAAGTAGGCAGTTGAATGTAGATGCTAAACTCTACCAATAATAGGGTACAGGTGACCCACACTGAACCTTCAACTTTATGTCTAGAGACCATCAACGCTAGTGAAAGCGGAAGTAAGATCGCCTGGAGAGAAATTAAAAACAGCAACTCATTTGCTCTTTTGCAAAATCTACCATGACAGTGGGAGCCAGGAGGCTAAATTTACATTAAAATACTGTATTTCTTCCTCAAGAGATTATGTCTAACTCACTAGCTTCAATCTAAAACCACATGATTTAATATTTTAACCTTATAACCTTTCTAAATGTGAAAATTAAAACTAGGGATTTCTTCTTTAAAAGGGGGAACATTTCGTCCCATGTACGTATCAGCAAATTGGCTGGTAAGTTTAATAAAAAGCCATACATCATTTTAACATTCAAGAATGTTGCTTTAAAGGGCATCCAAGATAAAACTACTGACTCGGAAAGAAGCTCACCATGTACTGGAGTTAGCAAATGTCATTTCAAGGATCAAGAATGGGAGTAGTAAGTGGATATGATTTTTCAAGCTATAGTGATATTTTCCAAGCCACAATGATGTTTAAAAATAAAATTGAAGTTCAGTGCACCAACAGTATCTTTTTCCACATTAGCAGAAATAGCTATATTTTTAGAGGCAGATTCTCTAGCTTTTGGCTGATTTCTTGGTCAAAGTTGTGCAAACTTACCTGAACTTTGTCAATTACAAGAGTTTCCAAAATCACGTAATTTAGAATATGAGTCTTCAGAACAGTAGGTGAAACCAGAAACTTCATAAATGCAATTACAAAGCTCTAAGGAGGCATGGTGGTTCAATGGTAGAACGCTCACCTTCCATTCAGGAGCCGGGTTCAATTCCCGGCCACGCATCTCATTTGCAGAAACCACCCGTTTGTCAGTGAGGTTTGCATGTTACTATGATGCTGTACAGGCTTCAGCGAAGCTTCCAGACTAAGACATACTTGGAAAAGAGGCCTGGTGATCTACTTCTGAAAATCAGCCAGTGAAACCGTATAGATCACATGATCCGATTCCCAGCTGATCATAGGAATGGCACAGGAGCAGGCAGCATTCCATTCCATTGTGCATGGGGTCACCGGGAGTCAGGCCAGATACCGTGGCAGCTAGCAACCAATAGAATACATTTTTTAAAGCTTGTATCTTCCTAACTAGTAAGGCATGAGATGCAAGTTTAATCACATTAAATTTTGTACGTGTGAATAATTTGTATATATTACATAAATATAATTTTGTAGGCCAGACAATTATCAGTAAATTTCAGAATAAAATACTTTCTTAAGATCTTTCATTTAGTAATCTGAGAACTTTCATTGTGGATTTCACCAATTTAATCACATGAATTGAAGTGATTATTACTTCCACTTTGTACCAGATCAAGAGTTGGTGTTTATGTCTGTTTTTCCACTGATTGCTTTATGCCTTAAAGCAAATATTTTTTTTTCCTGTAAAATGAGCTGTTTGTGCTAAAGGATCTCTCAGGTTCTTTGACTCTTAAAATTTCTATGATTCTACACAAAAACAGAATACTAATTTTTAAAACAGTGGCCGTTAGGGACTAACTGGCAGTAATTCCCAAAATACAATTCATTTATTAAGTGCAAACGTCTTCACCAAAGGGAACCTTTCAGAGTTTCAGCAGGGCAGAGAGAATCACAAATAAACACGTCCAGTACAAAGTGGATTGCAAATTTGCTATTGCTCTTACAAGGTCTCAAAGACAGTGATGTAGAGGCAGGAGAAAGAGAAAGATGGATTTAAAGTTCGGAGATTCGGAGATGCATAATTACTCTTTTGGAATAGGCAAGAACTAGTTAGTTTGGGTCAAGTGGTGAGGAGTTTTGAGTGTCGCGTTAAAGAGCTCAAATTTCAATCTATCCTCCGTGACTTTATGGGAGCCCTCTCATACACTACCACGATGCAATAAAACACAGTCTGGGGCTTTAGGATGAGGACCCCAGTAGAATTGTTTAGATGGAATTGGAACAGAGGATGGTGGGGAAGGTTAGGATGAAGATATTGAAGGCAGACAAATTAGGAGTCCCCTGGTGAAACATGGCGAGACCCCCTTTTGTTTAACTCTTCTCAGTGTTCTATGCTCCCTGTGACCGCTTGCCTGTGACCTCACTCTCATTTCTATGATGCCATTTTTTTCTTTCCTGCTACCTCTTTGGTTCTTCAGTTTTTTTTCAGGATATATTTCCTTCAAAATCTTGTAAATATTGCTTTCACCAAGCAGGCACTCTCAGCTACATTTTTACTCTATGTGCTGAAGAAAAAAAAAAAGTCCTCCATCCTGATAGCTCCCAACAACGCATACCCAGCAATGATGGGTGACTTCTAAATTTTTAATGCCATCAGAGAACCTCGCTAACTTCCTGATCCTCATATCCCAGAAACCGTTAGACTTTTCTCTCTTCCTCACAAGGATTCCCTCTGCTTCCACATCACCTTCCTCAATCAGTGGCACCACCAACCATCCACTTAATGGATCAAGCCCAAAGTCTTGCTTACACCTTCTGTCTTACCCCTTACAAAAAAAAAAAAAAGAGACATTTAATCACCTACCAAACCCTGAAGATTCAACTGCTTAACTGTGTCTAAAGGCCATCTCTTCCTTCCTCCAGCTAGACTACTGCATTTTTTTATTATTATTGTTATTGCAGCCAGCTCCTGATTCTATCTTCTTATATCCTTAGAATGTCTCCACGCCAATTCATACTCCAGACAATTGTTGGTGTAAACAGCACAAAGAGAAACTTGATTACATGACTCCTTTTGCTAAATTCTTTCAATGACTTCTTTTTATTTTTAGGGAGAAAAAGTCTTAATTTTTTAGCGCAGTGGAGAAGATATTTCATAATCTGGTCAACCTCTAAATTCCCACCTCTCGCACTCTTCGTTCTGTAGCCCTGTGCTCTGGTCATTCTTAATGTCGGACCAAGGGTTGAGGTGGTCAACAAAAGAAGTAAACCACGTGCTCTACTAGTGCACAGGATCACGCTTGACTGACAAGAGAAGACACAGCGAGATCAGCTTCACTTGTCGGCACCGGTCCCCCATGGCCAGCAGGTCCCCCCTCACAGTCGGTGCTGGACAAATGTCCTACACACACCTCTCTCGTGCCATGATATAAGAGAGACCCCATTTCCTCCCCTCCAAGAACAGACATAGAAGTGGGGTTGGCCGGGTGCTATGTGGGGCCCACCATAAGCAGGATAGAGAAAGTTACTGTGGGCCCAGAACAGGGAGGAATGCTTCTCTGATGAGGAGAAGGAACTGGGAGAGAGAGAGAGAACCAATTCCCAGCATCCTTATCAGAGAATGTTCAGGGCCAAAGCCTCTGCTTAGGCAGCCCAGGTGGGAGACATACAGGCAAACCATCCTGCAAGCACTTAATAACCTGAAGTTTCAACAGTCTACCGGTCTATGCTAATCCTTAAATATCAGCTTAAATCTCACCTCCCCTTGGATTGCTTTCTTAGCTATATAGATGTCCACACTTGCCCCTATATTGCCCTATATATGTCTCCAACCGAGCAGTTATACTCTTCCTTTATAATTTTATATTTACCTGCCTGTCTTGCATCCTTGTATCCTAGAAGCTCTTCTATATCTAAAACCCACACCAACGCTGGGCACATTTTTGGCTTCCACAATATTTGTGGAAAGAATACATACATAAGTAAAGAATAGTCCAAGGTAAGCAGTAATAGAGGCCCTGAGTAGTTAGTGTGACTGTGAAATAAGATGAGAGCAGAGAGAGACCAACTCATACTTGTCTAGTTAGAAGGTGAAGGAAGAAGGACAAAGTGACCTAAGTTTTATCTTGTGGGGGAGGTGTGGGGTATGTTTGTTGTTGTTGTTAGTTGCCATGGAGTCAGTTCGAACTCATGGCAACCCCACGTGTGCAGAGTAGGACTACTCCATAGGGTTTTCAAGGCTGACATCTTTTGGAAACAGATAATCAGGTCTTTCTTCTGAGGCCCCTCTGGGTGGGTTTGAACTGCCACCCTTTAAGCTAGTAGTCAAGTGTTTAACCATTTCCACCATCCAGGAACTTCTAACCTTATCTATAATAGAATGAAACATTGCCCAGTCCTGCACCATCTTCATGATCATTAGTATGTTTGACCCCATTACTTTGGCTATTGTGTCAATCCATCTCATGGAGGGTTCCCTTTGTTTTCACGGGCCCCCTGCTTTACCAAACACTATGCTCTTTTCTAGCGATTGGTGTTACCTGATAACATGTTTAAAGTAAGCAATTAGAAGTCTCGCCATCCTCACTTCTAAGGAGCACTGTGGTTGTATTTCTTCCAAGACCGATTAGTTCATTTTTTCTGGCAGTCCACAGTACATGGCATATTCTTCACCAGCACTACAATTCGAAGGCATCAGTTCTTCATCAGTCTTCCTTATTCATTGTCCAGCTTTCACATGCGTATCAGGTGATTGAAAAGACCATGGCTTGGGTCAGGCACACGTTAGTTGTCAAAGTGACATCTTTGCTTTGTGAAACTTTAAAGAGGTCTTGGGATATGTTTAGTGGCGCTCATAATCAAGACATGCAGCAGGTGGTGTACTGTGTTTGCACAGACCAATGTGGAGTTCTCCCTGTAACAAAATGCATTTTAATCAGCTGGGGACATCCATGTGGAAATGTCCAGAAGGCACTGAAAAGCAAAGTCTGGATGGAAGACAGTAACCAGAAAGGAGGAAGTTCTGTGCCTGGGGATGTAGATGAATCCAAGGGAGAGGTGATGTCGACAGGAGTTTTAGAGTGGAGAAGAGATGATGACTGATGATAAAACCTAAATAAATGTTAACATGAAGGGGCAGGTGGAGGCAGAAGAGAGATAATCCAGCTGGAAGGATTTAGCAAGTGCAATCAGAGAGCAGCAGAGAGCAAGGAAAGTGAAGAAAAACAAAAATCATGGAGAAGTATGGTTGGTGGTTTCCAATGCTGCAAAGCTGAGCAGACTGATTAAAAGGATCGTCTGGTGGGGCAGACTCCAAAAGTAGTTTCAGTTCAAGGGCAGAGATGGGATCTGTATCCCACGAAGTTAATATAGGTACGGGGAAAGAAAAAGAGGAGGCATTACAACGTGCTGGAATGTTCTTTCAAACTATTATTTTTTCCTTCAGTGGAAGAAGAGTCGCGCGAAAATTTAAGACAAAAATGGGATTGTGGCGGAATTTTTTTCTTGCTGTGGGGAAATATTGAGCATGTTTTCACATGTTTGGGAATATAGCAATGGTAAGGTAGAAGCTGAAGGTTCAGAGGAGAAGTCAGATTATACATAGAGTAAGTCCTGGAAAGATTCAAGAGTTAGAACATGGAGGAAGGCAATGGAGGTGTTGGGCTTGGTATGGAGATGCTTGGAGACATTTCCTAGTGTGTGAAGAAGGCTAAATGTACAGGGGACATTTGAATGGGAAGGCGTAATGTTGAGTGACATTGTGGAAGATGAACTTAATCATAATATTAAATACAAAATTTAAGAAGTGAAAACTCCATTTCTTATGCAAGAGAAACCCCTGTAAAATGGAATTGTCTCAGGCATAAAAATAGAAGTAATTATGCACACAAAATTGAACACCAATCATTAGCACTGCACATTCAATTGTGTATTCAGTAATAATGAAGTTATTAGTTATTATGCCCATGAGATAAGATAAAATATATATATGTGCATATATAAACTCACTTAACAAATTAGCTTATTAATACAAAGAAAAACTGGTAACTAGTAAATTTTTTCAAGCACATTATTAATTTATTCCACTTGGCATGTTAAGCACAAACAAGACTAGGGAAAGTAGGCACAATTTTCATTCAGAAAAGACGTTCAGACATTGCATTAAAAAAAAAAGCAGGATGAGATGAATCGATTTTACTTTGATGTTAAAACGTCAGATTCTTAGTTGGTCAGTCAAATGATAGCAACACATTTTGATCTGTTATCACTAATTTGCAGGAATAATCATGAATTAGCACAATGATGAGATTCAATTCCTCTTAAGAAAGGAAATCAATAACCTCCTACACCTTGTAAACCTACGGTGGCAAAGCATTAATAACAACTCGGTCTATGGCACCGTGAGAGTTAACAGTGTAGTGTATACCGGCATTCTGAAGAAGAAGAAGCAAACATCCATCAAAGTGGAGAGTCTCATTTTGCAAAGCCCATCTTCACAGCACTGCAAGCATCTTACCGTTCCAATAAGAGAGCAAAAGAGAAGTATGAGATCAGATAATTGTTTCAGAAGAGGAAGCTAAGTTTTCTACCCACATTTTTAAAAAGCGCACAGAATAATTTTAATCATCTAAAATATTACCATTCCTAGTGACTGTAGTAACTGCATTTCTAATATTCTGTTTGAGTGATTATCATATTACCAATTTAAAGATTAGATATGTTTTATGTTTTCAATCATGAACAGAGACATATATAGTTCACTTTCTCAAATTATCAATTAACATTAGAAAACCCGAAAACTTTAGATGGAGTCCCTGGCTGGCAAACAGTTAAGCCCTTGACTGTTAGCTAAATGGTTGGCGTTTTGAACCCACCCAGGGGCACCTAGGAAAACAGGCCTGGTGATCTGCTTCCAAAAGGCCACAGCCTTGAAAACCCTACGGAGCAGTTTTACTCTGCACACATGGGGTCACCATGAGTTGGAATCGACTCAAAGGCAGCTGCCTTGGCACTATATCATACAACCCAGAAATGCCTCAGGAGTGATCAGCAGTGTTAGAGTTTTCGGAATTTGTACATTTACTGTGGTGAATGCTAAGCTGCAATAGTAATAAAGCTCAACTATTAAATTCACCAAGCATAATACCAAATAGACTGAATTCAAGGGATAGAAGAGAAAGAAAGTTTACCTATTCAAGATTCAGGTTTAATGATACAGATAGTCAACAGGGCCCAGGTTATCATTAACAGAGTTGAGTGTCCTGTGACAAACAGGTAGTCATATTTGACTGTTAGTCTTGATGTTGGCCTTAAACAAGATAGGAGGAGTTTGTCATAGCTTAGGGAAATAAAAGACATTGGCACTGCTGAAATTCGACTACTATTTTGTCTACCCATTTCTGTTTTATTAAAATAAATAAATTTTATTTTAAATCCCAGTTGATAGGATTTGCTGCACATAATGAATTCACACACATGCCCCAATCCTCAATGCTTTTCAGCACAATCGGCCTTTCCTTTCCTTGGGTCTCATTTCCAGTACTTATCTTGGCAGGGAAATGGAGAACACACTTAACTCATGACGGAGTATTTTAATAAGGAGGTGAAACCTTATGCGTCTGTGCTCTGAAGCCTTTACGGATTTAAGGAAAATAGGACCATCACGTTTTTCTTGCAGTGGTTTTGAAACATACTCACTTTTATAGATTGCAGTGTATGGTAAAATAATTTCAAAACTTAACTTTAAATTGGCAGTTATTAATACAAAGAACTCTCGTTTAAAAATCGAGGGCTGTGGTTGGCAGTGGCTATTCTTAAACCTTTTCAAATTCTTCAGTCATCCCCTTTTGTGTAAATCCATCCTATGTTTACAAAAATCTTCATCATTCTGGCTTTGGTAATGTCACTTTCCTACTCTACAAGAAAAATCTCATGGCTTATAAAAGAAATCCAAACCACTTAACCAAGCCCTGGCTCCGTCCCGCTTTTCCACCCTCTCATACCAAGACTGACTTCATACTGTCTTGGCTGAGATTCCTCACTGTGCCTCATAGATATGCAACAATTACCGACCAGCACATCTTTTATCTCATTCCCTCTACTAGAATATGTCCCTCTCCCCCACCTCCATGGGGCATAGTGGTTAAGAGCTTGGCTGCTAACCAAAATGTCAGCAGTTCGAATCCACCAGCCACTTCTTGGAAAGCCTATGGGGGAGTTCTGCTCTGTCCTACAGGATGACTATGAGTCGGAATTGACTGCACGGCAACAGGTTCTACCTCAAAAATCAGTCTGTTCACTTGAGAACTTGGGTGGAAGAAGTCAGTCGCAAAAGGGGGAATATGGTATGATGTCACTAGAATGAAATACCTGGAATAGGCAGTTGTGTAGAGATGGGAGGTGAGTAGTGGTGTCCAGGGATGGGAGGGGCAGGGAATGGGGCGAGTCATTGTTTAGGAAGCCTGGAGTTTGGGTTTATAGGGATGGAAGATCTGGCAACGGAGACTGGTGATGGTTGTACAGCAAGACTGATGAAATTGGCCTCACTGAATTTTACACTAGAAAAATGCTGAAATGGCAAATGTTATGTTATCTCTATTTTTGTTGTTGTTGTTAGGTGCTGTGGAGTCAGTTTCGACTCATAGGGACCCCCTGTGATAGAGTAGAGCTGCCCCGTAGGGTTTTCTTGGCTGTAATTTTCATGGAAGCAGATCGCCTGGTCTTTCTCCAGAGGAGCAACTGGTGGGTTCAAACTGCCGACCTTTTGGTTAGCAGTGGAGCGCTAAACCATTGTGCCACCAGGGCTCCTTCATCTATATTTTCACAACAATAAAAAAAAGTAACATTAAAAAAAATCAATGTAACCTTATATTTATCCGTAGGCTTGTGAAGCTTGATGTCATTCAGGTTAAATAAAATATTTAATGAACGAATGAATTAAAAAATGCATGAAGGAAAAAAAAATAAGTCTGTTCAAATGCCTTCCATCCTTCAGCATGCAGGCCAAATACGATTTCAGTTTCCTTAGCTTGCTGGTCTCAGCCCTTGCTTTCAGGT
The DNA here is from genome assembly GCF_000243295.1 of Trichechus manatus latirostris. Lineage (NCBI taxonomy): Eukaryota > Metazoa > Chordata > Mammalia > Sirenia > Trichechidae > Trichechus > Trichechus manatus. Next base: position 1,518,021 of record NW_004444070.1, on the reverse strand, counting down.
TGGCAGTAATTGCTTTGTTTATGAAATCTCAACTCCTATTTTCCTGTGCCTCTCTGTGTCACAGCTTTTTTTTTTTTTTTTCACATTTTTTCTTTACTGTGCTTTAGGTGGAAGTTTACAGCTCAAGTTAATTTCTCATACAAAAATTTGTACACATATTGTTATCTGACCCTAGTTGCAGTCCCTATAACGTGACTCACATCGTGTTTTCTGCACTCAGTCTTTTTCTTCTGTCCCATCTGCCCTTAATTAACTCCTGGTCATACATCATATGGTCTCTGGGTGGTCGAACCGGTTTGCCCTATTACTAACCAAAAGTTTGGTGGTTCAAACCCACCTGGAGGCACTGCAGAAGAAAGGCCTGGCAATCCGCTTCTGTAAAGAGTACAGCAAAAAAAAACCCTTTGGAGCAGTTCTTCTCTGTGACACATGGGGTCCCCATGCGTTGGAATCGACTGGACAGCAATGGGTTTGGCTTTGGTTTTTGGCCATACTTCAGATCTCAGATCAAATGTCACTTTCTAAGGAGAGGCTCCTCGGTCCTCCCTGTCCGGGACACCACCCTCGATTACATGCTATCAAAGTAGCTTAGGCCTGCCCGATTGAAGGGTGCCAACCGTGTTCACGGAAAAGTTTTAGAGGACTTCATTTTGCCTACAGATATACAGGAAAGTTGAGTTCAAATAACTTAGATTTAAGACGCTCCTTACATCTATTGAATTATTCCACTAATTTAGATATTACCACAGCACCATTTTCACCAGAAAACTAAGTCTTGTTGTTAGTTGCTGTCAAGTCAGCTCTGACTCATGACAACCGTATGTATAACAAAGAACTCTTGCCAGGCCCTGTGCCATCTTCATGATCATGCGTATGTCTGAGTCCATTTTTGTGGCTGTTGTGTCAATCCATCTCATTGCAGTGGGTCTCCATCATTTTTGCTGACCCTCTGTGTTACCAAACATGATGTCCTTTTCTAGTGATTGGTCTTTCTTGATGATGTGTCCCAAGTAAGCAAGCCAATCTCGCCATCCTCGCTTCTAAGGAGAATTCTGGTTGTATTTCTTCTAAGTCTGATTTGTTCCTTCTTTTGGCAGCTTTGTACTCGGTTAAAAAAATAGAAACCATGTTATGAAGATAACAGTGAGCATCATGGGACGGTAGAAGACCCAGATTTGATTTTCTTGCATAGTTTTTAGCATTTTCACTTTCCTTCTAAAATTATCCCAAAATGTTCTTGAATGATAAATTGTACAAACTTATATTGACTGGGAAATACATTTCGACTAAAGTCTTAACATGGGTGAAAAATTGCTGGCAACGAAATTTTTTTTAGTATTTGTAATGAAAAAAATGAAAGAAAATAAAAACTGTTCATACATAGTTGTGTCTTGTTATCTAGGATTTTGTAATAACTTTTGTGAAACTTCTATTTTTAAGAGATTAAATTTTTAGAACATTTCAGCCTAATACACAGTACCTATTTTTTCAGGTAATTTTACTTAAATTGATACGACAGAGGGCAAAAGAGTCGTCATATCTATCTGGACTCCAGTAGTTCAAATGCTTGACTTTAATCAGTAAATGTCCTTTCATAAATCATCCCAATTAATTACAAATTCAAACCATTCCATCAGGTACCTAAAGAAAAAGATTAAAATTTTGCTTTTTCTTTTAACTTTTACCCCAGTGTATAATTTTATCATCCAAATCCTCAAGTATCTTTGTTGATGAAGTATGTCCTAATAAAATGGATAAAGGATAGCTGGGCACCCAAACTTTTTGAATGTTTATAAATAGTTCACAATGTCTAAAATTAGAGTAATAACAATTCAGTTTTTATTTTTAAACATCTTTTTGTAGTTGCTATGAATTGAGGAAGGGACATTATTAGGTGGTATGGCCGTTCTGTTGTACATAGGGTTGCTATGAGTCAGAACCAACTCGACAGCACCTAACAACAACAGCAACATGGCCGCTAAGCAACAGAAGGGAATTCCATTTATCAGATAAAGGAGATCTCAAAAAAAAAAAAATCTACCCCCATATATAATGTTGAAATATTGCACGTTTTACCCTTAATTTATGGGCCAAGACAAGGATATCTACATGAACCTTTGCTGTTCACCATTGCACTGAAGGTTCTAGACAGTGCAATAAGGCAAGAAAAAATAAATAAATAAAGGTCAAAATTAGTGAAGCAAGAAGTAAATCCATCATCACTGTTATTATTCCCAAACATGTTATTGTACGTAAACAACCCTAGGAAATACATAAGTAACTCTTTGAAATAATAAGTGAATTTAACAAGATCACAGCCCGTAGGATGAATATAAAACATCAGCATCAAAAAGAATACCATTCACAATAGCATAAAAAAATTAAATATCAAGGATCAAATTTACTGGAAGATGGCAAGATTTCTACACTAAAAAAAAAAAAAAAAGAAACATTTTAGGGATTAATTGGAGAAAGCGGAAGTAAGTGGAGATATACAAGATGTAAGAATACTCAACATTTTGTATGTTATTTCTGTCCCAACTGATACATAGATTTATTGCAATGCCCCCCCCCCAATATATTCCAACATTTTTCTGAAAATTGGCACGCTGTTGTTGAGTGCCATCAAGCTGATTCTGACTCATGGCAACCGCATGTGACAGAGTAGAACTGCCCCATAGGGTTTCCAAGGCTGCAATCTTTACAGGAGCAAACTTCCATGTCTTTTCTCCTAAGGAGTGGCTGGTGGGCTCAAACAGCTGACCTTTCGGTGAGCAGCCAAGCACTTAATCATTGCACCACTGGCTCCTTGAAAATTGACATGCTGATGCAAAAATTTATACTAAAGAGCAAAGTACTCAATTTTTTTTTTTAAAGACAAGCACAGAAATTCAGTGGGTATTGGAAGGTCTTTTCAACAAATTGTGCTATAGAAACTGATGTCCATATGAGAAAAAGTAAACTCTGACCCTGCCTCATAATAATTTATGTAAGATGTAACAATGACTGAAACGTAAGGGCTAACACTATAAAGCTTCTGGAAGGATATAGGTGTATATGTTTTTAACCATAGTGTAATTGAGGATTTCTTGGTAGGGATGCAAAATAAACTGTTTATAAAATAATTAAAAAATTGGATTATACTGAAATTAAAAAAAAAAACCTCCTCACAAAAAACACGATTAAGAAAGTAAAAATAAACTCCTCAGACTGTACGAACATATTCACAATTCACATATCCAAGAAAAATCCATAATCAACATTTATAATAAACTATTACATACATATCAATAATAAAAATACAACAACCCATTTTTATATAAAAACTAAAACCAAACCCGTTGCCGTCGAGTGGATTCCCACTTATTGCGACCCTATAGAACAGAGTATAACTGCCCAGTAGGGTTTCCAAGAGTGGCTGGTGGATTCAAACAGCTGACCTTTTGGTTAGCAGCGGAGCTCTTAATAGGCTTTTTTTTTTTTTTTTTAACGGGCATAACATTAAATCAAGGACTCCGTATAAAATATCTAAATTGCAGTAAGGTGTTCAATGTCTCTCCTCAGAGAAATATAAATTAAAATCATAATGCTATGCCAGAATATATGCATGAGAATAGCTAAAAGAAACAGAACAAAAAGAAAAAAAAATCTTACGTTATGAAGTGATCCTGAAGATGTGGGGTAACTGGCACTCTCATACTTTGTTGTTAGTTGTTGTTGAGTTGATTCCAATTCGTTATAACCCATGTTACAGAGTAGAATTGGTCTATAGGGTTTTCAAGGCTGTGACGTTTTGGGTGTAGATCGCCCAGCCTTCTGAGGCGTCCCTGGGTGGGTTTGAACCGCCAATATTTCGGTTAGTAGTTCAGCGCTTAACTATTTATGCCAGGCAGGAACTCCTACTATGCTGTTATAAGTATAAAATAGCACACCTTGGAAAGTTATTTGACAGAATCTGAAAAATTAAACATATACCTACTAAATGATCTAGCAGTTCCACTGCTTAGTAAATACCCAAAAGAAACGAGTGCCTTTCTCCACAAAAATAATTGTTAAGAATATTTACAAAAATTTAATTCATCACAGGCAGAACCAAAAACAACCGAAACACCCATCACCTGAAGAGTGAGTAGCCAAAATTCTATATAGTCATACAATGGAATACTATTTAGAAATGTTGCTGTGTGCAGTGGAGTCAACTCTGACTCATAGTGACCCCACTGACAGAGTAGAACTGCCCCTTATGGTTTCCTAGGCTGTAATCTTTACAAAAGGAGCCCTGGTGGCACAGTGGTTAAGAGCTCAGCTGCTAACCGAAAAGTCAGGAGTTCAAACCCACTAGCCGCTTTGCAGGAGAAAGATGCAGCAGTCTGCTTCCATAAAGATGACGGCCTTGGAAACCCTATGGGGCAGTTCTGCCCTGTCCTATAGGGTCGCTATGAGTCGGAATCAACTCAAACAGCAACGAGTTTGGTGTTTTTAAGTTAGAGGGAGGGGTAGCTATAGACCAGGGAGAAACATAAACAGATGTGTGACAATGGACATGTTCTGTGTATCTTGATCTGGGTGATAGTTGCTTGTGCACACTCCTGTGTAAAAATATTACTGAGCTTCATACTCAAGATGTGTACAATTTACTGCATCTAAATTAAATCTCCATAAAAATGCACACATTTAGTGAATATAAAATGAGATGGAAGGAATCAAAGCAAACATGTTGGTTATCATACTAAATGTTAACGCAACAAAATTGCCTCTCAAAAGGCAAAGGCAGTCAGGCCAGGTAAATGTATTAAATCCAGCAATGCTCTTTCTACCAAAAGAACACATCTAAAACCAAGGAGTGAAGGAAGATTAGATAGAAAGGCAGAAGCCATTTAATGTCAGGCAAAGGCTAACAAAAAGAAAGCAAGAACAGCTATATCAATATCAAAGGAAGAAAAATCAAAGCTCAAAAATATTATAAACACCGAAGAAAGATATTGATTAAAATAAAAATATTTCATATCAATTTTGACTCCAGAAGATGTCAGATCTCTGAATAAATCTGTATTTATAAAAGAAACAGAAAAACTTAATAAAGAACTTCCCCCCAAACAGCTCTGGGTCCAATGTTAATAAAAACAGAATCTCTGTGGCATATCTTTGTATATAACTTGTTACAGGAAAAAAAAATTAAAGTATCAGAGAGCTGCACTCATACGTCTTAGAATCACCTCACATAAAAACAGTGGAGCTGTCTTGCTTATGAGCACAGATATGATGGGAACATTGAAATTAAAGCAGTCAATTGGTTGAATCGGATTTCAAAATTCCCATACAATGTTCACATTCTCAGCAATTTTCTGTGCAAATCTCGATTCATGAGGCAGCCCTTGAAACCCTCCTGCATAACCTACAACAATGGTTTCCTTTCCTTCATGCAATAGATGAAATTAGCTAAGCACGGTACTCCAAGGATCTACATATCCTATTCTAAAAAATAGAGCAGTAAAGGAAGAGAATACTCAAGGAAATAGAGTATATGTTGCACAGTTTCTGTGGGAAGTGTCTTTTTGTCAACATAGCATGCACAAACCAAAAAACCAGTTGGCGCTGAGTTGATTCCAACTCATGGCGACCCCGTGTGTGTCAGAGTAGAGCTGTGCTCCATAGATTTTCAGTGGCTGAGTCTTTGGAAGTAGATTGCCAGGCCTTTCTTCCGAGATGCCTCTGGGTGGATTCAAACCTCCAACCTTTTGATTAGGAGCTGAGAGAGCATGTTAACTGCATGGCTCCGGGACTGTAACAGAGCATGCTTACCTTCTCTTTAATGATTCTATTCGAGAATAGAGAAAACTTTGCCCTTCAGCGCCCTAAATGAGGCAAAAAGGTGGAGATTAGATGTTTCCATTGCTTCTGCCCCCAAAGCATGCGATAGAATTGGAACTGCAAGTTATTATTGACTCTGTTTCAAAAGAGGTGTGGAGGTAAAGATGGAATGTCACTACTGACCCGGAATCCACTCTGTTGAGAAGCAACCTCTCAAGCTTTCTCGTGGAGACCATGTGCACACTGTGGACATGCCCTGGGTGAAACATTTCTGCATGGTGTCCTGGACCTTGCCAGCAGCTGATTCCTACCTTCAGCAGCAATCCTGAAAGCGGTACAGCTGCCAGGTCCCAATTCCCCATACCCGGGGCAAGTAGAAACCAGTGCACTGTTGTCTTTCTCTTGGTATCCAGACACATTCATTTCTAAACAGTGAAGTCTGGCCAGCAAACATTCCTAACGACGGCAGACCCCTCCAGCTCCCTCATTCCTAGACTATTTCAGGTGAATACAAATTAGAAATAGCAGAAAGGTATGACCTCTTGAAGCCTTCCCCTTGGGTGCATGAATACCAAGCACTAAGAAGTTTGAAGTCTAGAAACAATGTTTCTGGAATGCATGCCACCAGCCAGGATGACTACTGGAAAAAAAAAAGTGAGCATTTACTCCTGCAAATGGGTATTTTCCTTCAATGTAGCCACCTGGAGTGGCTCCACATGTATTTCAGAAGTGTTACCAGATTTCAAAACAATGTTGAAACATTTTTTGTTTATTTTTTTTAATTTACATCACATCCAGTTTATGAGTGATATCCAGGAAAAGATAAGGGATATTCATTGGAAAAATGTGTCCCAGGTATTGTTGAACTACATTCATATAGAATCAGATGAAGCAAAAAGTATTTTCTCTTTCCTACGGATGAGGAAATGGGCTTTGAGACTTTAAGTAAGTTACCCAGAAAGTCAAATTGAAATATGTCACAGTTACTTCTTTTTTGTTAAAAAATTAATATCACCAAATATAATCACTTTCTTCTGTCACCTGACTTGACACTAAATTAACTATGGCTCTCTGTAAATCCATTCTTGCCTCAAACGATGAAGATGTTTGCAGTTGTGACAGTTACAAAACCATGTCACATATACTTCAATACAATTCCTAAAGTCGTTTGTACAATCGGAAATAATTAAGCATTGTTAATATGCCAAATCTACCACCTGACTGTCGGTTTGTTGTACTATGTGTGGCTTGCCTGTTGCTATGATGCTGGAGTTATGCCACCAGTATTTCAAATACCAGCAGGGTCACCCATGGTGGACAAGTTTTAGCAGCACCTCCAGACTAAGACAAACTAGGAAGAAAGGCCTGCCTTTTGAAAATGAGCCAGTGGAAGCCCTATGGATCACAACAGAACGTTGTCTGATACAGAGCTGGAAGATGAGCCCCATAGGTTGGAAGGCACTCAAAATACACAACAATGGACTCAACAAATGCAACAATGGACTCAGGCATACCAATGATCGTGAAGATGGTGCAGGACGAGGAACATTTCGTTCTGTTGTACATGGGGTCTCCATGAGTCGGAGTCAACGCAATATCAGCTATCCCTCTCTCGCATATGCTACAGAATCTTTTCGCTGTTGTGGATCCAAAAATGAGTATGTTACCATCCTCTCCTCAGGAAACTTACAACCGAGAGGGAGAAAGATACTCATATTGAACATACTAGAATCAGACTGTGATTTAGCAAACTCTGCACTGAGTAGAACAAGGAGAAATGGGTCCCTCTAAATGTGAAGACCTAGGAGAGCAGTCTGGGGAGAAGTTAGGACCCCTTCAATAGTGTTTTTCTTCAGGAAAGTCAGAGGGAGTAAATATGGCAATTTTCAGAGAGAATTCTTTGGAGAGCACCACACTCATTTGGATGACTCCATTCTGAAATGGCGCCAACCAGTGAAAGCGTCATCTGTTCTCTATGGTTCTAAAGTACAGTCGCCCTGTCCCTTTGAAATTTGAGGATTTTGCAATGGAATCCTCTAGAATGTCCTGGGAAGAATAAACCTAGACTTTTCCTGATTTCCACACGGCCTTCTCCTTTAGAGGCAACAAGTCTTTGTTTAGGGACAGAGAGAATGCTACGCTCTCAAGATAAGGGGTCTTGTCTTGCATTTGGAGACGAAATGTGACAAATGTCATGAATGAGATAAGCACAGGGTTCTGCAGAATCCGAGAGGAGATTGACCTGCTTTAGAGTGAGCAGCAGAAAGTGGAATGGCCGATTTTGCAGAAGTAGATCACAGAACAAACAAATCTGTCTTGGAAGAAGTACAGCCAGGATGTTCCTTAGAAGCAAGGATGGCAAGTCTATGTCTCACATACTTCGGACATGTTATCAGCAGGAATCAGTCCCTGGAGAAGGACATCGTGCTTGGTAAAGTAGAGGGTCATTGAAAAATAGGAAGAACCTCAACGAGATGGACTGACACAGTGGCTGCAACAATGGGCTCAAGCATAGCAATGATTGTGAGGATGGCGCAGGACCTGGCAGTATTTCGTTGTGTTGTACATAGGGTCGCTATGTGTTGGAACTGACTGGCTGACACCAAACAACAACAACAGATCACCAGACCTTTCTTTCAAGATGACTTTGGGTGGGCTGCATCCTACAACCTTGTTGTTAGCAGCTGAGTGTGTTAACTGTTTGCAGCACCCAAGGACCCTTTCAATAGTGTTAGCACACAAAACTGGGCTGTGTTGAGTCAGTGTTCTTGAACCTTCAGGGTGGACATGGTATCTGGGATTGCCTTGGGGGGAAAAGAAAAAGGTCCATGTATTTTCGTTGGGTTAATTATATTATTAGTAAGAAAACTATTCCTCTTGCCTTCTTGATTGGATCATTTTTTTCTTTTCGTCTTCCATTTTTATTAAGATCTCAATGCCAAGAGACCCATAGCTGAAAAGAAATTGTGACTTTATCATTGGTATCAATACAGTGCACTTCAAATCTGATAGTTCATTATGTATGAAAGGACTTGCACTTAATATCTCTTAAAAATAATAGTTTAATAAAACTTACTCAGGTGGAATTAAAGAAATAAGGTATTGTCATTTTGTAAATTTATTCTTTGTTTTCTAAAAACTTATATCAAATGCTTTTGACAGCTTAATATTTTAAAGAAATCACTGTTACTTTTTTTTGTATCTCATGCAGATGGATAAAAAATAATCAGTGTGGTTTAAAATTGGGAAAGGTTTGTGTCAGGGTTGTATCCTTTCACCATACCTATTCAATCTGTATGCTGAGCAAATAATCTGAGAAGCTGGACTATATGAAGAAGAACAGGGCATCAG
>NW_004444070.1:1502697-1508026 GCF_000243295.1 Trichechus manatus latirostris | reverse complement strand
GTTCTGTTGTGCATAGGGTCACTATGAGTAGGAACCGAATTGAGGGCACCTAACAGCAACAAACATATGAAATCACTTTATGTCCTATTTTGATATTCTTCTTTGGTTTGGGAGAGAAGCACCTTTGTGAATGCATTTGTTGGTCACTCAAAGGACTACTGGAATTTGGCATACTGTTTAGTTGGCATGGAGTCCTTGAGCAGCACCAGTAGTTAAGCGCTTGACTACTAGCCAAAAGATTGGCGGTTCGAACCCACGCAGAGGCACCTCAGAAGAATGGCTTAGCCATCTACTACCTAAAGGTCGCAGATCTTTTCAAAAATCGTATGGAGCACAGTTCTACTCTGACCCACATGGGGTCACCATGAATCTGAGATGACTCAAAGGCAACTGGTTTGGGTTTTTGTTTGTTTTTCTTGACACCAAAATCAAAGCTAGGCGGTGATTGTGGCAAGGGCTTTCACATCAGAGGGAAAATCCAAAAAGGAGTAAATGTAGACACTGGTGAAAGGAACTTTTGCTAAGATCCCATCATCCCACTCCTAGAAATCAGTGCTATTTTTATGCTCAAATTAGCTCAGCTTGGCTCTGCTGGGAGGGAAAAAACAATCTCTTTAATCATAAAATAATACAATCACTTTTATCATATAATGAAAATAATGCCAGCCCTGTAATTCTATAGTAGCAGCAACTTGTAATAGAAGCCCAAATCTGCCCTGGGTGCTGGATGTACCCCCTCAAAACATGAGTTTAGTCTGCTTGCTGCAAAGGATTCCACCAACAAAAGACATGTTTCAGGCACTTTCACGAGTTGTAATTTCTTTCATCTTCAGAACCGTGGAGGACTTGTTTGCAAACATGGAGGGCATTGTTATACAGATGCTGAGTGATAGAGCCAGAATGTATTGCCTGTTTTTTTGACAGCAAAGTTGGAGTTCTTCCACCCATTATCTACAGGGATTTGGTAACTCCACATCCACCAGGAGGAAAACAGCAAGGAGGAAGGAGCGCTTCAGAAATGGCTAGGGGAATGAATAGGGGCGGGAGGTTGACTGGGGGTGGGTGTGCTGGGTTTTACCCAAGGAGTATTACTAACACCACGCCCAAGTTTCACTGGCTCCTTGGGTTTCTCTGTATGCTAACCATTCTGCTTCCCCTTCTTCTATGAAGCGTGCTGTTCTTGTTGTTCGGTGCCCTCGAATCAGCTCTGACACATAGTGACCCCATGTATAAACAGAACAAAACGTTGCCAAGTCCTCTGCTATCCTCACAGTTGTTGCTATGCTTGAGCCCATTGTTGCAGCTGCTGTGTCAGTCCATCCCGTTGAGGGGCTTCCTCTTTTCCATTGACGCTCTACTTTACCAAGCATGGTGTCCTTCTCCAGGGACTAATCCTTCCTGATAACATGTCCAAAGTACATGACACAAAGTCTCACCATCCTCGCTTCTAAGGAGCGTTCTGGTTATACTTCTTCCAAGACAGACCAGTGTATTCAGGTGTAATGAATCACTCTTACACTCAATCAGTCTTCATCAGTAAACTCAGCATCAGAGCCAAGACAGTTAAGCAGTTGAGAGTTCAACTACTAACAGAAAGGTTGGCAATTCAAACCCACCCAGAGGTGCTACGGAAGAAAGGCCTAACAACTTGCTTCTGAAAGGTCACATCCTTGAAAACCCTGTGGAGCACAGTTCTACTCTGCACACAGGGGGTCGCTGTGAGTTGGAGTTGACTCAGAGGCAGCTGGTTTTATGTTTGTCTATGCATGTCATAGAAGGTGGTCTCCTGTGATCACAAAGGAAGCAGAGCAGCCTCACTCTTAATCCATTCACAGTCACAAAATCCCCCCTTCCACTCCCAATAGCCTCAGTCTTAATTGAATTTCAAAAGAGATTCCATTCATGGGTTAAAACCACTTTTAAACTTAACAAGGAATGAGAATGAAGAAGTAGAAAATTAGAGAATAAGAGAGATTCTACAGAAAAATCCTTTCCAGGATTTTTTTTTTTTAATTTTTGTATTTTATTTGATCTATTTTATTTTCTATTTCTCTGGAAAAAGTGCATATTTTTAAATTATTTTAAAATTTTTCTTGTATTCATGTTTGTGATGTGAAGTGGTTGGAGAAGGTTACTTCCAATTTTAAACTTAAATAATTCTATAATCATTGAATTGAAAATTTATAAATTGTACCTGAATATGGAAATACTGCAGTGGTTTTTTTTTCCCCCCCTCATAAAATGTCTGCTCTGGAAATGTTTATTTTCATATTATTTTTCCTACTTGTGTTGTCTTGTGAAGAAAGTTGAATACCAGCAAATACCACTGAAATCATTAGCATGGTTCCAAAAAGAGTAAAATTGAAAGTCTCATTTGTGATCACAGAGACACTGTGGAGGTAATGAATAACAAAACAAGGAAGAGGTTCCAATTTACTCGAAAGGGCACCATATGGGATGCTTTATTCAGTCTAATTTTATATTACTTTTCTCCATTAAATTCTAAATTTGTGCTGCTTTTGGACAGAATTATTTTGTGTTCCATTTTCTAGTTATAAATGAGTGATTTCAATAAGTTTTAAGATGAAGTCAGAGCCATAACATGCTGTTTTCTCTGCTATTACTAAGGATATTCCATGTTGTTGTTGTATGCCCTCAAGTCGATTCCGACTCATAGCAACCCTATAGGACAGACTAGAACTGCCCCACAGGATTTCCTAGGCTGGAATATTTTCAGAAGCAGATCTCCAGGTCTTTTCTCCTTTGGAGCTGCTGGGTGGGTTCTAAATGACAACCTTTTAGTTAGCAGCTGAGCGCTTAACCAGTGCACTACCAGGACTCCTTATGACACTGCATGCCAGATGCTTATGAAGATAGGAACTCCTAGTTTTTCATGCATTTGGAAAACTGTTCGTGCACAAATGTATTTTCAACTGTCTCAAGGAGATCATGGAAGAAGTGATGAATATTCAAACAAAATGTATTTTTGGCTCAGTGTATATTAGAATATTGATTCAAATTGTACAATTAGCCTGTCTTTTGTAATTTTCCACTTGTGAGAGAAGATTTTTTTTTACTATACTTATGGGAAAAATTAAGAATTCTTCTGATGGCCTATGCTAAGTGAAGTCAAGTTGTCCCTGGAATTTCTGTCTGAAAATAGCAGGACAGCGCTCTTCCATGTAAATTAATTACACTGTGAATAATTAAGTACCCTAACTTCACCAAAAATCTCCATTTTTATAAAGTATAAATTTTATAAATTTGACCCATATACTAATTTACTTTAAACTTCAGAGTCAGCCTTTACTCTACAAGTAATATTTTAAAATTAGGTCATCTTTCTAATTTCCATGTGCTGATCTACTTTAATTTAGTATATAAGAAGAGTTCAAAAACACACTCCACAAAGAGATGCATCTTATTAATTCATTTTAACATGGTCCCATTTATTTTCAAAAGAAAGAAAAAACCACACACACACTTGGCAATAATCTGTTGACTCTGTTGGAAAACATAAAATGATGTTTAGAGTGCAGTGTATATTTTTTGGCTTGTCTATGGTGTGGTGTGTATGTGTGTGTGTGTGTACATGCACACATGTGTGGGTGCATGCACATGTGTCTGCATTGTGTTTGTTTTAGATACTGGGGTTATGAGTTGGGTAACTGCCCTTACAACTCAAGAACAAACAAAAATATAGTATCTGTGATTTCATGGTTCATGCATCTATCTGCTTCTTTAAAAAATATATTTATGTTGTGTCCGAGTTATCTAGTGCTGCTATAACAGAAATACCACAAGTAGATGGCTTTAACAAAGAGAATTGTATTTTCTCACAGTCTAGTAGACTAGAAGTCCGAATTCAGGGTGCCGCCTCAAGGGGAAGGCTCTCTCTGTTGGCCCTGGGGGAAGGTCCTTGTCGTCAATCTTCCTCTGGTCTAGGAGCTTCTTAGTGCAGGAACCCTCAGTCCAAAGGATGCATTCTGCTCCCAGCTCTTATTTCTTGGTGGTGTGAGGTCCCTCGTCTCTCTGCTCACTTCTCTCTTTTATATCTCAAAAGAGACTGTCTCAAAATACAGCCTCATCCTGTAGACTGAGTCCTGCCTCATTAACACAACTACCTCTTATCCTGCTTCATTAACATCATACAGGTAGGATTTACAACACATGGGAAAATCACATCAGCTGACAAAATGGTGGACAATCACGCAATACTGGGAATCATGGACTAGCCAAGTTGATACATATTTTTCAGGGACATAACATATTGTTATGAAGAATTCTATCCGTTGTGACAATTAGAGACAAAATTTGAGCTTCACACATCATGGCAATGAAATTTTGATTTAGGACACAGGAAGAATGTCTTGATACGTATTTATTCATTTAATTCCAACTATGGAGGATGACTACATCACTACATAACTGCCAAATTACAGCATAGCTGCCAGACCACTGAGAATCATGGCCCAGCCAAGTTGGCACACACCCTTAACCATCATACCTTTCTTTCATTTGCTGCTAGGTCGGTTTGAACCACCAACATTTAAGTTAGTAGTCAAGCAGAAGTTATTTTAGGGGGCAATAGAGATATGAGGGAAAGAATGGGAAACACTGGCTTATGTACTGTCTACCTAGCTTTGAAAGGCACACTCAAAATTACCTACACGAGCTCCACCAGGATAGACACCAAACATTCTTCTAGATACTGTTTTCTTTACTAATGGTTGACTGAGTAATGGAATAAACTGTTTAGCACTATACTGGTTTTGATGATTAATAATTGTCTAATGACAAGGATGCCCTTTATCGCCATGCGTATTCAATGTTGTGCTGGAGGTCCTAGCCAGAGCAATTAGGCTAGAAAAAGAAATAAAGGGCATCCAAATTGCTAGGAAAGAAGAAGTATCTCTATTTGCAGATGATATGATTTTATCCACAGAAAACCCCAAAGAATCCACAACAAAACTACAGAGACTAATAGAAGATTTCAGCAAAGTATCGGGATACAAGAAAAACATAAAAAATTCAGTTGGATTCCTCTGCACCAACAAGAGAACGTCAAAGAGGAAATCACCAAATCAGTGCCATTTACAATAGCTCCCAAGCAGATAAAATACTTAGGAATAAATCTAACCAGAGATGTAAAAGATCTATACAATGAAAACTACAAGACACTACTGCAAGAAACCAAAAGGGACCTGCATAAGTGGAAAAACATACCTTGCTCATGGATAGGTAGACTCAATATAGTGAAAATGACAATTCTACCCAAAGCAATCTACAGATACAATGCAATCCCGATCCAGATTCCAATGGTATTTTT
>NW_004444070.1:1500142-1501509 GCF_000243295.1 Trichechus manatus latirostris | reverse complement strand
TGGAATACTGTTGTTGTTGTTAGGTGCCGACGAGTCAGTTCTAACTCGTAGCTACCCTGTGCATCACAGAATGAAACACTGCCTGGTCCTGCGCCATGCTCACAGTTATTATTATGCTTGAGCCCATTGTTGCAGCCACTGTGTCAATCCATCTTGTTGAGGGTCTTCCTCTTTTTCGCTGACCCTCTGCTTGACCAAGCATGATGTACTTCTCCAGGGACTGATCCCTCCTGATAACATGTCCAAAGTATGTAAGCCATAGTCTCGCCGTCCTTGCTTCTAAGGAGCATTCTGGTTGTACTTCTTCCAAGACAGATTCGTTCGTTCTTTTGGCATTCCATGGTATATTTAATATTCTTTGCCAACACCACAATTCAAAGGCGTCAATTCTTTGGTCTTCCTTATTCATTGTCCAACTTTTGCATGCATATGTAATGCGATTGAAAATACCATGACTTGGGTCAGGCGTACCTTAGTCTTCAAGGTGACGTCTTTGCTTTTCAATACTTTAAAGAGGTCTTTGGCAGAAGATTTGCCAAGTGCAATGCATCTTTTGATTTCTTGACTGCTGCTTCCGTGGGTGTTGATTTTGGATCCAAGTAAAATGAATTCCTTGACAACTTCAGTCTTTTCACCATTTATCATGGTGTTGCTTATTCGTCCATTTGTGAGGATTTTTATTTTCTTTATGTTGAGGTGTAATCAATGCTGAAGCCTGTGGTCTTTGATTTTCATCAGTAAGTGCTTCAACTCCTCTTCACTTTCAGCAGACAAGGCTGTGTTATGTGCATTAACACAGGTTGTTAATGAGTCTCCCTCCAATTCTGATGCCCTGTTCTTCTTCATGTAGTCTAGCTTCTCAGATTATTTGCTCAGCATACAGTTTGAATAGGTGTGGTGAAAGGATGCAACAACCCTGATGCACACCTATCCTGACTTTAAACCACGCAGTGTCCCCTTGTTCTGTCCAAACAACTGCCTCCTCTTGATCTGTGTACAGGTTCCTTATGAGCACAGTTAAGTGTTCTGGAATTCCTGTTCTTTGCAATGTTATCCATAATTTGTTATGATCCACACAGTCAAATACCTTTGTGTAGTCAATAAAAGACGGTAAACCTCTTTCTGGCATTGTCTGCTTTCAGCCAGGATCCATCTGACATCAGCAATGATATCCCTGGTCCCACATCCTCTCCTGAACCCGGCCCGAATTTCTGGCAGTTCCCTGTTGACATACTGCTACAGCCGCTTTTGAATGATCTTCAGCAAAATTTTACTTGTGTGTGATATTAATGATATTGTTCGATAATGTCTGCATTCGGTTGGATCACCTTTCTTGAGAATAGGCATAAATATGGATCTCTTCCAGT
>NW_004444070.1:1497495-1498832 GCF_000243295.1 Trichechus manatus latirostris | reverse complement strand
ACTTTAATTCAGTTAAGTTAGTAGCTGGGATTAGTCACATTAATGGGCTATGTACAACTTTGAAGTTGTGCTACTTACACTTCTTCAGTAAAACATGCTAGACAACATATTTTACTTACTGTTCAGCACACTTGGAAGAAATGCATATTTATTTATGCATCATCTTTGTTCTTTAAGAGAAAGGCGTGTACTTTATTAAAAGCCTCCGTTCTACTTTTCTCTTTTCCATGTTCCTTCAACACAGCTCGCTGAGCAGTTTTAGCAGCATTGACAATGTGTAACCAATTAGCCACAGCTTAATCTAATCCTGGTATTAGCCCCATGCTTGAAGTAAAACGGTTTATTTTCCTGTAATTCAGTCCATCTTTAAGTCAGATGCATCCTAGGATTGATGTATTTTTTGAGACCTTGCGGGAAGATGGAGTCTTGAATAGTTACTCATTTAAATTAGATTGAATTAACTGTCACGCTTTCTAGAGATGGTTCAGCTCCCTTCTGGTGCTTTTACAACTGAGTTAGGTGTATAGTCAACACTGTTGCCAACATGCAACAAGTGGTCCTTTGACTTTCGTAGAGGTAGATTAATAACATGCAGCAGTGGTGGCTCAGTGGTAGAATCCTTGCCTTCCATGCAGGAGACCTGGGTTCGATTCCTGGCCAATGCACCTCATGCGAAGCCACCACCCGTCTGTCAGTGGAGGCTTGTGTGTTGCTGTGACGGTGAACAGGTTTCAGTGAAGTTTCCAGACCAAGACAAACTAGGAAGCAAGGTCTGGTGATGTACTTCCAACATCCAGCCAATGAAAACTTTATGGATCACAACAGTCCAGTGTCCAACCGATCGTGGGATGGTGCAGGACGGGGCAGTGTTTCCTTCCATTGTGCCGTGAGGTCGTGGTCAGGATGAGTCTGGGCTGACTCAACAGCTGCTAACGGCAACAACAACACAGCTAATTGCAAGTAATTGACATGAGATAGCCTGTCCTATATGGTGCCCTTTGATGCTCAAACGTTTTTCATTTTGATGTAGTCCAGTTTGCATATTTTTTTCCTTCTGTTTCTTGTGTTCTTGGAGTCAAGCTCATGGTTGGAAAAATTTGCCCCTGTGTTTTCTTGTAAGAATTACATAGTTTTAATGCTTACTTGTAGGTCTTCCTTCATTTTTAATTTTTGTACTAAATGGTTTGAGGCATGAGTCCAAGTTCATTCTTTTGAATGTGGCTATCCCGTTGTCCCAGCCCAATTTGTTGAAAAGACTGCCCTTCCCTTGAATGGCCTTGGCATCCTTCTTGAAAATCAGTTGACTGTAGATGCATGGGTTGATTTCTGGACCCTCC
>NW_004444070.1:1494949-1496210 GCF_000243295.1 Trichechus manatus latirostris | reverse complement strand
CACACACACACACACACACACACACACACACACTATCCCTCCCATCTGTTTGTGACTCCTAGGCACAGGGGACCCACCGCGCTCTTCTCCGTTTTTCCCACAGTGCATAGCCTAGCAGTGTATACCGTAAGAATTTCACAAATTGTTGTTGAACTGATAAAGAATTAAATGACCAGTGGCTAATAGGACTTTTTTTTTTTCCTGTTGGCATTAGTACATTTGACTCCTGTCTTCTTGATTGATATTAGCAAAGGCACCATAGAATGCAAGGCAAAGCTTTGCTCCGTGGGTGATTTTCCCAGAGCAAAGGAATCGTCTATTGCCCTAGCCTCACACACTGCAAAAGACGGGCAGCAGCCAAAAGTCCGTGAGCCTCCGCCTTTCCAACAACTGCCCTCCCTTGTTAGTGATGGGGAGCAGGCGGGCTTGGCGTCAGTAGTCACCAGGGGATACCTGTTTTGATGGAGCTAGTCCACGTGCAGAAGGTCCGTGTATCAGATTATCATGTGGTGAGACAGTCAAGGAGTGCTCCAAAGGCCTCATCTCTCCACTCGTTCTTTTGAAAGAGTAGACTATGTCTGCTCCCTGGTGACAAAGGACTAAGACATAACAAACAAGCTAAGTGACAGTTATTCCCATCGGTTCCTTGCCGTCACTTTGATATATGATCGCTCTGCTCTGCCACCAAGGACTAAATGGTGACATATCTTCGAAGTGCTTCATTATAAAGACACTCTACCCTTTTTCATCTTGTCCTCCGCAGACCTGATCAGTCTGCCAGGAGACTGTATATGACTTGGCGCTCTGGGTATCTGTGGACCATCTCATGCAACAAATATTTGAGAGAAGAAAAATCATTGAAATTCAAAAATTAGTACCATTAGTATAAATGTTGAAAAAGAGTGGAGATTTTATTATTTTTTTTCCCAATAAACCAAACGTGACCTGCCATCAAGTCGATTCCAATGCGTGGTGACCCCATGTGTGTCAGAATAGAACTGCTCCATAGGGTTTTCTTGGCTGTAATCTTTATACAAGCAGATTGCCAGCCCTTTCATCCCCAGTGCCTCTGGGTGAGTTCAAAATGCCAGCCTTTGACGTTAGTAGTCAGGCAGAAACCAGTTGCACCACCCAGAGACCTCTAAATTTGACGATACTTTTGTTCAAAGAGCTCATTCTTAGAAGTAGTTTTGTGGAAATTACTAGCCATGTTTACCAGTCCATCTGCGTGCTGTTCACAGAGCTGAAATTCTACGAAAAA
>NW_004444070.1:1491333-1493902 GCF_000243295.1 Trichechus manatus latirostris | reverse complement strand
AAAGGTCGGCAGTTCAAATCCACCAGGCACTCCTTGGAATCTCTGTGGGGCAGTTCTACTCTGTCCTATAGGGTCACTATGAGTCGGAATCAACTCGACGGCAATGGGTTTGGTTTGGGTTTAAAGGCAAGCTTGTATGAATCAATAAAAGCAAATCATTTCTAGTCAATGATTCTAGTTTTAGTTACTGAATTTCACTAAAGACCAAGTCTCTCTGTATTTGAGGTAAGATGATTTGGTGGTTATAATAGGAAAACTTTTAATAAATATAGAAACAGAAAGTAAAGATAGAGCCTCTTTAAAATATAAATGTGCTTCCAAATATCTCTAGGACGGTTGTCCAAGTAAAAAAGAAAAGCAAAGCAGAACTGTAGAAAGTACACTTCCTGCCCCCCACCCCGCCCCGTTATCCACTCCTTGGCTGTAATGAGCTAGGAAGATGCCCTTCTAGATTTCTCTCTTAAAAAATGGAATTCTATATTATTGTCACAATCATAATGATACGATTTGTCTGGCTTCGTGTTTTCCCACTTATTGATATACATGAGATATCTCTTTTGAATTTTATTTTTCTAGATGTGATGAGCTGTCTATTACGTCTAGTGTAAACATGCAACAGCAGCCAAGTCCAACTCAAACCAGATCTTCCTTGGCATTTTCTTATATGAAATGTTATGTCTATAAGCTCGTCAAAGGATAGCGTTCAGTTGCATACAATGAGCATAAATTCCTGGTTTGTTCATCTTCTAGAGCTCTGTCACTCTCATTTAACAATGCTTGGACAGGCCATATCAGTACACAAAGTCACTTGTTTAAGTCTGTATCCACGCACTAGCTGATAAACCTCTTAGGCAAGACAGATATTGGAAAGACTCCCAGTTGGACTGGTTCTGCTCTGCAAACTATCCTGTCAAAACATTTATTCAATCTGGATTGAGTGTCTTTGAAATAGATGCTTTGGAGTGGCTATCAGAGGGTCCTATGCAGCTTATGGGAACCGCCTTGTAATACTCTATGACAATCAGTGTGGACAGACACTAACAGGAAGAAATGCTGGAGGCTGTCAGAGTGTAGACGTGAATGAGTGTATGTGTTTATGTTTAAGGTATTCACTTGATAATAATGCAATGTATGACTTCCAAAGTATGCGTTTTAACTCTTTCCATATGTATGGGCAAGGGATAAGTTCAATATTCCAAGCAAACCTCCTGTGAATCTTTTCATAAGTAAAAAGTCATCCTTTTAAGTGGGTTATCACTCTTCGCTGTTTATAAACTCTTTTTTTGTTTCCCCGTATTTAATTTTCTTAAGGAAGAACCATGTCAAACATCAAAACATCGATCTGGTTTTAATAAGTTCCAGATCATTCTTCATGTTGGAAGAATCATGTCTTTCTGTTTGCTGGGTATCTCAAGGAAACAAAAATCTCTACTTCTGAAAAGAGTGTAATTTAAAAGATGATTAAATTGATGGTAGGTGAATAGTCATCCAAATAACAAGAAAACTGGGCCACTCCCGGCCTGTGGGACCCCATGAGCTGGAGGCATTCCCTCTCAAGACTGCGCCATGGGTCTGCCATCTTGAACGCGATTTGAAAACGCTCACATGGCTTTGTTTAGACTCTCACATGAAGTTATCTGTGAAGATATACAGCAAATCCATTGCTGTTGGCAGTGAGCTCACAGACGCTAAAACTTCTTAACACAGTATAACATTCATGTTAGAATCGGATTTACAGAGATACTGAGATTTGTATTGAGGAACAGTATGTATCGTAAGCAGTGTCTACTGATTGCTGACATGGCTGTGGAGGACTCAGATGCTTTGTTTATTAAAATTGAAATAGGCTGGAGGACTGTGAATTGGCCAGCTGGAACAAAGTATATTTAGAGCAAAAGCTCATCTCTCTCTCTCTCTCTCTGTCACTCTCTCTCTCTCTCTGTCACTCTCTCTCTCTCTCCCTTTCTCCCTCTCTCTCTCATCAAAATAAAATAAACTCGCAGTTTGTTGTATTTGTGGGGATTCAGTCTAGTTCTTTACTTAATGGAGAATATACTTGATGGTTGTCTGACCTGAGATGGATACGTTGCTTGATTATTATTTTTGTTTATTCTGACATTTTAAAATCTCTTTAGCACTGCGCCTGAAATATTCTCTTTCAGACTTGCTGTTGTGACAGTCCCCCCTTCTTGTTTAGGATTAAAATGTTATAGGTTAATTCAGAGTTCAAAATCCCTCAAACAAAAACATTTATCAATAAATTAAAATAGCACAAAATTAGTTGCTTTTCAAATATAGCAATATATATATATATATCAATGTAGATATAGATATCTCTCTGTCCATCTATCTATCATCTCTGTGTGTCTGTACCTGTCAACTCTACCTATCAATTTACACCTGTATCTACATGCGTGTATCTATGCTCAGAGAAATACTTGAAACCAAATATCACATCACTCATTTCTGTACAGTTGAGAATGTCTTGGTCATAAGCGTAAGTTAGTCATATTATTTGCAGTGGAAATCTCTGATAAAACTCAGTTCAGTGACATGAACCCTTCATGAT
>NW_004444070.1:1472157-1474399 GCF_000243295.1 Trichechus manatus latirostris | reverse complement strand
AAAACCAGACACTAGAAAAAGACATCATGTTTGGTAAAGTAGAGGGTCAGTGAAAACGAGGGAAAATTGCAAAGAGATGGATTGACACAACAGCCACAATGGACTCAACGTACCTACAATCATGAGGATGACGCAGGACTGAGAAGTGTTTTGTTCTGTTGTACATAAGATTGCAATGAATCAGAGCCAACTTGATGTCAGCTAACAACAACAACAAGCCCTGAAGTGTCCATTGTGGTGATGACCACCATTATTCATAATAAAAATGGTGAAACAATACCAACATAATGAAAAATGGGTTTTTAAACTTTGGATTGTCTGTGAAAAAACACCTCTGCACACAAGGGATCTGTCATGAGTAGGAGTGGACTGGAGGGCCAATAACAACAACAGTTAACATCTTGGGGTGGAAAGGCAGTTCTGATTGCAAATTGCATACATCCTGCAGACTCTGGCTCCAGTCCCAGATACCAGGGGGCTGCCTTCTCTGGCTGTATACCCCTCTGGAGTTCTCCTCCTCCCTGCTAATGAAGCCTGGAGTCACCATTTCTCCTCCTTTCAATAGAGCAGAGCCATGCCTGCTGCATACATGGATGTTCTCCTGATGATTCCAATGCTCAAATATTACCCCAAAGATGGTAGCTATGCAGATGACCATGTATCTTATTTGAACTTCCTTCAAAGACAGACTCGCCATCTGAGGTCACCCTTAGTTTGATGACAGTCCTTAGTGACTTAAGATTTTGCAGCCTTCTTTGGGTATCATCCTCTTGAGACTCTGGTGTATTGCAAAAATGGAACCAATTCTACTTTTAAAATTTAGACCTATTAGACACCTTAGAAATGATGGTCTACAACTCTTACTTCTAAGGAAGCATGAGTACAGAAAGGTCTGGCTGGCCATGGGATACCCCATTGATAATGTTAGCAGCGGGACCAAACATCTCATTTGTTGTTGTTTTCGTAACACGTGATATGTTTCTTTTAGTAAACATTTTTAAATAAATGTGCAACATGAAAGATCATATTAGACATTTTTTAAGCAGTAGATCAGGAGAGCTTCTGAAATATTAGTTTTCATTTAGCTGTTAAGATGAAGGAGCCCTGATGGTGCAGTGGTTAAACATTCAACTGCTAACCGAAAGGTCAGCAGTTCAAATCCACCAGCCACTCCTGGAAATCCTATGGGGCAGTTCTGCTCTGTCCTGTACGGTCACAATGAGTTGGAATCGACTCGACGGCAACAGGTTTGGTTTGTTTGGTTTTATTAAGATAAAAGTACTTTGAAAAAGTTTTCTGTACGTGAGAATGAAAGACTCTTTGTAAAGTGTATGTGGGCATTTAACTATGAGTCTCTATAACAAGTATGACCATTATGTTTCATTTCTTTTCTATTTTTCTTTTACCTGCCTCAGCAGGAAATACATTGGGTTCATTGGAGCACAATGTTATGCTAATGAATTTTAGGTGTAGAGAATTTTAGTCCAAAAGAGGAATTTAAGCAGAACCATCTGATGGTAAAACACCTCATCTGTGATAAAAGAAAAGCAGTTGATGAACTATCATAATAGAAGAAACAATACGAAGTTCTGTCAAAGACAATGAATTCTTAAGTACTTGCAGATACTTCCTTAAAAATGATTTCTTGCTGAAATCTTTGTGGACTTTCAGTGAGGGCAAAAGGCAATACATCCCCTTCTCTTCTACTTAAGTAAGAGAATAGGTTCACCTTCGCATCTGCACTAAAGTTAGAGAATTGAGAACAAAGAGAAATGCCGGAGTATCCCTTTACTTTCAGATAGGTTTTTTGTTTTTTTTTTTTTTAATTTTTTTTTTTTTGGTAATCCTTTAGCTGTTTTTGATTAGTTCGTAGAAGACCTAAATGTCAGCTTTTTTTTTTTTTTTCCTGAAAATACCTCCAGGACCTCCTTCTTTTCCATCACCATTTTCACCTTTCAGTAGAGCAGAGCCATCCCCACTACATACATGAATGTTCTTTGCCTGATGATTTTAGTAGGTCAGATATTACCCCAAAGATGATAGCTATGCAAGTGGCCATGTATCTTACTTGAACTGCTGTATGGGAATTCATTGTCTTTGACAGAACTTCAGGTTGTTTCTTCTATCATGGTAGTTCATCAGCAGCTTTTCCTTTATCACAGATGAAGTGTTTTACCATCAGATGGTTCTGCTTAAATTCCTCTTTTGGACTAAAATTCCCTAATCCTAAAACTCATTTAGC
>NW_004444070.1:1468689-1471000 GCF_000243295.1 Trichechus manatus latirostris | reverse complement strand
TCATTTGTCAACTACAGAAATTACTTAGATCTGGTCATAATATTAAATATGATGAATAAAACATTAGTGATAACCAGTATGAAAAGACACACCATTAAGATTTCCATCTTTTTCTAGTTAGATGTAAGACATCAAGTTTTCTCTACCTCTGAGTAACTTGATGTTTTGCACTTACGCGTGAAGTCTTCTTCATGTCATGAGTATCACTGCTGGACCCTCTGAAATTTTCCGGCATGTGTTAATTCTCTGCCAACCAAAAAAATGGTCATAAAATGAAATTACAAATAGACGATGTTCGTCCATCAAGTTTAACGTTGAGTTTGTTATTAATAAATGCCTTTGATGATTTGTAAATCCTCACCAGCTGTTTGGAAATGATTGAGGTCGTGAAGCGTGGAAGACTGCTTCAGTTGCCCAGCACTCTGATTTTTATTGATGGTGTTTAAATTTCTCCCGCTGTTATTTTTAGAGATGAATCTACTGAAGCGAATTAACACACTTAAATCCATCTCCATCCAATTTGGAAACAGGAAATGTTTATATTCCATGCTTTCTATTGAAGTCGTGAATTACTAATTTGAGCTCAACTGCCTCTTTGAGTTTTGTTAAATCTCGGGTGAGGGGAATCCCAGTTGTTGTTAGTTGCTATAAGATTGATTCCAACTCATGGTGACCCCATGTATGTTACAGTAGAACTGTATGTGCTCCATAGGGTTTTCAGGGAAGAAAGAAAAGGTTGTTTGTGAAACAGAGTCAGGGAAGTGTTCTGTGGTAGATGAAGGGATGGCCTCTCCAGGGACGCTATTTCCCACAGTAAAAGTGTCTGGAGAAATTAAAGGAAATGTTAGTACTAGGAGACATTTTAGGGCTGGAATTTCTCTTGAAAACCATAGGTCCGTTCTCTAGTTTTCCAAATGAACTATATGATGCTACAGATAAGTCTCTGTCACGTTGCAACTTCTTGACCATCATGAATCAAATTAGGGATAGGGATGGGATCCCAAATTCGCCACTGAGGAAAATTTATTTTGCTCCTACTACATGATCTAACACGCCTTCCCAAAGATTGGGAAAATGGTTACATTATTTTACGATGAGGTAATGTTTTTGGAAGCATACAAGCATATTTTATGAAGCATTTTTATATAAATAGCATGATTTATTTAACAAAAATGTTATAAATACAGTTGTAAATGTTCCATGTTTAAATGATAGCAAAACTTACACACCAGCATTTTTGGAAAGAGTCTAAAATTAGTAATAGCCAGCCTTCATCGAGCATTCATCATCTGCCAGATAATTTTTGCATGGATGGTTTCATGTAATCCTAACAACACTATCAGGAAGGCATTATTGTTTTTTCAGTTTTACAGATAAGGAAACTAAGTCTTAGATGACTTAACTAATTTATTTCAGATTAACCAGCCAAGCGTGAGTGGGGAGGTTGGAATTTGGAATCAGAGAACCTGTTTCCAGTGCCCAGGCTCAGAACTAACATGCAACACCACCAAAGGGCTTCTAGAACATTCAGTGAGTTGTCTGAAAATGAAAACCTTTGCATAACACTGCATAATTAATCCTCACTCTCCCCGTGGCGTGATCTTCGTTCACCACACATCTGCTTCAGTTTACAGGGCTTGGGGATTTTCCATGTAAAATGTTTTCAAAACATTTTATTTGTATGCAGTCTAGTTATTTTGATTATAGTATCTCTCATTCTATTTTCCCTATAAACTAAACAGAGTGTTTTCGTAGAGATGGTCTAAATATCTTTAGCCATAACAAGGATTACTTTTAAAGAAAGATGGAATTTCGTTCTTTCCTTCACTGGGATCTGGTTAATACTTTTTTGTCCTATGTCTGCCTTGATGGAAGTAGGAGATGGATGAGATCTTCCTTCCATTTTCTATCATATTCTCTCTCTGTTTGTCGTTCAAGGGGAAAAACAATCTCATCTTCCTCTCTGAACTTTCTCCTGTTAAGTCGATTGTAACTCATGGTGAAGGTGTGTCACAGACTTCTTGTGGTTAGTTGTTGTTGAGTTGGTTTTGACTCATGGCGACCCCATGTGTGCCAAGTAGGACTGCCTCATAGGGCTTTCAAGGCTGTGACCTTTCAGAAGCAGATCTCCAGGCCTGACTTCTAAGGCACCTCTGGGTGGACTCAAACTGCCAACCTTTGAGCTAGTAGTTGAGCGCCTACCCCAGGGCTCCTCCCTTACCAAAGTGCTCCTCTAATCCCCTCTTTTCTTGCGCTTTGCCAGCCTCGGAAGCCAGGGCTGTGTTTGGCCAGAGTCATCTTGGGAAGAAAG
>NW_004444070.1:1459303-1468210 GCF_000243295.1 Trichechus manatus latirostris | reverse complement strand
AAGAGCTGTGAAACTTTGGGAGAGTTAATTGAGGATTCTGTGCCTAGGTTCTTCACCTGCAAAGTGGAGATTAATACTCACTTCCTAGTGTCATGCGGTGTGCCACCATGTACTAAGTACTCAGTAAATAGTAGCTGCTTCCATTAAAATTCACAGAGAATTATTTAAAGGACTTCAGACGTTAAAGCAATTACATGGTTTCTACCCATACCATGTGGTCCCTGGGTTGTGCAAACGGCTAAGCGTTCAACCACTGACTGAAAGGATGGTGGTTTGAATCCATGCCTCAGAAGACATGCCTGGTGTCTGCTTCCAAAAAACCAGACTTTGAAAACCCTATGGAACGAAGTTCTACTCTGAAACACATGGGGTCGCCGTGAGTTGGAGTCAACTTAATGGCAGTTGGTTTGGTTTTTTATCTTTAGCATATACAAACTACAGAAAATGTAGATTTGTTATAATCTATACACATCAAACTCAAGCAAAAGCTCATTTCGTTTAGGAGGAGTGCAGTGAGGGAACATTTCATTACTAAGGTAATATTCAAGGGAGCTATCTTGTACAGCTGGTGCAGGTCAAAGTCTAACAGTCAGCTCTTTTCTAGATGGCTCAGGAAGTCTTCCTGAGAGAAGTTGGTGGAGGCTGCTTTTATGACGATAAATGGGGAATAGGAAGAGCTTGGTGGGATATGATGTGTTCTCATGTTTTTGTGATCCTTAGCACCACACACATCCGGTTTTCCATCAAGTTGACTCCAACTCATAGCGACCCTATAGGAGAGAGTAGAACTGCCCCATAGGGTTTCCAAGACTGTACATCTTTACGGAAGCAGACTGCCACGTCTTTCTCCTGTGGAGCAGCTAATGGGCTTGAACCATCAACCTTTAGGTTAGCAGCTGAGTGCTTAACCATTTCACGATCAAAGCTCCTTTGTGATCCTTGGAAGGTGAAAAACATAGGAGAGTCATCTGGTCAGCCTTTTCTTGCTAAGGACCCTGCTCAAATCTGGCGTCTTTGAGGTCACCAGGTAAATGGGTCAAACCAGCACAACCATATGTAGTGTTGATGACAAAGCCCAAAGAGATCGCCTACTTTGTGATACCAGGGGGCATGAGGTAGAGTGACATTTCTTCTCCTGTGAAGTGGCTGTCCTGCCGTGGAACAGGCTAGTGGACTCCACAGAAATTTTAACAAGATGGCAGACACCTCTGTGCACACGTGGTTTACCAAAACACTTACAGTATCTATTACACCTTGCCCTCAAGGTCCTGTCAGCATGTTATCGTCAATATGGCAGAATGGATGGTATCCCCTAGCAGGCAGGGAAATGATCAGGGTCCCTGTGGATCAAATTGTGGCACGAAGTCATAAATGATGGGTGTGTATTGCTGTTGTAGCCAAAGAGATGGTAGCCCAAATCTCTCAAGATAACACCAGGGATGTGGTAGATGGCTTTGGCTTTACAATTGTGTTGGTAAAAGGAAAGGCTAGGGACTTGTTATACTTTAGGAGCCAGGGAGCTAATGTTTGGCATATGCCTATAGTTTAAAATAGCTGTTCCAAAAAGTGCACAGTTAAGAAATGGAGAAATAACCTGTGATGGGTTCTGGTCACATCAGACTTCCTGTGAAGTAGACTCACATCAAACCTTTATCAGCTGAGCTCCGTAACTTCCCATTGTGACAGTGGTGCTTCTCAGATACAGTGTCCATGACCTTGGAAATTTGGTGATTTCTATTTCCTCAGAACACAGTAACTCTTATCAATGGTCGTACCATTCCTTTGGGTAAGACCACAGAGAAGATCCAAGTGTATACTTGAGATACTACTGAAGGGTCCTTTTTCAAGAGCGTGCAGCCTCCCTTTCATTCAGAGAGCCTAGAGTCTATGAGTTGATTCAGGTCTAGGAATTAGTGACTCTTGTTACTAGTTTTGGATTTTTGTTTGTTTATACAAATCAGTGGTGAGTTTGGTGGGCTATGCACCTTCTCTGTGTCTAAGTATCTTTTGATTGGTCACCACCTCTAAATATTCTGTGGGTTCAGACCTTTCTGATTATTATGCCCTCAGTGAGATGGATTGACACAATGGCTGCAACAATGGGCTCAAACAAAGCAATGATTGCGAGGATGGCGCAGGACTGGGCAGTGTTTCATTCTGGTGTATGTAGGATCGCTATGAGTCGGAACCGACTCAACAGCACCTAACAACAATTATTATGCCTGCTGTGCTGCCACTAGGATAAAACAGGTAATCTTGCTTCTGATTTTCTTAAAAATCAGAAGATACTTTAAAAAACACTTTCAAGATACTTAAAAGAAGATAACAAAATAATAAATATATTGTTATGAATTAAATTTGTTCCACCCCGAAAAGACTATGTGTTGGAATCCTAACTCCTGTACCTGTGGATGTAATCCCATTTGGGAATAGGGTTTTCTTTGTTATGTTAATGAGCCATATCAGTGTAGGGGGTGTTTTAAACCTCCTCACTTTGGTGATAATCACAAGGAGATGAGGCACAGAGAAGCAAGCTTGAATGCGTGAAAGATAGATGCCATCTGGAGATCTCCAAGGAACAACGACAAGACAGTGACACGGGGGGGGGGTGCGAGGGGTGTGGACCACATCGGACGACACTATCAGAGTAACACCAAAATGACTGTCTATAAAATTTTTGTGAAGTGTTTCAGCAGAAATTGATTATTTTGTACAAAAATATCCCCGCAGGTAGCTATAACAACAAAACAAATTTTCTTAAGCCCAGCTTACATGTATCAACAAGGCTAAAACTCTATGCTAATTTACTTTTTGAACCTTCTAATGTGCTCCGGCCAGAGCTGTCATTATCACCCAATTACAATGACGCCTCCAATCACGTGGTCCTGTCTGCACTTGCTACAAGCACATGCTGTTGTTTTTGTTGCTGCCTATGTTTTTGTAGTTGCTGGTTTTGTCAAATTTTCTGGTGTTTTAGCTACAATGTTGTGGTAGTTAGTGTTTGTGAACCTATATCAGTAACTTTTTTGAGAAAATAAAGTGGTAATTAAAGGAAAAGATGGAGAAAAATCAAAAACGGCCTCCACTCAGTTCCTAATAATGTTGTAATTCAATATAGAAAGATTTTGCAAAACAATTTTGTTGTTAGTATTGATATCATCTAAGAATATTACATTTAAGAAATTTATAATTATCCTCGTCACATATTATTCTATGGTTAAAATTGATAATAAACTTACAGGTATGACAGTTATTGAGTATATAACTTTGATAACTAAATAGAGAAACTGACAGTTGAAAACATGAAGTGGAGGAAGTGCTATGTTTCTTGATACATGTTTAGAAATATAACTTAAATCTTAAATTCAGTTTTTAAAAAAAATTAGTCTTTTTAAAATTTTCTTTAAAAACATCAGTATCTTGCAAATATGTATCTGACTTAAATGCAATTTTCAGAGTTGCAGTTTGAATTATGGTTTAAAAAAAAAAAAGAGTGACATATTAAAAAGTGAGTTGGTGGAGGGCACTGATTTTGATGAAGTCACTCACAAGTTCTCGGCATTGAAGCCCAGGAATGGAAAGTTCTGACTTAGTCGAGATGTTCACTAGCTGTTGAAATGCTTGTGTATTTGTTCCTGTTTGTTTTTATGGGATTATTTCATTTATGAACGTATTTCTGTACGCATTTGTCTAGCGCTTCTACATTATCGGGCCATTACTGATTATGCAAACGTAATCCATTAATGTATCTCATGTAAAGTTGAACGTTAAAATGAATATAATTTTGATATAGTTCTTAAATGTTTTTACTTCGAATTCTGTGGTTTTCTTACCAAATTTTCACTTTAACCACATCGAACTATGTAAATGTAAATGCGTTTAGGTTATGCCTATGACGTTGTCATTTAAAGGTGTAATTTTAATTTTGATGGTTGTTTATGTCACTCCTATTGCCATTATATTCCGTGATGTATGGGAATTACGACTTACAAGTAGCATTAGTACAAAAAACATTACTAAGGATACTGTATGGTCTGGTACAGGAGGAGGTCCATGGTGGGGGACACCATGAGTTACTGCACTGGGTGACTCCAGCCCTAGTGATGGCGCTGTGAGAAGAACACTAGGGGAGCTGAGACAAGGATCTTCCCCCAGAGCAGACAGAGAGAGAGCCTTTCCCTGGAGCCATGACCTTGACTTAGGGCTTCTAGTCTCCTAAACTGAGAGAAAATAAATTCCTGTTCGTTCAAGCCAGCCACTTGTGATGTTTTGTTATAGCAGCACTAAAAAACGAAGAGAGTATCTTTCCCGGCACTGGAAGAGATCCAAGTGTGGAAGATTGATTGATGCCTTCAAAGACGCAAAAGGCTACTCTTCAGATTTGTGTGGATGTTGACAAAGACTAGCCTTGCTGTTTGCCATCAAAGACTCCAGCTTTTCCTGCTCCCCCTTGAACGTGTTGAGAGCAGGATCTGATTCTATTCCCTCCACCCCCAGTACCTACGGTACTGTCTGATCCCCAGCTTGTTCTTGTGGAGACCGAGGAGTTCTGCCTACTGACAAGCACACACGAGAAAGTTTTGGTATAGTGAGCACCGATAAAGCCCTGGAACCCTACATAAGCTTTTCCACTTGACACACAGAAGGTGGTGGTCTCAGGCCTCAAGGATTTTTTCCTCCTTTCACGCTGGAGAATGCCAAAGCTCCTGGCAAGGGGCTCTCTGGTCACATTTGTCATGTTAGCTGTTTGTTTAGAGGATCCATTTTTGGAGCTCACAATAATGTATTTTGCAGTGAAACAGAAGTCTTAGCAAGTCTGATAAATGACATGGTTCATATCCTTGTGCTGGGAAGTTCTTTCTACTGGCAACCCAAGACGTCAGGGTTCATGCCCACAAAGGGAAAGAATGTCCCCAGTGTGTGTAACTGGAGGTTCAAGCTCATACCGAATGTCACTGTCCCCTCAATGTGCCCATGTTCAGCATAGTTCCTTGTTTTCTGCATTGTTCCCAGATGTCCTCCGAGCTTGGCTAGAATTATTCACCAGGATCATGTGGATCCATGACGATGGTTGCTGCCGGAAGAGAATCATGGGGCAAACCCAGGGTTTTCTTGGAAGAAAAGGCAGAGTGGGAGGTTGTGTTTATTGTAGGGTATTTTCTCACCTCTTGGTTGTACCCTAACTGAGTACCAAGCATATGTGTTCGAGAGTATGAAAGGTTACGTGGAAAGTTTCCAAAACATCCCAAGTCCGTGGCTGTCCAGTCCAGTCGACTCTGACTCCTGGTGACCCCATGTGTGTCAGAATAGAATTGCACTGCATAGGATTTTCTTGATTGCAGTCTTTACGGGAGCAGATCTCCAGGACTTTGTTCCATGGTGCCAGTGGGTGGGTTCCAATGGACAACCTTTTGATTAGTAGCCAGGCACAAACCATTTGTATCACCCAGCCGGGAGCTTAAAAATTACTGCAGTGGAAGAGTTTTTGCTTAGGGGGCATTGAGTTTATGGTAATAGTGGTGGAAGGATTTGGAAAAGGATAGTGAGAAAGGATACACAACTTGAAGAAGGCAATCAGGGTTACTGAATTGCACTTGTAGAAGAAATTGATGGGATGGCATATGTTGTGTTGTATGTATTTTCATCACAATAAAAAAATAACTGTGGCAATGCACAGTTTTTTTTTTATTGTACTTTAGATGAAGGTTTACAGAACAAACTAGCTTCTCATTAAACAGTTAGTACACATATTGTTTTATGACATTGGTTAACAACCCCACGATATGTCAACACTCTCCCTCTCAACCATGGGTTCCCTACTACCAGCTTTCCTGTCCCCTCCTGCCTTCTAGTCCTTATCCCTGAACTGCTGTGCCTCATTAGTCCTGTTTTGTTTTATGAGGCTGTCCAATCCCCAGGAGTGACTTCACCACTGAGCTAAAAGGGTGTCCAGGGGCCATACTCTCAGGGTTTTCTGAGTTACAATTTTGTTCTACATCCTTATCCAGCTCTGTCTGGACCCTCTATTGTGATCCCTGTCAGAGCAGTAGGTGGTGGTAGCCAGGCACCATCTAGTTATACTGGACTCAGTCTGGTGGAGGCTATAGTAGTTGTGGTCCATTAGTCCTTCGGACTAGTCTTTCCCCCATATCTTGTTTTCTTCATTCTCCCTTGCTCCCAGCGGGGTGAGACCAGTGGAATATCTGAGATGGCCACTACTCACCAAAGTAGAATGTAGAACATTTTCTTTATAAACTATATTATTCCAATTGAGCTAGATGTCCCCAAGACCATGGTCCCCACAGCCCTCAGCCCAGTAATTCAGTCCCTCAGGGAGTTTGGATGTGTCTATGGAGCTTCCATGACCTTGCCTTGTACAAGTTGAATGCATAGATTTTTAATGAATGTACAAAAATGTGTGCAGGAATAAAGGAACTGTTATTAATTTTCTTTTGAACAACACCCAGAAGACATACTGAAATGTCCAAAAGAGGCATGAGTAACTGAAGTGATGCCCAGATTCTCTCACATCATTGCCCTGCTCCAATCCCTTTGATGGCGTCCAGCATGTTCAGAATGAAATTCGCACCCCTGCCGGTGACTGCCAGCCCTCCGCTGGCCCCTGCCATCCACCCTGACTTCATTGTGTATCATGGTTTTCCTTGGTGTACCGAGCCCCATACCTATAGCACACAGTGGTATAATTCTTGGTATACTTCTTTAAAAGCTTCTTGAGGACAAGGATCACACCTTTTTACTATTGCATTCCTGGCCAATGCACCTCATGCGCAGCCTCTACCATCTGTCCAGGGAGGCTTGCGTGTTGCTAGGATGTTGAACGGGTATCACCAGAGCTTCCAGACTAAGACAGAGTAGCAAGAAAGGCCTGGTGCTGTGCTTCTGAAAATCAGCCAGTGAAAACCCCATGGATCACAGTGGTCCTATCTGCATCCAATCATGGGGATGCGCAGGACCAGGCAGCATTTCATCCTGTTATATGTGGGGCCACAGTGAGTCGGGGCTGCCTTGGCAGGTAACAACAGCCTCGAGCACCTAAAGGATCAAGAATATAGAACGTATACGTATTTGTGGAATAGATTGATGAATGCATAAATAAATGGAGCTCACAATTTTGTCGACGACACCATCACACACCAAGATGACTATAAAGTACAACTTCCAAGCCTTGCTGTTGTTTTTATATTTACAAATTGAGCCAGAGTATTGGGAACTCTGCGTATAAACAAATATGGAACCTGAAAATCTTACTAATGACTCAGGAAACCAAAGGTATTTACTGATGGAATTTCTGTCTTCTTTGTTTCAAGGAACCACATATATAGACTGAGAAGCAAGATGTGTCACTGTTCTGTGCTCACAGTGTGACAAATGTGTTATTCTTTCTTAACTGCAGCTTGTAAACATACCACCTGGAGTTATTTCCTCCTCTTCCTCACTGAATTTCTTGGGTTTCTTGCCACCAGTACTACCTCCACCCCACTGTTTCCTCAATGCCTATGCTTCCTGGTTTCCAGTCTGCTATAGATCTGGGTGGTGCAGTGGTTAAGAGCTCGGCTGCTAACCAAAAGGTCAGCAGTTCAAATCCACCAGCCACTCCTTGGACACCCTATAGGGCAGTTCAATTCTGTCCTCTAGGGTGATTATCCTATGGGGCAGTTCAGTTCTGTCCTCTAGGGTCATCATGAGTCGAAATCGACTCAACGGCAACAGGTTTGGTTTTTTTGGGTTACAGAGCTTTCTAAGGAGCCCTGTGCACAGTGGTTAGAGCATTTGACTGCTGACTGAAAAGTTGGCGGTTCAAAACCACAAGTGGCTTCGAGGTAGAAAGATGTGGCGGTCTGCTTCTGTAAAGATTTACAACCTTGGAAACCCTTTGGGGTCGCTATGTGTCGGAATCGACTCCACGGCAGTGGTTTGGATAGAGCTTTCTAATCAAGGCACCCCACCACCCGTCTGTCAGTCTGTTGTACTGTGGTGGCTTGAGTGTTGCTGTGATGCTGGGAGCTATGCCACTTGCATTTCAAATACCAGCAGGGGCACCCATGTTGGACAGGTTTCAACTGAGCTTCCAGACTCAGACAGACTAGGAAGAAAGACCTGGTGATCTACTTGCAAAAATTAAGCAATGAAAACCCTATGGATCACAACAGACTATTCTCTGATATAGCACTGGAAGATGAACCCCCTGGGTTGGAAGGCGCTCAGAATACACAGTGGCCGTGACAATGCGCTTGAGCATGCCAATGATCATGAAGATGATGCAGGATCGGGCAGTTTGTTCTGTACTACCTGGGGTTGCCAGGAGTTGGAGCCAGCCCAATGGCAACAAACAGTAACAGGTAAGGTCCCCAGCTGGCTTCCGTTCTGCCACACGAGTGTGAACTGAACTAGCTTTTCTCCCTGTCTGTAATGGTCTTTGCCAGGTCATCCTGCATCACCACACTTTGCTCTCCACCTCCTTACCTATGTCTCCTGGCCCCTAGTGCCCCAGTAAATTATCCAGCATTTAGCTAATCCTGCAGCGTACACCTGAAGCCCTGATTTGGTTCTGGACAGAGCTCCGTGAAGCCAGTCATTGATCTCTTCTGAGCTCTTTTCTGGGAAGACACGTTGCTCCCCATTCACTCACCACCTCTCAAAGCACAGGCAGCCCCTGGACTTGCCTCTTATGATTCAAGCTCCTAAAGGGGGGCTGCTTCATGTGGTCCTTTAGTCCTTCAGACTAATATTTTCCTTGTGTCTTTGGTTTTCTTCATTCTCCTTTGCTCTGGATGGGATGGGACCAATAGTTGTATGTTAGATGGTCACTCACAAGCTTTTAAGACCCCAAAGACTGCTCACCAAAGTAGGATGTAGAACATTTTCTTTATGAAGTATGTTATGCCA
>NW_004444070.1:1457249-1458167 GCF_000243295.1 Trichechus manatus latirostris | reverse complement strand
GTGGCATAGCTTCCAGCATCACAGCAACACACAAGCCACCAGAGTAGTACAAACTGATAGGCAGGTGGTGGGAATGAATAGTAAATATCTACTTTTTGCCAGGCAGCATGCTGTGTGCTGGGTGTAACAAGATGACCCAAAGACTCATTGTCTGTGCTTTCCTTGTGCTTATAGCCCACTGGAGGCCAAATAGGATAAAGGCTATAGTGGAAGGATAAGAAGTAGGGAGCCATGCTAAGGTTTAGAGGGAGAGCATTCCAGCACATCCAGAAATAACAGCGTGTGTATGGGTACATGTATGGACCCTATGATAAGAGTTATTGATACATTTTATTTCAAGCAAAATAAAACCTGGTTATTGAGGTGGGCTAGGATAGAGGAACTGGCTTAATTCCATAAATTCATGAGACGGAATCAACTCGACAGCAGCTAACAACATTTATTTGATCAGACTCTCTCAGTAACCACCCATTTCAATTTCACTTTCTCTACGTTGACATACACTTAAAAAGTATTTGATCAGAACTAACGTATCTGCTCAAAAAGGATTTTCTCTGTGCCTTATTCTGTTTTTCCATGAGAGAGTTGAATTACTCGGTTTTAATTTTTCCTTCTGTCCGTAAAATTGTGTAATGCAGAGTCCTGCCTCCACATAGTCCAAGAGAGATGAGAACTAATACTTTTTGTGAACCGTCGATACTTCAGATACTGAAACCAGTGACTTACATATAATTTGGAGTCCCCTGGGTGGTACAAATGGTGAACATGCTTAGCTGCTAACCAAAAGGTTGGAGATTCAAGTCCATCCAGATGTGCCTTAGAAGAAAGGCCTGGTGATCTGCTTCTGAAAAATCAGCCTCTGAAAACCCTAGGGAGCACAGTTCTACTCTGACACACATGGCGGTGCCATGAGTCAGG
>NW_004444070.1:1440521-1454749 GCF_000243295.1 Trichechus manatus latirostris | reverse complement strand
GAACTAGACCCTGAGGACTGCTGGTCGCCGTCTCCCAGGCGCACCCTGCAAACACATTGATGCTGGCTGGCTGTCCCATCACATGTGTGCAGAGAAACCTGCTTCCCTAAAGCAGGTCTGTGCCTTGGGAACCTCTTGCTGGGTTTC
Source organism: Trichechus manatus latirostris (assembly GCF_000243295.1). NCBI lineage: Eukaryota > Metazoa > Chordata > Mammalia > Sirenia > Trichechidae > Trichechus > Trichechus manatus. The sequence goes on along the minus strand of NW_004444070.1, from coordinate 1,454,602 downwards.
AGTAAAGGCAATTAGAGTGTAAAGCAGTGTGGAGCCCTGCTAACTCTCCTATTGAGTGAGTGTGAATGGGAGCCTGGGAGCCTTTCCTGAAATCCTCACCCCTGTCAAACATCCCAAAACTCCAGGCGCTGACTCCTTTTTCCCTTCACTGTTCTTCTGCTTAAAAAACAAGCAACAAAACCTTGTCGTTATGTTCTTCTCTTCCCTTCTTGTCTACTAGATGATGAAGTCTTCTAAGACAGAGAGTGTGTGGCTTCTTTATCCAGGTCTAGCATTGCCAGGAGGTGCCTGGTTGGTGCAAACAGTTTGCGCATCTCTGCTAACCTAAAGGTTGCCCGCTGGAACCCACCCAGCAACACCACAGAAGAAAGGCCTGACAATCTGCTTCTGTAAAGATTACAGCCGAGAAAACCCTATGGAACAGTTTTACTCTGTAGCACATGGAGTCACCATGAGGCAGCAAGTTTGTTTTATTTTTGTTTTGTTTTTTTTTTTGGCCTAGCACTGCCAGATGTAGGAAATAAAATACAAGGCCCACAGGACTTGCAGTTAAGTTTGAATTTCCTATTTTTTAGTATAAGTATATCCCATGCACTATTTTAACAATAGTCATTGTTTATCTAACATTCCAATTTAACTGGACATCTTGTATTTCACCCAGCAAGCCTATGTGTACCTCCAAACAAACAAAAAAAAACCCACTTCTGTCAAGTTGATTCCGACTCATAATGACTCTGTAGGACAGACTAGAACTGCACCATAGGTTTCCAAGGCTGTAAATCTTTGCAGAAGCAGGCTGCCACATCTTTCTCCTGCGGAGCGGCTGGTAGATTTGAACGGCCAGCCTTTTGGTTAGCAGCCAACCACTTTAACCCCTGCACCACAAAACCAACAAAAATTGCCGTGAGTCAATTCCAACTCATCATAGTGACCCCATAGGTGTCAGAGTAGAACTGTGCTCCATAGGGTTTTCAACAGCTGATTTTTCAGAAGTAGATCACCAGGGCTTTCTTCCAAGATGCATTACCAAACTCAGGAAGGGTCCTTATGCATCGTGCTCAGACCTGCCAATGATCTGGACTCCGGTCTTTGAGAAAGAGAAACTTTATTGCAACGCGCAGAGCAAAGACCCAGGAGGAAGTCCCTCAGATCCGACTCTCCGAGCTACGGGGAAGCAGGGCTTCTGTGTGATTTGGGCAGCAAGATGGCAGCCGTGCAGGCGTACTGGGGAGGGAAAATTCTAGAAGGCAGCCAGGAAACAGGAGGTGACGTGGTTCTTGTCAGACTGCTCGCTTCAGAATAGGATCCGGGTGATGATTTTCCTTCTGATTCTTTCCTCCTGTTGCTGCGTCCTCTGTTGAGGTTAGTGGTCAGAGTGGCCCATTTGCGCATGCACGCAGGGTGGGCCAGATCTAGCTTGACCTAGTTTAAGGACAAATGGAAATCTACTGGCATTCGTCGGGTCAGGTTACAGGTGCCTCTGGTTGGGCTGGAACTTCCCACCTTTCTGTTTCATGGCTTTGCACCACCCAGGGAACTTTCCCCAGCCCTTAGACGCTCAAGAAATTTCCAGCGTTTGCTCTGTCTCCATATGAGATACCGTCCCGAACATGCGAAGCGTATAAAGGGGGCAGATAGGTGGAAAAATGGAAACTGAGTAGTAAGAATTCAGAATGCAAGCTTATTCCAACCAACTTGGAAAAGCCTCAGGAAGAGGGTACGGAAGGCGCACCTCCAGTGGTGAGTGACCTCAGTCAGCAAAGTTGGGAACATACCCTCAGGACGTCCACCCGTGGCACTGAGCAAGGAGAAGACAGTTCACTGGCGAGAGATTCCTACAGGTGACGATGGTTGGTAGCTTCTGAGGTGACAGACAGAATGGATGAAGGGCAAAACTGGAGATGCCAATAATGTATACGTACCCGTTGCCGTCCAGGAGATCCCGACTCACAGCGACCCTACAGGACCGAGTAGAACTGCCCCATAGGGTTTCCAAGGAGCGCTTGGTGGATTCCAACTGCTGACTTTTTGGTTAGCAGCCATAGCTCTTAACTGTTTCTTCAGTGGGCAACATAAATTTAGAAATAAAACGGGTAAAGCAGACATTAAAAAAAAAAAGAAGCTCGTCTGTGAAGCAGAACAGTAGCTGTCAATGAAGGCCAAGGTATTAAATTGAGGGAGATTAGTCTTCTAGTCCCACCACTCCTCTGTCAGTCTGTTGTACTGTTGTGGCTTGCCAGGGTCACCTATGGTGGACAGGTTATAGCAGAGCTTTCAGACAAGACAGACTAGGAAGAAAGGCCTGGCGATCTACTTCCAAAAGTCAGCCAATGAAAATCTTATGTACTCTTGACCTCCTAGAATATATGAAACCCTATTTAGTATCATTATAAACAAAATACTGTCTTGAATGTCCATCTAGATACTCTCCTGGCCCATCTGTCAAATTTAATAAAATTATTTGTATCTCATTTCAATTGCAGATAGAGTACACAGTGTTCATGCATAACTGCTAAAAATGAATGGTACATGCATTTTTATCTGAGTTGTAACTAAGACTATAGGATAAGTTCATGAATTATGAAGATAAACAGAGCACTACAGTATGTAATTAGCAAGCAAATTTACCGACATGAAGGGGTTGCATTCTGATATAAAATACGGCCGACTGAGCTCTATAATTTATTCTTATATACTACTTGGTTAGTCTTCTGTTCTGTACTTGTCTTAAGGAAAATGACTAAAAGTCATCAATCAAATTATTAAAATAATAAAATCATGTTTACCGGCAGAGATTGTTGTTGCAAAGCTCTTAAGTTCTTCCCGTTTAGCCTCCGGGTGAAAGGAAAAGAATGCAAACTTTTTGTTTAAATAAAATGAAGCCTCATGGCCCAGTTACCCCCGCCACTAACTTGCATAAATTGTTCCATATTACTGAACACGTTTTCATTTCAGCGTCCTCATCTGTACAATAAGGAGACTTGCTGGCACAAACGGTTAAGCTAACTGAAGGTTTAGCGGTTGGAACCCACCAGCGGCTCCACGGGAGAAAGACCTGGTGATCTGCTTCTGTAAAGACTACAGCCTAGAAACCCTATGGGTTAGTTCTACTCTGTCACATGGGGTTGCTGTGAGTTGAAAATTAACCTGATGGCACCTAGCAGCAACAACAGCATCTGGAAGATGGTCACGCAGTTACAGCGACCGACACCAGTGGTTCTGCATCTTAGGTGTGCGTGGAGGTTTGTTACAAACCCTGGGCCTCACCCTCCAAGTTTCTGATGACTAGGTCTCCGTTAGTGCTCATAATTTGCATTTCTGTTCAGTCCCTGGGTGATTCTGATGCTGCTGGTCCAAGGACCACACTGTCAAACCCTAACTAGAGGGTTGCTGAGAAATTAGAAGACATCATTGCAGTCGTGGCGAAGCTGAGATGTACCCACTACCAGCTGACGTGGAGGTGATCCCGACTCATGGCGACCCCGTGTGTGTCAGAGCGGAAGTCTGCTCCGTAGGGTAGGGTTTTCAGTGGCTGGTTTTTTTGAAGTAGATCGCCAACCCTTCTTCTGGAGGCACCTTTTGGTGGACTCGAACCTTCAACCTTTCGGTTAGCAGCCAAGCACGTTAACTGTTTGCGCCACACAGGGACTCCAGAACTTGAATGAGGAACTTTAAACAAATATTCTTACTCTAAAGATTCCGGTTTAACTGGTCTTGGGTGGGTTGAGATTTAATATGTTTGCAGCCTGGGGAACCATGTCGCTGTTGTTGTTGGGTGCCATCAAGTCAATTTGGACTCAGAGTGACCCTACGTGATAGAGTAGAACTGCCCCATAGGGTTGCCTCGGCTGTAGGGGAGCAGATCACTGGACCTTTTCTCCCTCAGAGCTGCTGGGTGGTTCCAATGGCCAACCTTTCAGTTAGCAGCCAAGCCCTTACCCGTCTGCACCCCCCTCAGTCTATGCAATGCAGTTGGCTGAGTGTCTGGTGGTTTGTGCTGCTCGGTAACTGTCAATTCTGTCTTTTCAGGAGCATTTGTTTGCATTCCATTTGCATAACTGGATCTCCCAAGTCAGTCCCTGATGAGGTCAGATTTGTCCACAGGTGTTTGCTTGTTTGTTTAAGGACAGCTAACCTTTCAGTCTTGGCTTCTTATTTCAATTTCGGGTTTCACTTCTGCAGCATTCAATGCAATAGTTGGGGTGAATGGACCGATGTTTTTGCAGCCTTGTTATCTGTATGGGCTTATCTCATCCAGCTTATGGATAACTGTAGTGTGGGAGTTGGGTAAAGGCAGTAATAGATACAATTCACTCAGACAAAGGCTTTTATTGCGATTTCAGCTGGGGTTTTAGCATAATGACTTTCTACTTGAGATCTTATCTTTATAAACATTTCACATTTATAGTAAATCCAGGATTAGTGAGTCTCAAAATCATTTTCGTGAGCAACGAAGTGCGCTCAAATACTTAACGCTAATCCACTGCCCGAAGGACTTTGAAGTGGGGGAGGGGGTACCTCTAGTTATTATCCACATTTTCTTATTGCTTTTTTTTTTTCTTTTTTATTGTGGTGAAAATGTACCCAGCAAAACATTCACCAACTCAGCAGTTTCTACCTGTCCAAGTCAGTGACATGGATGACAATCCTCAAGTTGCGCAGCCCTTCTCACGCTCCTTTTCCCGAGTTATTCCACCACAACTCCCCCTCTCCCCCTCCCTCCCATCCTGGTGACCACGGAGAAGCTTTGTTTTCTCATTATCCACTTGTGAAATTGCAAACAATTCTCATAAGGGGGACTGGTCCTGCTTCCTTAAAATTCAAAGAAGTCTACAGGTGAAAGGCCCTTGAAGTCATAAACAGAGGCTTTCCTTGGCTTTTGGCACCACACGAACGCAGAGAAGTTCCTTTCTCGTCATTCAGCGTTTCAGTGGGGGCTCAGTTTCTAAACAGAAGAGTACCAGATTGTTTCCAGACACACTCGGCATCATTTTGGAATATCAGTTCAGCACACTTCTTTTCAGTAAGCTTTTACTAAGCTTTCACATCTACTGGGCACTGTGTGAGGCTGGGGTTTTGAAAGTAAACAAAACCCTGATGTTAAACTCAAAAATAGGAAAAAAGAAAGTTGTTAAGAGTGATGTAGTGTGGTCTGGTCAGTTGGAGAGGGCAGTGGTCGTTCAGTGGTAGAAATCTCCTCTTCCATGCAGGAGACCCGGGTTCAATTCCTGGCCAGTGCACCTCAGATACAGCCACTACTCGTCTGCCAGTGGAGGCTTGGGTGTTGCTAGGATGAATTGATAAAATTGGGAAGAAAATAGTTGACGTTTAGAGTTTAAGTGATTTCAAAATCCACCAAGAAGAGCCTTTTATTTCATAGATGTGAAAGAGGACCAGAGAGAAGTGATTTGTTAAAATTCGTAGATAATAGTTATCTTTGAATGGTTGACAAATTGGCCTGTTGACAAAGATTATACCATATTTAGGGATGATTCTGTGTGGTGTGGTCAGTTTAACTTCAGTGACGATGGGACAGGCCAGGATTTGAAATAAGACTAACTCACTTTAATGATCAGGAGCCCCTGGGTGGTTGAACACGCTTGGCTGCTAACCAAAAGGTTAAAGGTTCAAGTTCATCCAGAGGAGCCCAGGAAGAAAGGCCTGACAATCTGCTTCTGAAAAATCAGCCACTGAAAGCCCTAGGGAGCACAGTTTTACTCTGACACACATGGGGTCGCCATGAGTAGGAGCTGACTGGACAGCAACTGGTAGTGATAAGAATCAGGGAGGAAATCAAGTCTAGTCCTGCAGGGACAGTATGGGCCTCCTAGTCCCATAGAAAAATCATAGGTGGTAGGGGATGACCTTGAGAGATTATTGTCTGAACGGATGGGGCATCCTGAGAGCAAGCAAGTCAAAGTGAAAGACAACAAATGGGCAAGAGACAGCTGTAAATTAAGGCAGGCAAAAGTTAACACTGGCAAAACGTTTCAGCAGGAAATAGGGTTCCACTTCCTGTAATGGAAATCCCAAGCCAGGACTCTGGGCTCTGGGTGATGACTTAGTAGAACAAAAAGATCAGCAATGTGAAGAAGACTGCGCTGTCTGATGTTTTCCTAGACCAGCACTCTGCCACCATACACCAGTTCCCTAATCGGGGACAAAAGGTAGAGGCCCAGATGAAGGTTCAGTGACGACCCAATGGAAATCAAACAGATCGAGCAAATGGTTAGGCACTCGACTGCTAACCTGAAGGTTGGCAGTTCGAACCTCCCTAGAGGTGCCTCGGAAGTAATGCCTGGTGATCTGCTTCTGAAAGGTCACAGCCTTGAAAACTCAGTGGAGTGCAGTTCTACTCTGCATACTTGGGGTCGCCATGAGTTGGAGTCAACTCGACGGCATCTAACAACAATAGCGGCAAAGCAACTTGATGGAGATTGCCAAGTGTTAAACTGGTGCTCCTTCGCTCCCTGGTGCCTGTGGTCTGGATTAGTGCCAGACACTGGGACAGCTGTACTTGCAGAGTGAATGTCAAGATGTCCTAATATGAGCAGACAAGTAAAATATAGGAACCCCACAGGATTACGTGGATTTTCTTTGTTGTATGTTTCCTTGTGAAGGAGATCGAAGACTCCTGAGTGGACGATGCAGAAGTCAATTTCCACTCAACATAAGCAATTGCTTTCTTATATATTAGTTCTTAAGTACCGTTAAGTACTAAAGCTGTAAATCCTTTCTGTATAAAAACAAAATCACATGAGTACAAGCTCACATCATGAACATTACATCTCAGGAGGCTCATGGAAACCTGTAGTCCATTCATATATTTCAGCATGACCTAAGGTCCCCAGGATAAACAACCCTGCTGTATAGTTTAGAGCTGTCTAAACATGGACAGAGGACTGGGCAGCATTTCCTTCTGTTATACATAGGTTGCCATGAATCAGAGGCAACTGGTTGGCAACTGACAACAACCAAAAAAATGGAGAGGGTTAATCTGAGAGGTGGGTATTCCCTAGCATCATCCCTAATCATAGGCTGAGTGACCCTTTGGAGGAATAATGAGAAGACATCCAAGCATCTCAACGGGACACTTGAGGAATTTACCTCTTAAAGCTCCTTGAAGCCAGAGATTATGTGCGTCTGTGATTGACACAGTGGCCTCAACAACGGGCTCAGACATATGAAAGATCACGGAGGTGATGCGGGACTAGGCCAGATTCACTGTGTTACATACGGGGGCTCCACGAGTTGGGGCTGACGTGATGGGAGCTAACAAAACAACACCAACGATTCGAGGAATGTGAACCATTACAAAGAGGTATCTGGTTCTTCAGAACTACCAAGGGTGCTTTTTGTTATAACCAGAAGTACTGTTCAGTCTGAAGAGAATAAGGAATACATATTATACACACCCTAAATGTGACCAACTAATCAGATATCAATGATTTCAGTGGAGAAGTCATTAGCAGAAAGAAGGGATGTACGTGAGGAGATTATTTTTCCAGGAAAATAAAAATACTTTATGGAATAATTGTTACTTGATTAAAAATGGATTGTACTAGTTATCGACTGCTAAGTAACAAATGACCCCAATACTTGACACTTTAAAGCAATAAACATTTAGTACCTCACAGTTTCTATGAGTCTGGAATTTGGAAGTGGCTTAGCTGGATGGGTCTGGCTCAAGGTCTCTCATGAGGCTGCAGTCATGCTGTGAGCTGGGACTATGGTCATCTGAAGGCTTGACTGGGAACAGGGGATCTACTCCCAAGATGGCAACTCACATGGTTGTTAGCCAGAGTCTAGTTCCTCGGCACAAAGGCCTCTCCAAAAGGCTACTTGAGCATCCTCACAATATGGCAGCTGGTTTGCTCCCAAGAAAATGATCCAAGAGAATGCACGAGGGAAACTACAGTGACTTTTATGACCTAAACTTGAGAGTCACATGCCGTCATTTCCACCGCATTCTATTTGCTATACGAGTCAGTCCTCTTCTGGGGACTAAACAAGGGCACAGACACCAGCGGGGAGAGATCACTGGGGACCATCTTGGAAGCTGGCAACCAGGCTGATCATATCACAAGAGGGGAGAGAATTCCAGATCACTTTAGAGATTGCCCTGGTGGTGCAGTAATTAAGCACTTGGCTGCTAACCAAAAGGTCAGCGTTTGAACCCACCAGCTTCTCCACGAGAGAAAGATGTGGCAGTCTGCTTCTATAATGATTACAGCATTGGAAAGCCTTTGAGGCTGTTCTGCTCTGTCCTATAGGGTCACTATGAGTCAGAACTGACTTGATGGCAATGGGTTTAGTTTTTGGTTTTTTTCAGCCTTTGCTTTGGGAAGAAAGTCATTTTATACTTCTGAGAAATAAGAAACCTTGTGTGCATTCTTAGGCCTCACAAGTAAAGATTGTAGGCCAGAGAAGTGAGGTGAATGTTGAAAGCAAACAGGCAGACAAGTAGCATTAAAATGACTTTACACTTGGCTGACTTAAGGGCTTATATACATATAATACCTAACTTACAAGTGATTTTTCAAAGTGTGACAGTCAGTGTTGGTGTGATCCACCTGGGTGTTTAGAGTGTACGTAAAAGTGTAAGTACAGGTTAGTATGTAAGTTAAAAATCTCCATGTCATACACACTGGAGAAACCCCAAGAGTACGGCCCTTGGACACCCTTTTAGCTCAGTAATGAAGTCACTCCCGAGGTTCACCCTTCAGCCAAAGATTAGACGGCCCCATAAAACAGAATGAGACTAATGGGGCACACCAGTCCAGGGACAAGGACTAGAAGGCAGGGGGGGACAGGAAAGCTGGTAGTAGGGAACCCATGGTTGGGAAGGGGCAGTGTTGACATCATGTCGTGGGGTTGTTAACCATTGTCATAAAACAATATGTGTACTAACTGTTTAATGAGAAACTATTTGTTCTGTAAACCTTTATCTAAAGTACAGTAAAAAAATCTTCATGTCACATATCAGAGAAAATGCAAATGGGTTAAAGTGGTGTCCCCCTATCAGAATATATTGAGAGCCACAAATAAAAGCCACATGTATAATTTTAGATTTTCTAGAATAGGTGAAAGCAATTTTAATAGCATTTTATTAATGGAATATTTCAAAAACATAATTTCAGCACGCAATCGATATAAAAATATTTTGTCAAGTCTTTGAAATGCAGTGTGTATTTTACACTTCCAGCACAGCCCAGTTGAACAAGACACATTTCAAGTGTTTCCTAACCACATGAGGCTTGTGGCTGCTATACTAGATAAGAAAAAAAAAGGAAACAACCTGATTCCAGCTCACGCATAGTGACCCCATGTGTTACAGACTGGAATCGAGCTCCAGAGGGTTTTCTGTCATGTAATCTTTTTAAAAGAAGGAGATAGCAGGCCTTGTTCCAAGGTGCTATTGGGTGGGTTCGAACCACCGACCTTTTGGTTAGTAGCCAAGAGCAAACCTTTTCGTCAACCATGGATCTATATAGGATAAAAAATAAATAAAAATTAAAAACCAAACCCATTGGCATCTAGTTGATTCTGACTCATAGCAACCCTATAAGACAGTGTAGAACTGCCCCATAGGGTTTCCAAGGCTGTAATATTTACAGTGGGCCCTGGTGGTGCAGTGGTTAAGAGCCCGGCAGCTCACCAAAAAGATCAGCAGTTCAAATCCACCAGCCACCCCTTGGAAACCCTGTGGGGCAGTTCTACTCTGTCCTGTAGGGTCACTGTGAGTTGGAATTGACTCGATGGCAGAGGGTTAGTTTTGGCAGTCTTTCCAGGATGAGATCTCCAGGTCTTTTCTCCTGCGGAGCTGCTGGGTGGGTTCAAACTGCCAGCCTTTCAGTTAGCAGCAGAGCACTTCACTGTTATGCCGCCAGGGCTCCTTAAGTGTCTTCATAGGCAGGGACTAATAAATAAATAGCACTGGATTTGGTAGCTCTCGGTAAATTATTGGAATAAAAATTTCAGTTCCGAAATAGGAAAAAGAAAAATCCTTGCAAGTATCTGGTTGTACTATATGTTAAACAATAACTGGAACATTTTTAAAGATTATGTACACATATGGGCAAGGATAAAATGGACAAAAGTACAACAAGGGCTGTGTTAGGGCGGACACATTGTGGGTGCTAGTTTTTCTCTTCACAAAGCTTATACTGATGTTATCACAGCATTTGTGCAATTTTTAAAAGAAAAGGGGTTTATGAATTCAGTAGCTCACACGTATTTTATTAGCTTACACAGAGAGTGGGAGCCTGAGGAGGGAGGTACTGATTTAGAGGCAGAGAGAAGAGGAGGACTATTTTTTCTCCACCGAGAGAGAGTCTTTCTCCCTGTAAAGTGTCTCCTGTCCGAGAACTCTCTCAGGAAACAGAGTTGTTGTTAGTTGCCGGGGAGCCAGCTGCAACTCATGGCAACCCCGTGTGTGCAGAGTAGAACTGCTTCATAGGGTGTTCAAGGCTGTGACCTTTTGGAAGCAGATCACCAGGCCTTTCTTGCTAGGTGCCTCTGGGTGTGTGTGAACTGCCAGCTTTTCGGCTAGTGGTTGGGCACTTACTGGTTGTGCCACCCAGGGACTCTGGAAATAGGGTAAACGCATCCAGAGATGTTTACAGTAGGGAGTAGTGACAAATGTCGGCAGTGTGGGGGAAGCCAGCTTCTTATGACCTGGGGGAATCAGGCTGCTTTATTCATAGATAAATGATTGTCATCTATTTGCACTCCAGACTGATAGCAGGTGGCATATGAAATGGTCTTCATCTCTTTAATATATTCTAAGGCCCTGGGTTCTTCTCCCCGAAGCAACTTTGCTCAAAGTAAGGGTGAAAACAAAGGGAGATTTTCTATTTCAGCAACGAGACTCGATTCTCATCCTTCTTGTAACTCAACCGAAACGTTCCCAGGCAGAACCAAAGAGCTCCCATTGAATTTCAAAAGATGACAATCAAGCCCAGATGGTCCCCACTGAAGACGTTAAATATGATGCTATTGCTCTGGTCAAGTGAGATGACATATTTACATTTTTCTGATTCTAGTTAAAATGGGCCCTTTTAAGAGGGCCATCTGCTCCGAAATATCTTTTCCACTACCATGCCAGGGCATGAAGTTTTCACTGCAAGGCATGCAACTGGGGGAAGGCCCTCGTGAAATAAAAAATACACCCGTGGGGTAGGTGTCACAGTAACCCAAGACCGCCCAGTGCTACGCCTACAGGACGACTTTACTGGATGGCCACATGTTCTGAGGACACAGTGTTTAGTTCGCGGGGACAGACCTGGGGAGAAAGGAAGGCTGAAACCAATTTTCTAATGCTAAAATGTCAGCTTGATTACACGTCTTCCTCCTTCTTGTTCCCCTGCGGCTGTTTCCTTCTTCTCTAAGCAGTTACCTGTTGCAGCATTAAAGGCTGCTGAGGTCAGGGCATCTTTCTCTGCTCCTTAAACCATAAGACTTATGCCCAGTGTACCTAAGCTTTTTGGGATCTCCCCGCATCATCCTTCTTTTCTGTAAAAAGAAAAAAAAAGAATAGTTTCCATTGAGTCAACTCTGACTCATGGCGCCCCCATGTGTGTCAGAGTAGATCTGTGCTCCATAGGGTTTTTTTTTTTTTTTTAATTGTACATTAAGTGAAAGTTTACAATTCAAGTTAGTCTCTTATACAAAAATTTATACATACATTGTTATGTGACCCTACTTGCTCCGTAGACTGTGACAACACACTCCTCCTTTCCACCCCTGACATCCCGTGTCCATTCAGCCAGCTCCTGATCATCTCTGCCTTCTCATCTCACCTCAGGACAGGAGCTGCCCATTTCGTCTCATGTATCTACTTCAGCTAAGAAGCACACTCTTCATGTGTATCATCCTGTGTCCCATAGTCCAGTCTAATCTTTGACTGAAGAGTTGGCCTCGGAATGGTTTTCGTGCTGGATTGACAGAAAGTCCGGGGACCATGCAGTCTCAGTCAGACCACCAAGTCTGGTCTTTTCACTGGAATTTGAGTTCTGCACCCCACTTTTCTCCTGCTCCAACAAGGACTCTCTGTTGTGTTCCCCATCGGGGCGGTCGTTCCATAGGGTTTTCAGTGGCTGATTTTTTGGAAGTCGCTAGCAGGCCTTTCTTCCAAGGCACTTCTGGGTGGACTCGAACCTCCAACCTTTCAGTTAGTAGTTGGACATGTTCACTGTTTGCACCAGCCTGGGACTAGAAGTCTTCCTCAAGTCCTAGTTCTTTGTACTTTGCATCTTAAATCTTGGTACTCTGTTTGTCCCTTCCTAAGAATTCCGTGTTCACGTTCCAATGTTGTTAATTGCCAGGAAAGATGGAAAAGAAACTTCCTGTTCTTCCTCAACTAGAAAACGGTTGGAGGGGTGGGATCCAAGTTTATTCATGATTTTTCTTCTCCTGTTGGACTTCAGTGACGAAGACCTTTTGTTGGCTCCAGGAGACAGTGGAGATGAAGGACATACAACGCTCCTTCTGTGGTCCAGGAGAGGTGGGAGACCCCTGAGCATGGTGGAGTTTTGACCTGGGACAGACATTATCCCCTCAGCAGTTACCTGCACACCCCAAAACGTTCTTAAGGAGACAGCCTCATAAATGGAGCGACATGCGAGTCGTACTCCTCTCAGCTTGAGTCAGAGCGTATGATGGCTTATTGACCTATTTGAGATCTCACCCATATCCACACTCTTCTGTATTCACATCGAGAGTTCATTTCTTCATAGCGATTAAAAGATGAAATGAATTATTATAAATGGTTGAAACAGTGGACTCAAACCTACCAACAATCACAAAGATGGTGCAGAACTAGGCAGCGTTTCTTTCTATTACATGTAAGGTCATGTAGGTAACCAACAAGAACAATAACAGGCATCTTGACTAGCTCTAATAAGCTCTGCCTGAAATGAAGAAATCTATTATGGAAATTAGCAATAGACCCAAATAAATACTGTGTGGCAAAATAAAGGGCATACAAAGGTAATTTAATATGTTGTTGCTGTTGTTGTTAGGTGCCATCAAGTCGATTTTGACTAATAGCAACCCCATGTGTTACAGAGTAGACTTTCCCATATGGTTTTCTAGGGAGCCGTTCTCCAGGTCTTTCTCCTGTGGAGCCACTGGCTGGATTTGAACTGCCAACCTTCATATAACCAAAGCCATTGCCATTCAGGCGATTCCGATTCATAGCGACCCTATAGAACAGAGTAGAACTGCCCTGTAGGGTTTCCAAGGAGCAGCTGGTGGATTCGAACTGTCAACCTTTTGCTTAGCAGCCAAACTCTTAACCACTGTGCCATCAGGGCTCCAACCTTTAATATAAGAATCCAAAAGAGATAGTAGGTGTGATGTGGTGCCTTTCTGTCCCTGTGCCTCTTCCCCTGGTATCAGGCCACACTGGCGTGCAGTCTAGACCACACAGCCCAGGTCATGAGTGTCTGATTGGCTTTGTGCCTGTTTCCGTGTGGAGCTTGAACAAACAGCCACTTCTGTGTAACAACAGTCTCTGTGGGTCTGTTTTTATCAGTTACAGCTAACCTTCCTTCTCCTAGAGTCAAACATGGCCCTTCTAGTCGTCAGTGACCATGAAGCTTTTATTCTCTCTGGTAACTGGACAGATATAGAGACTAAACTCACAAGTAAGTGGGGAAGGATAGACAAAGCCAGATGATCTTCCCCCTCATTGCTGTCCTTCTGTTTGCCAGGACTTCTTATATCCCAAACACTCTCTAAGCACGGTAGGCATTTAGGACTCTCCAGTTTGGGGTGTGTATTGTTATTAATGAATAGAGGAAAACTTGAGAGTAATGAAGATAACTTAATGAAAATTAACATGTCGGGTTCAAAAGTTCATAACAATAAATAATTACTTATAAAAAGAGTTAAAGCCAAAATAATAGTGAACAGGAGTAAAACTGGAATTTAGCCACATTACAAACCAGCAAATAAATTTAAAGTGGTCCTGATTCTTAAAATTATTCTAATTATCCAGGACTAGCTCACATAGGATTCCAAACACGAATAAAAGAACTGTTCCATGCTGTTGCCAACCCTTTCTTCTTTGGGTTAAG
>NW_004444070.1:1430409-1438878 GCF_000243295.1 Trichechus manatus latirostris | reverse complement strand
TGACTCACCAGCACATAACAACCACAACCATATTTGGTTTATCCGTTCAACTGTTGGTGGACATTTGGGTTGTTTCCAATTTTTTGTCCCGTTTTCTGCCCAGGAATAATGCTGATATGAATATTTACTTGCTAGCCTTTGTGTGGACACATGTTTTCATTTGTCTTGGTTGGATACCCTGGAGTTGAATGGCTGAATCATATGTGCATTTATATTTAACTATTTAAGAAACTGCCAAACCATTTTCCAAAGTCTCTGCAATACTTTACCTTCTCACCAGCAATGTATGAGTGTTTTAACTTCTGATACCTTCATCAATACCTATCTTTTTGATTATAGCCATTGTAGTGTGTTTTTCTACTACAAAATCAAGGTATTGAAGCCAAAAATGAAAGATGACTAAAAATCGGAATTGCGTCCTGTATTTGAGAAGAAATACAAAGGCAGTGTCTATTCTTTTGTTCACTTTCTTGTCAAAACTTAAGGAATCCATTACCCTCTGGGCTGCAATCATGGTGATGTGTCCTTTCGCAAATGCTGTGACAACAGGGTACGCGGTAGTAAACTCACATTTTCCTTTGGAACAAGAGCGGTAGAAAATTTTGTTTCAGGAAAACTCAATATGAACTTCAGTAAAATAATGTGAAGAAAAATTTGAGCCAAAAGACGTTTTGATTTTGCGTCTTTTTATGTGAGGTTTTCATTTTTTCTTTCTTTTTCCTTTTATGGCAGGAACTTTAAACTCATCATTTGGTCCAAAAGCAACATTTAATCATTATTTTCTAGGCTACCCACTTGGGCCTGGTGCTAGTCCAGAGAATGGAGAAATACTGTTTCCATTTGGAATCCAGGGAGTCGCTCTCTGGCTGGGGTACAGATTTCCTGTTTTTGCTTGAGGATGGTAGAAATTTGGGCTGATCAGTTTGGCTCAAATTATCAGAAAATAGCATTTGCGTTGCCGTTGCAGGGCTTGGCTTTGAACTCCTACTCAAGCATTCTTGGCTTTTACACAGTCCTCATCAGTTTAAAGAGGTTTAAATATTTTAAACAAAACCAGGATAAAAGAAACGTTTGGTCTAAAAGAGAAAAAGCTTAGACACGCTGCTGATTGAGTTAGACCTTCCTAAGGCCGTCAGATCGTAATCCACCTCCTGGCACCTCCTGTTTAAGATTTCACAGAGTGAGTTATACTGCTCTGTGGAGACCAGAATGAACTCACAGAAGTTGTAGATTTAAAAAAAAAACAAAAAACTAACTTTGGAAGCTGATCATTTTAAGCATTGCTGAATTTGTAACCAGTTTAAAGATCAGACACCAAGTTAAGATATAAAGAAATATGAGATTTTGTGGTGATGGAAACTCAACTCAGCTCACGTCTGTGGACTAGCATGGCTTGCTCCCATCCTTAGATTTCCTCCCTTTCCTCTAGGAGAGAAATCCATAGAGTACAACCCCTCAGAGCATCACCTTTTTCAAATTGGAGTTATTCAGTTATACGGGTGTTAGCAGAAGGGGTCATGGCATGCTAGCTCCTGAGAGCAGTCCAGAACCACATTGTGTGGTAGAACTTTGTGATGATAGCAATGTCCTGTAATCCCATGCTGTCCAGTATGGTAGCCACCAGCCTCATGTGGCTGTTGAACACTTGAAACATGGCTAGTGTGAGAGGGCAACTGAACTGTTTTCATTTTATTTAATTCTAGTTAATTTGGATTTTAATAGCTATATGTGGCTAACCAGTTGCTGTTGAGTCAACTCCAACTCATGATGACCCCATGTGTGTCAGAGTAGACCTGTGCCCCATAGGGTTTTCAGTGGCTGATTTTTCAGAAATAGAGTGCCAGACCTTTCTTCTGAGGTGCCTCTGGGTGAACTTGAACCTCCAACCTTTCAGTTTGCAGCCAAGCACAATAAGGGTTTGCACCACGCAGGGGCTAGTGGCTAAGTTATTGTAAAGGGAAGCTCCTGTAAGTGCTGAAGTACTTGAAAGTCCCTTCAAGATCTCTCTCTGTCACTGTGAGGGGAGGACTTATCTCTTCATTCTTCCTGCTCTTCACGTGGATAATTATTGGACAACCTATGATGAAACACACACACACTTTCCACGGACCAGTTGTAATTCTCAGAGTTAATGCAATCTAGACCCAGAGTCAGGAAGAGAAGGTTACCTAGCTGGGGAATAATCCCTTTCCACTGAAAAAGTATTGTCAATCCTTTGAGTTCTTCCTTTTCTTTCCATGTCAACCCCCTACTCCTAGCAATGTTTAATAAACCCGACCCATTCCAATGCATCTTCAGACAACAGGGCCAGCCTTTAGTTAAACAGCGGTTAAACTTGCTAAGGGCCATCTGGGTGGCTCAAGTGCTCAGCTACTAATGGAAAGGTTGGCAATTTGCGTTCACCCAGAGGCACCTCTGAAGAAAGATCTAGTGATCTGCTTCTGAAAAATCAGCCATTGAAAACCCTATGGAGCACAGTTCTACTCCGACACACACTGGCTTGCCATGAGTTGGAGTCAACTTGATGGCAATTGATTTGGTAAACTTGCTGAAACTTGGCATTCACTCGTTTTCTTTTCCTGAAGCTGGAATACATTCTTAACTAAGCAAAATGTATACGCATTCACCGGTGACTGTGGTCAAAGCAAAATTCCAGGGAGTTTAAGGCATCTACTGGTCTCAGTTACCATGGTGTTTTAGAGAAAGATACGTTGATCACCTGAAGACAAGGCCATTAGCTGTTGCACAGAGGCATTGCAAGTACATTAAAGGAGAATAAACTGAAAGAAAGGCTTCAAGCATTAACAAAAGGAAAAAAATCCAGGTGTTTCCCGCCCTCTGAACAAAGCCCGATTTCTCGTTATCTTAGCAATTGTGATATTTTATCACGAGATAATGGAACCTCTTTGAGTAATATACATGTTCAAAGTATAGTAAAAGTTAAATACACAAAAATTTAATATGTGTCAAATTAAAAAATACTCGACATATATATATATATAAATACACACACACACACATTTTTGTTAGGTGCTGTCAAGACCGTTCTGACTCATAGCTACCCCATATACAACAGAGCAAAACAACACCCTGTCCTGCGCCATCCTCACAATCGTTGTTATACTTGAGTCCATTGTTGCAGCCACTGTGTCAGTCCACCTCATTGAGAGTCTTCGTATTTTTTGCTAACCCTCAGCTTTACCAAGCATGACGTCCTTCTCCAGGGACAGATCCCTCCTGATATGGATATATATATAGAGAGAGTAGATAAAGGTGAGCAATATTTTTTCTTTTTAAAATTATCAGAGAGTAAATGTTTCCAGCTTTGCATACCATATGGCCTCTGTTGCAACTACTTAACTCTACCGTTTCAGCACAAAAGCAGCCATAGACAATACAAAAGCAGATGAGCATGGCTGAGTGCCAATAAAACTTTATTGACAACATCTGGCCAGTGGGCTGGATTTGGCCCATGGGCCATGTGTTGGTCCCTGGAGTAGATGAAAAACATGAATCAATTCTGTTCTTCAATACTGACTACACATCAGCTGGAAGAGTAAGCATAAATATCTCATGAAACAAGTTGAAAACTGGTTGCCGTGAGCAACGGGAAATGTAGAAGATTTTAAAGGAGATAAGTGACATCATCTTTGAACTCTGGTGATTATCCACTGTGGCATCTCTGGGTAGACTCGAACCTCCAACCTTTCTGTTAGCATCTGAGCACGTTAACTGTTTGCACCACTGAGGGATCCCTCAGGAGGAAGGAAGGGAGGCAAACTGTGGAAAGTGAGAACTAGAGTTGGTGAGCCAAGGTCACAGCTGTGCTAGTTATAAAGCATGGGCCAGGTACAAGACAGGTGCAACAAGACAAATGAGAAAATGCATCCAAATCACCATGGATGAACACGGTGAAGGTAATTAATCTCCTCTAAACTGGAACCAAGCTCCCTCATCGGTGCACACGGTTTGCTCTCATCCACTAACCAAAATGTTGGCCGTTGGAACCCACCCACTGGTGCTGCTGAGGAAAGGCCTGGTGATCTGCTTCTGTAAAGACTGCAGCCAGGAAAACTATGGAACAGTTCTACTCTGCACACACGGGGTTGCCATGAGTCAGAATCAACTGGATGGCACTAACAACACCACCGCATTGGAACCGTCTCCATGATACGTAAAGTAGAGGGTTATGGCTGCCCCTTCCAGAGTGACAATTCTCAGCACAGTTCTTAATATTTTGGCAAAATTCGTGTTGTATTCTAGTTGAGGTGGCACAGATCTCTATTTCTCGCCATTATTCATTCGTGAGACAAGCATTTGCCGAGTGCCTACTATGAGCTGGGTGCTGTGCTAAGTGCTCCCCAACAGGGCCCGATTGCAGGGCTCCCGTGATGGGGGAGAGACAAACAACAGACAGACAAGGAGATGACATGTCCCGTAACCATCAGTGCTATGCAGACAAATGCAGGCAGATAGAGAGTGCTGGGGGCAGGGGCAAGGGGATGGGGAACTATACAGCCTTCCAGGAATAGCAAGGAGGTGAGCCAGGGGCTAGCGGCTCCAGGTCAGAGAGGAACGCAGAGCCAGAGCACGCAGGGGTGTGGGCCCTTGCAAGGGATTTGGCTTGCGTGTGACTACATTGAGAAGTGGTTTGGAGAGTCGGACAGAAGGAACAGGATTTGAGGGACACTTTAACAGACTTCCTCTGACTTCAGGGTGAGGAATATGCTCAATGGAGCAAGAGGGAGGGAACAGTTAAGAGACTGTTACTGCAGTCCAGGTGAAAGATATTGATGGCTTGGACCCGCCTTGCCAGGAAGGCTTTCCAGGGGTGCAGGAATTGCTGCTGAAAGCCAGAAAAATAAAATCAATCTGGATTAAGTCGAAAGCAAGAGATCATGCTTCCTCAGGCATATTGCAAATATTAAGTCATAGAAAAGTTAACTATTCTTAATGGTGTGTCTTTCAGTTATATCTGTTCCAATAGAAGACATATGTATACATGATATATATGACATATGTGATATATGTACCATAGAATATACATTATTTATGTATATAAATATCTGTGTCCAGCTCACCATAACATAAAATATGTTGTTTAATATATAGTTTAAATATAAACTATGGAATAGTTCAAATATAGCTTAAATATAAACTATGGAATCCAGCATGCCTACAAATATCTTGAATTCTGATTTATGAATTCATTGAACTCTTTATCAGACCGTGGCTTTTTCTAGTTGCACAATAATCTCAGTTACTCTCTTTGAATGAGTTACTGGAGACTGAAGTGATGGCAGACTAGTCAGGACAAGTGACATCTTGGAACAGATACCAGCTCCACCCAGAGCTCCATGTTCTCAGCCATGCTGTGCTCAGAAGAAGCAGGACGCGGGTGAGGCTGGCCTAGAAATCTTGTCCCTGTTGGACCAGAGGCAGGCTCTTCTTCCCGTCCTCACCTTCCCAAGGCTGTTGGCTGAGTTGTGCCAGGACCTCTTTCCCACACAGGTCTCCCCTAGAGAAGTGGTAGGGGCTGTCTTCTGATCGTAGAGACAGTAGTTTATCCACGTGCCATTAAACCAGAACATGGTCAGTTAAGCTGAAATGTCTAAATGTAGCTAACCAGTTGCCGTCAAGTCAACCCCGACTCACGGCGCCCCCGTGACTGCCGGAGTAGAATGTGCTCCATAGGGTTTTCAATGACTATGAAGTCGATCACCAGGCCTTTCTTCCAAGGCGCTCTGGGTGGACTCAAACCTCCAACCTTTCAGTTAGCAGCTGAGCGAGCTGTTAATCATTTGCGCCACCCAGAGACTCCAAATGTAGCCAATGGGAGATGAAAAAGAAGTTTCACCTTCAACCAAAAAGAACATAAGAGCAATGATTTTAATGAATGGGGCAGCTGTTGTCATTGTTGGGTGCTGTAAAGTCGATTCCTCCTCATAGAGACCCCATGGGAGAGAGCACAACTGCCCCTCAGGGTTTTCTAGGCTGTGATCCTTATAGGAGAACAGCACCAGGTCTTTCTCCCCCAGAGTGGCTGGTGGGTTTGAACCACCAGCCTTTCAGTTAGCAGCCCAGTGTGTGCTTAACCATAGTGCCACCAGGACTCCTTGGGGCAGCTGTAGAAAGGATAAATGTTGGCTTTCAAGGCCCCACGTTAAACTCTGCTTTACTGGCCAGATGACCTTGGCTCAGAAGTGCATCCACTTTGAAACTCCATTTTCTTCTATGTAAAATGCAGAAGCAGTAGTATCCATACAGTAAGACCTTAGAGACTCTTAAATGGAATTAATCCGTGTCCAGCATTTATCACGGCGTAGGCTCACGTGTGCTTCTGTTTGTTTCCTGAGTACTGTTTTCTTAAGGCAGTGCAATTCTTTTTAGTTGTTTTCCCATGTTGTGAGTTCCTCAGATGAGCCTTCCAAGAAGGTTGTCTAGACGATCATATGTTAATTTATTAGATACAGAAACAGGTTACTGTTCCTACATAAGTGGACCATGATATTTAGAAAAGTGTCAGGTCTTTTTCTATGGAGAAAATGGGTTGTAAATTTGAAATACAAATCTAGAACTAGCACTGTGTATCACGGAAAATATTAGACTATAGCGGGATGCTCTAGTTTATTGATTTATTTTTTAAATATTCCTGGGTGACGCCAACGGTTCGCACTTGACTACTAACCGGAAGGTTAGCGTTTCGCACCCATCCAGTGGCACTGCAGAAGAAAGACCTGGCAATCTGCTTCTGTAAAGATTATAGCTAAGGAAACAACAGGTTTGGACTTCTTGGGTTTTCTGGCTCTTTTTTAAAGAAAGCTGAAATTCCTGGTTAACATCTAGAGGCAAAAACTAAACCTGTTGCCGTCAGGTTGATTCCAACTCCTAGCAACCCTATAGGACAGGGTAGAACTGCTCCATAGGGTTGTCCAAGCAGTGGCTGTTGTATTTGAACTGCCGACCTTCTGGTCAGCAGCCATAGCTCTTAACCACTGAACCATTAGGGATTCAACATCTAGAACAGTGGTTCTCTAACTTGATCATACATCAGAATCACCTGGAAGGCATGTTAGACACACATGGCTAGGCCCACCCCCAGAGTTCCCGATTCAGTAGGTCTGGGTGGCTCCCAGTAGTTCTCATTTCTAACAGGTCCCAGGTGATGCTACTGCTGAGGGCCACGAGTGATGCTGATGCTGATGGTTCAGGAACCACACTTGGAGCAGCACTGACCTAGATAAACAACTGTACTTCTCTTCCTGGCACCTCAGTATTTATAGTTGTTGAAAATTCAGTCAAATACAGAAAATCTTCGTTGTTGTTGCTGTTTAAACCGTTGTTGTTAAGTGCCGTCTACTTTATTTTGACTCATAGCAATGCCCTGTGACAAAGTAGAACTGCCCCATAGGGTTTTCTAGGCTGTGATCTTTACAGGTGCAGATTGCCAGGTCTTTCTTCTGAGGCACTTCTGTGAGGGTTTGAACCACTGACTTTTCTGTTAGCAGCTGAGCACTTAACCATTGCACCACCAGAGATCCTTGTTTAAACTGTACTTCCTCACTGATTCCGTTGCCTGCATTTTCTATAATGTGCAAAGGAAAAAAAAAAAAAAGGAAGGTCAAAAGGAGATCGGGACCATCCAGAAAAGCAATGCCCCTGACACCCAGTAAATCTACTCGACACTAGCACGGGGCATCAGTCTCCAACATGGCAGGCATGTCGACATCAATAGCACCCTGTAGGCTCAAGATGTGGAGGAATCTCTGAATTATGGACTTTCCATCTTGGGAAAAGGTGCAAGGAATGTCTGTTTTGATGGCCATGGTTTATCTCCCTCAGCAGACATATTAGAAATAATGAAGTAGCCAAGGGCTGTTCCTTTCAGTGTGATTTATCTGCTTCGGTAAACAGAAGGAGAAATCCCAGTTGCCTATTGAGGTATTTGATGCACTTTTTAAAGACATGGAGCCCACTGGCACAGTGGTTAAGAGCTCGGCTGCCAACCAAAAGGTCAGCAGTTCAAATCCACCAGCTGCTCCTTGGAAACTCTATGGGGCAGTTCTACTCTGTCCTATAGGATCGCTATGAGTCAGAATCGACTTGATGGCAATGGGTTTGTTTTTTTGTTTTCTGGTTTATTAAAGAGACAGCTTTACAATTCCTCCAGGTATCAGCCAAACCAACAGAGATGTAAACTCACGTGCCGTCCCTTGAGATAACCTTCTTTATGAGCATGTTGACTTGGGAGGCATCAGGAGCCCGCCGCTGACACAGAGGGCAATGTTACCTATTTGCTAACATTTAAAAATGGGACAATAACGGAGAAGGTGCACGTTAAACGGGGACTGGAGACGCGTTACCCGTGTCGTTGTTCTCACATTTCAGATGCAGCCAGGGACCACGTGAGAACGCGTGCTACGTAATCGTCTTCATTCGAACTGCCTCATGAGGGAGTCCATTTCTTCT
>NW_004444070.1:1425002-1426275 GCF_000243295.1 Trichechus manatus latirostris | reverse complement strand
CCTGTCTTTTGAATGACCTCTTGCTTTATTCATGTATAATGTCGTTGATGTCATTCCACAACTCATCTGGTCTTTGGTCATTAGTGTTCAATGTGTCAAACCTATTCTTGAGATTGTCTGTAAATTCAGGTGGGATATACTCAAGGTCATACTTTGGCTCTCATGGACTTGTTTTAATTTTCTTCAACTTCAACTTGAACTTGCATATAAGCAGTCGATGGTCTATTCCACAGTCGGCCCCTGGCCTTGTTCTGACTGGTGATACTGAGCTTTTCCTTAGTCTCTTTCCACAGATATAGTCAATTTGGTGAGTGGGTATGTATGTATGTGCGGGGGATTTGTTTCCAAAGAGCCAGGGGGCCATTTTGGCAAATACAAAGGTGAATAACAGACTAAAAAAAAAACAAATCCATTGCCGTCGAGTTGATTCTGGCTCATAGTGACCCTATAGGACAGAACAGAACTGCCCCATAGGGTTTCCAAGGAGCGGCTGATGGATTTGAACTGCCAACCTTTTGGTTAGCAGCCAGATTCTTAACCACTGTGCCACCAGGGCACCAAGACTAGGTTCCAGTAAACCAGTTGTCGTGAGCTGACTCCAATGCCTGGTGGAGACCCCACGTGTGCCAGAGTAAAACTGGTTTCCAATGGCTGCTTGGTTTGAAGGTAATTTCTATTAAAATAAAAACCATGTTTCTGTGATTCATATTCTCCCCATTTTAAAGAAAGATTTTAAAATGTAATTAAATATCTTAATAGACCTTAAACAATGTGATTTACACTCATTGATGTAGAAATAAAACTCAAAAGAAATGCTGTGCTCATGTTGAGAACATGATTATTGAGGACAAAATGCTTTTTCCAAACAAAAATGGTAAACTGAAGATAACGGTATCGTCACCTAAACAAAGTCACGGAAACAACAAGTCATGTCAACCTTTCTTGTGTTACCTGTTTTGAAAAAGTCCATATGCAACTCAAGACAAACCAAACTTTTTCATGTTTTTCGAAGATTAAGTATGTTCACAGGAATCTCTAAAAGATAAAACTTTCCTCAAACCATCAAAGGGAACGTAAGAATTTTCATGGTTATGTAGACACAGAAAGTAATAAAATATGACCCTGGTGTTCTTCCAAGGGCCAAGGCTAATCTCATGACAATCTACCCTTTATCAAACCCTGGGCTTGTTATGGAGACAGAGCGTGGAGAAATGTGAACTCAAGCTGCCAAGGGTGATGGTGTGATTCAGAAGAATAACCCTCTTTACAGAGA
>NW_004444070.1:1420958-1422389 GCF_000243295.1 Trichechus manatus latirostris | reverse complement strand
GTTAAAGCAGGGTTTACTGTGTACCTTTTTAGGATTTGTGTTGAGTCTTTTGCTTGTGAATTAATTGTCTGTTAAAGTAATCAGATGTCATCATTTCCCGTGGGTATAGGGATGGCCATTCAGCTGGAACAGTGGATCAGATCTAACCCTCTGTACACCCCTCACATGAAGAGGCCCTCCTATTGATCCTAGCAGAATTTTCTTGGCCTCACCTTGGCGGCCAGGTTAGAAAAACCCGTGAAGCTTTTGCTGTGTTCTCTTGACTTGATGCTCTGGGTCCCCATGTGTGATGTCTGGCTATCTGTTGTGGATTGAATTGTGTCCCTGCAAAAAGTGTTGTAAATCCTAACCCCTACACCTGCGTTTATAGTTTCATCTGGGAGTGGGTTTTCTTTGCGATGTTAATGAGGCAGGATTGGTGTAGGGTGTGTCATGAGTTGATCTCTTTTGAGACAGGAAAGAGGTTAAACATGCAAGCGAGCAAGCAGACATGGGGGAAGACAGACGCCACATGAAGATCGCCAAGGAGCCAAGGAACAAGGATCTTCCCCTAGAGCCGACAGAGAAAGAGAGAGCCTTCCCTTAGAGCCGGCACCCTGAATTCGGACTTCTAGCCTGAACTGTGAGAGAATAAACTTGTCTTTGTTAAAGCCACTCACTTGTGGTATTTCTGTCACAGCAGCACTGGGTGACTCAGGCCCTACCCTAAGCTGCTACATAGAGAAACCATGTAGAGAGTGCACAGAGAGACAGACAGACAGAGAGGTGGCCTTCTCCAGCTGTCCCAGTCCAGATACCAGACATGGAAGTGAAAAGCCTTGGCCGTGACGGCAGCCCCAGCCATCCTATGGCAGCAACTGTGTCACGTGACGTTACGAAAGCCACTGACTTTCCATTAGTCCTTAAACTAGCCCAGGCCAGATTTGGCCCGCCCCGCATGCGCAGAAGGGCCACCGTGACCCGCGAATTGACCTCAACAGAGGACTCAGCAAGAGGAGGAAAGAATCAGAAGAAAAATCACCACCCAGACCCTATTCCGAACGAAAGATCCGACAAGAGCCACGCCACATCACTTCCTGTTTCCTGGCTGCCTTCTAGTACTTTCCTTCCCCAGTATGCCTGCGCGGCCGCCATCTTGCTGCGCAAATCACATAGAAGCCCTGCTTCCCCATAGCTCGGGGAGTCGGGGCTGAGGGACTTCCTCCTGGCTGTTTGCTCTGCACATTGCAATGAAGTTACTCTCTCTTTCTCAAAGGCCAGTGTCCACATCAATGGCAGGTCTGAGCACGCCGGACAGAACTTCCCTTCTTGGGTTCGGGAAGAACTGCATGATAGAGCCCGAGGGAAACTGTGTCTGGAGCCCAGCCAACCTGATCAGCATGGTCAGATAAATATTTGATCAAAATAAATGTTTGTGATTGATTCAACCCA
>NW_004444070.1:1418000-1418983 GCF_000243295.1 Trichechus manatus latirostris | reverse complement strand
GTAGTCACATTCCATCAAATATCACTTCTGTTGTTTCTGGTGTAATGAGGATTAGGGACCGTGGAGATGACTTACCAGAGACGCCAAAATCATCTTTAATTAGCGTTGTCCGAATAGACAGCATTCACCAGAAAAAGAAAAAAAAAAAAACCCATAAAGTTTGGGAAAGTGTACAAGGAAATAATTAAAGGATTATATTTTCAAGTCTTTGGGACATGGAATGGTACTCCTTATAAAATATATTCCATGGTATTATTTCCTGGAATGTGGGGAATAATTTTTAAGAATGTTATGGTTAAATAAACCACAAACATGCAGATAATATAAATTGGGGATGCAATATGTGTGGTCATTTTCCTTAATTACATTTACTTTTAGCTTCTTTTCCACCACTCCTTTGTCAGTTTGTCATATTGTATATGGTGGCTTTTGTGTTGCTGTGGTGCTGGAAGCTATGCCACCAGTATTTCAAATACCAGCAGGGTCACCACGGTGGACAGGTTTCAGCAGAGCTTTCAGACTAAGACTAGGAAGAAAGGCCTGGCAATCTACTTCTGAAAATCAGCCAGTGAAAACTCTATGGATCACCACTGAACATTGTCTGATATAGTGCTGGAAGATGAGCCCTCCGGGTTGGAAGGCACTCAAAATACACAGTGGCCGCAACAACAAACTCCAGCATGTAAATGATCGTGAAGATGGTGCAGGAGCCGGCAACGTTTCGTTCTGTTGTGCATGGGGTTGCCATGAGTCAGGGCCAACTTCAAGGCAATTAACAACAAAATAGATATAAGCATAAATATAAATACAAAGGTAGGTATAGATATAGATATCAACACAGCCATAGATATGTAAAAACACACAGATTTGATTAATTTTTATGGAAGGAAGAAGATATACAACTTACCTTATTGAACTCTTAAAATGTCTTACCTTATGTAGCCCCGAGATGACCCTTGCCCTGGTTTTTAACGAGGGGCAGT
>NW_004444070.1:1406403-1416419 GCF_000243295.1 Trichechus manatus latirostris | reverse complement strand
AAGAACAAGTATCTAGAAAAGGTATTCAGAGAAGCAGAATTTGGTTAACATCAGGCCAACATGAAATTTTCCAAGAAGGTAGAAAATATGAGCCAAACCAAATTTTTGGGCATAGAATTGGATATATTCCTGGCAAGCAAGACCTCTGTTCCTAAGAAATACAACGATTTTTGGACACTAAGTAGCTTATAAAGGAAAGCTTTTGATGTATTGAGTAAAGGAATGAACAAGAGCTGTAAGATATAAATTTTCTCAAAAGTCTGTAGAGTTTAAAGTAAAAGGAATTTTGAATTTGGCACAATCCAGTCAGCACTGGCTGAACCAAACATATTTCAAAGACAATCGGACTCTTAGTTGAGCCTAAAACATATTTTGTTTTGTTTTTTTCCACTAGCCTTGAAACCATGTCTTATTTTATCCAGACATTTTATTTATTGACATCAGAAGGGAAAATTAAAATTTGGACACATATGAGAATAAATGAGAGCCCTTGAGTTTAGACACACGGACTGTGAAATGCATTTATAAACTATGGTAATCCGTTTCCAAGATGGCTCCCAATGATCCCTGCTTCATGTTGTTGCTATATGCCGAAGAGTCGATTCCGACTCATAGCAGCCCCATTTGACAGAGTAGATCTGCCCCACTGGGTTTTCAAGGCTATAATCCTTGCAGAAGCAGACCACCAAGTCTTTCTCCTGCAAAGCCACTGGGTGGGTTTGAACCGCCCACCTTTCAGTTAGCATCAGAGCACTTAACCGTTGTGCCACCAGGGCTGCTTCCTAGTATCGAACAGCCTTATGTAGTTCCCTCACACATTACTAGGGTTGGTCTGTGTGTCTAAAAGAACATAATAGAAGTGATGGCATGCTACTTTTTCAAGTTTCTGTGCTAGAGAGGGACTTGTTTCCAGACAACGGGGACAAGGGCTTCCAGGTCAAAAGTGAAAGTAATCAGTTTTCTTCTTTGCCATGTAAAAATCAATGACTACTTTGTGTGGACAAGCAGTACAAAGAGAAACTTACATTTTTTCAAAAATAATCTTATGCTGACAACCCTGTCCTTGCATAGACAGTACATGGAATTTCAGTGTTTAAAAAGTGCAATTTACCTGTATCTTTTGTTTTTGTTTTACAAATATTAGAGAATACTGCCTCTTCAAAACGCAGGTTCTCTTTTGTAATCTTTGTATTTATTAAGCTGGAAAGATGGAAAAGACAAAGCGTGCTGCAAACCAGGGTTTCATCAGGAGAAATAATCAAGAGAAAAGCTCAAGACTCCGTCCTGTGAACATTCCCTAAAGATCTCCCAATTCTCCAGTTTGTAACAGCCTTCTAAGGAAATATTTCATTCTCTAGAACTTGCACAAACACAGCATAGGAGTACTAATCCACTTCTGTACAGCTGGGATCATATTGTTGCTATGCCATGGAACATTCTGAAATTACAGGATGACAGCTATGTGAAAAATTGACATTTTTACTTAAATGACTACTTTGTAGAAATGAATATATCCATTGTCTTCCCAACATCAAACACATGGCATAATTCTCTGTGCCTTTGAAGGCAGACACATCTTTGGCTCCATTTAC
Organism: Trichechus manatus latirostris; assembly: GCF_000243295.1. NCBI lineage: Eukaryota > Metazoa > Chordata > Mammalia > Sirenia > Trichechidae > Trichechus > Trichechus manatus. Next base: position 1,414,827 of record NW_004444070.1, on the reverse strand, counting down.
CATGTAGCCACTGGAAACTTTTCCGTGGTCCTGTAGACACAACTGTAATATTTGAAATCATGGTTTTCGCCAGGCCAGGTTTTCTGGTGAATATGCAGGCACCTGCCACTTCAAGGATGGTGTCCATAGCTGCAGCTCTCTCAGTTCATACCCAGCGTTCTCTCCGTTTTCCCTTAGCTCCTGGCAGCTCTTTTGGCAAGTGTAAGTGGCTGGTTATTGGTTTTGTGTCTCATTTCATAGAACATCTTGTTGGTGTTGTTCATCAGTGAAACCTACGCTCTCTCACTTTGCTTGTTGAAAATTACATTCGCCAAACTTGCTCGTCATAAAACATGCAATAAAGAAAGTCTCATTTGTTTAAGACAGTAAGAGGTTATATACATTTGAGGGGAATGGCAGGCAGAAATAAACACAGAACTAAGTCTCAGAATTACAAAGGCACTAAATTTTAAGTCCCTGCTTTATTTGCTTAGCAGGTTAATAATTGAAACTCTCTCCTGCTCCGTTTTATTGCCCTTTAGGATTGGAGAAGACTTTCAGGCTCCACATGATGCCAGATCTTCAACACTAATAATGTCTTTCCCAGCAGGTAGAAGCTACTCAGCTTTAGATATTCAGGTGCTTTATTTTCATCTCAAGCAGATAGCTTCCATCCCATGAGTATAAAATATGTATACAAGGTCATTTAACTAATATGTATTGGAGTCATTTTTACTATGAAGATCCCAGTGCAGATTTTAAAAACTATCCTGCTGACAATGGTACCCATCGACCTGATAATCTGAGAATAAATTGTGTTGCTGTTTAGACAACATTACCCTAATTTGTCAATTGTTGGCCATCAAGCCAAACTTTATAATGTTATTGTTCTCAACATCTGCTGATTTCCAGGCAGAGAAATTACTTCTTGTCTTGTGGGACTTCATTAAGCAAAGAGATGCTCAAGGTTACAAAGCATAAACTCATTTAGTTTATTACAAAGTAGTCATGGCAAGGCACACAGAGGTGAGACCACCAGACATTATTTAAGAATTGGGACAATATAAGGTTAGTCCAATCGTTAGAGTCCAAATCTTGAGACTTAAGGCATTTACCTTTAACGAGTGGTCTTGGAAGGAAAGTTTGACCAGCAGCTTGTGCTCAGTGGAGGTCCCTCATAGTTGGGGTCTGAGGATGGTAGCAGCAGGCAGAGTCTCAGTCTTAATCTCTGGGTCTCAGTCTTTGGAGAGAGTCTGAATCTAGAGAGAGATTCTACCTCTGTCTTTTCTCACTGAGTTAGCAGAAATCCTAGGTTTATATATGATTTTTTCACCTTGGCATCACACAATAAGGGCCAGCTAACACCACCTTTAACAAAGGCTAGTGTGGTTAAGAGCTCGGCTGCTAACCAGAAGGTGAGCAGTTCAAATCCACCAGCTGCTCCTTGGAAACCCTATGGGGCAATTCTACTCTGTCCTGTAGGGTTGCTATGAGTCGGAATCGACTCAGCGGCAGCGGGTTTGGATTGGTTTGGTTTAGTGTGTTACATCTTCTCTTTAAAGTCAGAGATTAGCCACATGCTACATCTCTTCTTCAGGGATAGAGACTGAGCTGTTTATGACTCACTCATGCCTCAAGGCTAACTTACAGAAATTTAGTTACATGTTAATTTTCTTTTAGCACAGCATGCAGTTGCAAAGCCAATTTAGGGAAGTTATGACATACTTCTATTTTTTATTTCTAAATTCAGCATTCTTTTTTATTTCTAACTTCACATTATAATTACTTATACATGTGTGTTTCAGAGCATTACAGAAGCATGTATAACACTCCTGAACACACAGAAAAGGCCTGGCAAGGTGAATGTTGAAATTCACTTCGGTGATTACTTCTCATCTGTCATACTAGAGAAGGAGATTTAACGTTGTTTGTGTTTGTTTTATCAGGTAGATATGCAACTGTACATTTTGAGCATATGTATTTACTTTCATACATCCATCTTTTTTACATCATTGGGACTATTTTTCTGCTACCTCCCAAGTAGATGGAATGTCTAGTCTGTCTCTCTGGTGACTATGTCCAGCTTCTTCAGCTGGAGACTAGAGCAGAGCCAACCATCATACCATCTCTTTCAACCTGATGAAATAGTGCCCGGCAGGTTAGACAGCTGTGGTCCAGAGTGTTTGGACGCTTTTGTTTTGACTGTGTCATTGTGGCCTTGAGGAAAATTTCAGCTCGTTTATGACATTTCAATCAACAGTATACCAATATTTATGTCTTTTCATCACAAAAGTATTCTTCAGAATGACTGCATGGCATTCATTACACTGTCTAATGAAGCAACCCCAACATGCAGAGCAATCCCCTGATCCATTTACTATACGAGATGGCTACCCTCCTTCCATGTCTTCCATTCTTATTTTTACTACACTGATCCATTTTTTTTCTTGGCCATAGCAAACTTAACCAATTATTAATTCTAACCTGTTGAGTGCTCTTTTGTGTCATTTATTTCTACCAGGTTCAATTTCCTTTGTCCATGTTTTTCAAATCTAGATTTTTTAAGAAGGATTGACTATGTCGTATCAGCTTCTAGTCGGTTGCAAGTTTTAGGGAGTTTTAACCAATATCAGTGTGTGTGTGTGTGTGTGTGTGTGTGTGCGCGTGCGCGTGTGTTGTGTGTGTGTGTACCAGTCCTAATTCTTCCTCCAGGCCTGTGTATGTATGTGCAGTAGTGTGTTTAAATGTAACCAATTATAGATGACAAATAGACAGGCAGACAGATAGACAGACAGGCTAGGTAGAGGATGGATGGATGGGTTGGTGGGTAGGTAGGTAGATAGGTAGATAGACAGAGAAAGAGAGATCTTCAGTATCTTCCTCTGTGTGAGCAACATGGCAGTTTCAAAATAGCTAGGTGAAAACAGGTGACTGAAAAACTCCTGCTTTGTTTATATCATTCACTCAGAGTAAGTGACCTCAAGAAAAAATGAAACACTTGCTAGGTTTACAATTCCTGCTTCTAGAATGTCAGTAGTTCTTATAGCATATGGGAAAACAAAAACAAAAAACCATCAAGCCAAAGAAGTAAGAGAAAAATAAGATCTCTCACAAACGTCCCAAATTAACCTTCATTGAAATTTTTCTTCTACATAAGACAGGTTCTTCCAAACATAAAATAGCATAAGATATTATTTGACTGACTTGCTTTATCCCACTGATGTATTTTTTTTCCCTCACTCTCTCTATCCCTAAGCTTGTGCACAGGAGAACTTGATAAGCCAGCCTTGATTATGAAAGAGATCGCACAAGGTAACTGATCACAATATGTTAGCTCAAGGCAGATTATTGGGCATTGTCATAGAGCTAATAAAGTTTGCAAGACTTTTTAAATAATTTCTCACTAAGTTAACTGGACATTATTTTAGGTAGAATCTTTCTGATAATATCTGCTATCAAAAACAATATCACTTAGGGTACGATAACATGGGTAGACAATATTCTTTCTAATAACTCCCTCCTGTTCTTCATTTGGAGTCCCTGGGTGGTGCAAACAATTAATGCACTGGGCTGTTAACTGAAAGTTTGGAGATTTGAGTCCACCCGGAGGCACCAAAGAAGAAAGACCTGGCGATCTACTTCCAAAAAATCAACCATTGAAAACCCTACGGAACGAACACAATTCTACTCTGACACCCATGTGGGTGCCATGAGTCTGAGTCAGCTCCCTATCAGTTAGTTACTTCACGTCGGCATTTAAACAAGCTCCAGTCACAGCCCGGCTCTTTCAGACCTGTCTCATTCACCTCCACCCTCCGGAAATCTGGCCCTTACCTGTGCCTCTCCACTGAAACCACCTTGCCAAGTTCGCCTGTGGCCTCCCGTGGCGTTCTCCTCGGGCCCGTTTCATCCCTTACATAATGCGTCAACACTATTGATTACCTTGCTTTCATTGGCCACTGAGGCAGGAGAATCTCCGGGTTCTTCTTCTGTTGTTGTTTTCTGCTTTCTTCGCCCATCCCTTAAATGACGCTTTTCTCAGAATGGTTGATCAGGTCCTCTTCGCTTCCTGCTTTGGGCAATCTCCTTCGTCATGCCTTCTCCTTCTGTGATCCTACGTTTATTTCCTCAACCCAGATCTATCCCCTGGCTTAGATTCATGCGTCCAGCTACGTATGGGATTTTTCATGCGTCCAACTACGTACTGGATTTTTCATGCGTCCAACTACGTATCGGATTTTTCAATTTGGCTATATGCAGGCTACCTTTAACTCAACATGTTCATGAATGAATTTTTTGCCTTTCTTCTCCAAACCTGCTTTTCTTCTTTATTATCTAAATCAATGAATTTGTTGTTGTTGTGTGCTGTTGAGTAGATTCTGACTCATAGAGACCCCATGTGACAGACTAGAACTGCCCCATAGGGCTCGCTAGGCTGTAATCCTTACTGGAGCAGATTGCGAGGTCTTTCTCCCACCGAGCCGCTGGGTGGGTTTGAACCACTGACCTTTTGGTTATTAGCTGAGTGCTTAACCGTTGTGCCACCTAGGAGCCTTCAAAAAGATACATTATCCTCTCTATTTATAAATATCTCTCAGAATTTGAGATAGTTTCTCCAACTATTTCTAAAGACATGTCAAGAAACCCCTAACAGTATCTGTAAGTGAGTCTATTCATGCAGTCTTAAAAGGTATCTGTTGTGTGAAAAAATGAGATACCTCAGTTGATGAAGTAAGAACTTTTTCAGGACTGCTAAGTTGGTGTTATTTTTAAAAATTATGAATGTATTCATTGTTGCATCTTTTCCATTTGAGGCTCTGGTAAAATGTGCCAAAGCATCATTCGCAGATATGCTCAAAGGGGCATTCTGTTATTCTACACTGAATGTCCGTCCATATACCTCACAGCTTCACTGTGTATTAAAAGTAAACCTATACTCTCCATTGTTTCATCACAAAAGTTTGGATCTTGTTGGTTGGGAAGTAGGAGGTGCAGAAATTTGAATTTGTTGCTTTGCCTAGCACATGCTTTGCATCAGTGTACGATCTGTGGAATTCATGTGTAATAAACAAATCATTGTGCTGGTTGTGGCATCTTTTAGAAAGCCATTTATTGTACTCTTCAAAGCACTCTCTCTTGGCACAAAATTTTGTCAGTAAATTTAATTATATTAAGCTAATGTTTAATACCATCCATCGGGAAATGCGGGATGACCCATGTTTTCCAACACAGATGTTTCTGTTGGAAAGCTGTTTTGAATAGGACCCGCATAGTCTTCTGCTTGTTGCCAGGAGTCCCCACCCAACATTTGGTTATTGCATTTTACATGGCAAAACCGGTTTTAGAAAGCAAGGTGTCGATGATAAAGAGAAAGCGTCCCCTTAACTTGGTCTTACCGGTGAGAAAGAGAGCTTCCCGGAGAAGACAGCATTCAAAAGAATTTACCTATTTCACACAAAATGTGAATCTGGACCAAACCAACATGTTGATGTTTGTTCAGAAGTATTGCACTTTTCAACGTTCATTCCTTTTTATCCTTTGCGTGGCAGAACTAGAAAGGCCGAAGAAGAACAGGCATGCCAAAACACATAACGTGATGGGCGTGCCAGGTAAGACTGAGAGGGCTTGTGATGAGGGCCACCGCGTGACTTTACAGATGAAAGACAGCTGGGTGGCCACCGTTCTGCGACACCTCTCTGGAATCAGCTCCCTTTTCCAAATTAAAAATATAAGACTGACGTATGATGGCAACCTTGAAATTAAAAACCTGGAGAACATACAAAAGGACCAGAAAAAAAAAAAAGCGAGTGATGATTTTTCTTTAAGTTTATCCCACTTATTGATGGAATTTTTTCCCCCAATATTTCCACCAGTATTGGTGGTTTTTTTTTTTCATCTTCATTTCTCTTTCTAAAATGCTGCATTACTTTTATAATAAAAAAAAAATATATATATGAGAACCTCACTTAGCAGACAATTTATCATTTTTTTTAAAAACTCACCAAATTTAGGCTGATTTAAGAAGACTTAAAAAGAAGAGGATTGACTCTCTAGTGACTTTTTGTTTTAATTGAGATGTAATACACACACCGTGACATTCACGCTTTCAAAGTGCCGATGCAGTGTTTTTTATTAGACTCACAAAGTTGTGCAAGTATCACCATCACCTAAATCCAGAACATTTTTTTACCCCCAAAAAGGAACCCTGGTACCATTTAGCTGTCACTCCCATAATCCCTCCCTAGTACCCTGAGGCAACCACTGATGTACTTTTGTCTCTGTAGATTTTCCTATCCTGGGCATTTAATATAAACGGAATCAGACAATGTGGGGCCTTCTGTGTTTGGCTATTAGAGAAAAGCAATTCAATATCTAAAATGAGATTTTTAAAAAAGTCATATTGTAAAACTTCAGGCAAAATGAAGAAATAAAGATTCTGCCATCGGTCTTGCAAAGTAGCTTCCCTGTGGATCCCGGTGTGGTGGATACTCAGTGTGACTTACTCATGTACACTCATGACCTGTCTCCCCCAGCATCTCATGATTTCCATAACGAGTAAAAGAATATGTAGGCAGTCAATCAATACAGTTGCTTGTTATTAAAACTGTGCTGAGAGAAGAATGGTTTGACTTACTAGTGTCTCAGGTTAGGTTGGCCTTGTACAAACACAGTCATAAAGCATGGAGAACCGAGAGGGAATTATAATGTTATGGCCAGCATTTGCTGAGGGCTTACTGTGCTCCTGGCACTCCATGTGGTGACTCATTTAACCCATAAACACATAGATCAATGTGATAGAATAGTCAAGAAATTGTTATTGTTAGTTGCCCTTGAGTCAATTGTGACTCATAGCGACCCCATGTGTGCAGAGTAGAACTGTGCTTTACAGGGTTCTCAAGGCTGTGAACTTTTGGAAGCCGATCCTCAGGCCTGTCTTCTGAAGCACTCTGGATATGCTCAAACTGCCAGCCTTTTGGCTGGTAGTTGAGCACTTAACTGTTTGCACCACCCAGGAACTCCTAGTCAAGAAATTGACCCATACAAATATAGTCAACTCATCTTCAAAACAGAGAAAAGGCAATTCAGTAGAGAAAGCATAGTTTATCAACAAATGGTGCTGGGAAAATTAGATGTCCATATACATAAAAAAAAATGCACCTAGACACAGGATTTACATCTTTCAAAAAATTATCATGAAATGGATCATAGACTTAACTGTAAAATGCAACTCTGTAAAACTTCTAAAAAATATATAGAGAAGAAAAATCTAGGTGTCCTTGGTTTAGCGGTGCCTTTTTAGATTCAGCACAGAAACCACGATCCATGAAAGAAAGAATTGCTAATTTGGACTTCATTCACATTAAATATTTCTGCTCTGCAAAAGATATTGTTAAGAGAGTGAAAAGACAAGCCACAGCTGGGAGAAAATATTTGGAAAACACATATCTGATAAGGGACTTTTATCTAAAGTATATAAATAACTCTTGAAACTCAACACTAAAAAGATAAATATTGCAATTAAAAAAGGGCTGAACGATTGAAACAGACACCTCATCATCTCACCAAAGAAGATATACAGATGACAAATAATCATAAAAATTATTGTCAACATCATTTTTTCATAGGGAGTTGAAAATTAAAACAACAATTAGTTGTTTTACACATCTATTAAAATAACTTAAAAAAAAACAAGCCTGACAATGCCAATTGTTGGAGAGGTTGTGGAGCAACAGGAACTCTCATTGCTTGCTGGTGGGATTGCAAAATGGTTCAGTCACACTGAAAGACGGTTAGACATTTTGTTACAAAACGAAACGTAGCCTTACCGTCTTCCCGTACTATCCAGCAATCAAGTTCGAGGTGCTTACTAACCGTTTGAAAACTTGTGTCCACACAAAAACCTGCCCATGAATTTCACCCTAGCTTTAGGTGAGGGGTAAACAAACTGCACTGCATACCTACAGTGGGGTATACTCAATGTGTAAAATAAAAGAAGTGAGCTATCAAGACACAAAAAGACTCTGAGCTGTGATGGTCACTGAATTGTATATGTAGCAGTAGTTGGATTGGTGTATGTTTAGCCGTGTATATTTAAAAAAAAAAAAAAATTTTTAAAGACACTGATGAATCTTAAATTCATATTGGTAAGTGAAAGGAGCCAGTCTTAAAAGGTTACATACGGTATGATTCCAATTATATGACATCCTAGAAAAGCCAAAAGTATAGGGATGATAAAAGATCAGTGCTTGTCTGGGGATGGAGGAGGACTGGGATATGTGAAGCACGGGGGAGTTTTTAGGGTGATGAAACTATTCTGTATAATACTATAATGGTGAATACATGACCCAATGCATTTGTGAAAACCCATAGAACTTTCCAGCACAAAGAATAAAACCCTGTTGTCGTCAAGTCGATTCTGACTCATAGTGACCCTATAGGACAGAG
>NW_004444070.1:1404804-1405694 GCF_000243295.1 Trichechus manatus latirostris | reverse complement strand
AGAAAGTGCTGGAAGTTGTTGACATTCTCAAATGGCAGGCCACGGCTTTGTGAGTTTATATTAACGACCTTCTGTAAGTTCCAGGGGTAAGACCAATGAAAATAAGAATCATTCATTTCCATGTGTGTGGAATTTTCTAAGTTGGCACACTGGGCGCCGATTATCTGACTTGGCACTCACAGCCACCTGTGAGGTAGGAAGGAAAGGTATCCCTGCTTACCAAGGGGGGAAACCAGGCCCTGAGAAGAGGAGAGGTTTGCCCTGTGTCAACAGCTTCAGAATAAAGATCCCCTGATTCTCAGCTCCAAGTGTAACAGGCCAAGGGAAACCAGGCCCTTTATTTGGCAGGAAGTTTTCTGCGTCCAGTGTATTCCGAGTAGAGGATGTGAAATTCTAGTTTGGCTGCTGGAAGGGAGGGGACATCCAGAATCATCTTTCTCCTTGCTTAAACCCAAGATACAAGATATGCTCAACAGTTCTTTCTCTAAGGAGCTTCAGGGAGGGAGCCGTAATCTTGATCCGACCAGCAAGATTTATTTACATGGTGGATTCAGCAGACCAGGAAGCATATGATTAAAATATAACCCTATGTTTAGGGAACCCTGATGGCGTAGTGGTTAAGTGCTACGGCTGCTAACCAAAAGGTTGGCAGTTCAAATCCACCAGCCACTGCTTGAAAACCCTATGTGGCAGTTCTACTCTGTCCTGTAGGGTCGCTATGAGTTGGAATCGACTCAAGGGCAACAGGTTTGCTTCCGTTTGGGTTGCCTGCGTTTAGGAAGCATTGAGTTTCCATTGTGGTGGTGGAAGATTTGGCAACGGATATTGATGACGGCTCCGCAGGATGTAATTAGTGTCCCTGAATTTGACACACGAGAGATGTTGAATTG
>NW_004444070.1:1394013-1403492 GCF_000243295.1 Trichechus manatus latirostris | reverse complement strand
GTTATTAGCCCCCACCCATCCCCAGCACACAACCACACACATTTCCCATTGCCATTGAGTCCATTCTGACTTATAGTGACCCTAGAGAACAGAGTAGAACTGCTGCATAGGGTTTCCGAGGACCAGCTGGTGGATTCGAACTGCCAACCTTTGGATTAGCAGCCGAGCTCTTAACCACTGCGCCACCAGGGCTCTGTTGCGCCACCAGGGCTCTCTAAAAACTATTTTACGGCTGTGGAAAGTTTTTCTGTAAATAGATTATTTTCTCTTATTTATTTATTTTATTTGCTGGGCAGCCGGTCAACCGTGTATTAGCCCCCACCCATCCCCAGCACACAAGCACACACACAGACCCAGCGGCCTGGCTTACCTGCACCTTCGTACATCATACTGATTTACCAGTGCAGGCGGGCGGGGGCAGTCACAGACTCTGCCAGAATCTTGTGACTGGAAACTTAGCCCCATTGGAGTGGAGTTCACGCTGTTTCACCAGGAAGAGGGTAACATGTCTCGCCTTGACCATGAAACAATGAGAGAAGTGTTGTTAATGTGGATCGTTCTGTGTAACTCTCACCAGGCACTGTAGCCTGGGCTCCCGGGTCTCAGGCTGGGATTTCACTTCCCACCTCTCCCTAGGAGAGAAAGTGATTACAGTGTTCTGACTTAACTGTCTGTGGAAGAACGTTATCTGTCAACCTCAGAGGAAGTGATCACTTACTCCCCATAAATGTGCCCCACATTTTGCACACTGTTTATTAGAACAACAGTTAAACGCTTGGCTGCCAACTGAAAGGTTGGCGGTTACAACCCACCTAGTGGTTCTGTGGGTGAAAAGACCTGGCGATCTGCTTCCATAAAGATTATAGCCTAGGAAACCCTCTGTGGCAGTTTTACTGTGTCATTATGGGTTGCTGTGAGTCAAGACTGACTCCATGGTACACAACAGCAACAACACACACACACACACGCACACACACACACACGCACGCAGAAAAGCACGTAAACCATATAAGTACAGTTTAACAAGTAATTATAAAAACAACCATGCTTTCCTGAATAGCTATAGGTCCTTGGGTGATGTAAACAGTTTGCACGTGACTGCTGACCTTAAGGTTGGCGGTTCAAACCCACCCAGTGGCTCTGAGGGAGAAAGACCTGGTGATCTGCTCCTGTAAAGATTACAGCCTAGGAAACCCTATGGGGCAGCTCCTCTCTGTCACGGGCGGTCACTATGACTGGACGGCACCTCACAACAAAGGCAACAACTCTAACAGGGTAGATGTTTCTTATGTGCTTCTTTTTACCCCTCTAGAATTTTCCAGAAATTTCCTGCTGGACAAACAAATAAAATCTTACATATATGTTCCTTTTCATCATTAGAAGCTACCCCATACTTCTGGATATAATTTAAAATGGTCTCCTTTGAAAATTTTTTATTATTGTGATTGTGTGCTTTGGGAAAAAAAAAAAAAGGAATCAAATAGTGTGAAATCTACCCTTCCACTTTCTAAATAATGTTCATCTTCAGTTTTCAACAAATTTATTTACTTTCATATTTTTGTGACTTCAAGGTCCAAAATTAAACCAGGGCATAATTGAAAAATAGAGGACTGTATCTTACAATGGAAAATGTTTGAGAAATTCAGGTGTGAGCATAGACATGACCTTCTCAGACACTCCTTCTCAGCAAGGGACTGACTCCTGGCTAATTGAAAGGAACTTCAGAGTTCAAAAGCCCTCACAGCCACTCTGGAAGGGTTACAAGCTGAGCGCACACAGTAATTGGGACTCCCTGAGAGTTTGGGCAGATTTTGACATGCTGAAGTCTTAGACACTTAGACAAAGTGGTGAGCGAATTCAACTCAAACTGTATGGAGAAATAATTATATATGTAACCAAATTGCATAGAAGTAAATACATACACACACACACACACACACACACACACACACACAACTGTTGTTGTTGTTGGGTGCTGTTGAGTCCATTTTTGACTCATAGAGACCCCATGTCACAGAGCAGAACTGCCCTATAAGGTTTTGTTTGCTGTAATCTTTGCAGGAGCATATTGCTGGATCTTTCTCCTGCAGAGCCACTGGATGGGTTCGAACCACTGACCTTTTGGTTAGCAGCCAGGTTGTTAACTGTTGTGCCACCAGGGCTCCGTCTGCACACGCAGCAATACGTATAAAATTGGTGGCATCTATGAAGTTGGTGCGTGCCGATGTCCTGATTTGACCTTGTACTGTAGTTATGCAAAGTGATACCCTTGGCACACACTGGGTGAGGGACACAGGGGCTCTCTCTGTTGTTTTCTTACAGCTGCCAAGTGAATCTACAATAATCTTAAAATTTAAAAAAAAAGTATTTTATTTATCTTTAATAAAAATTAAAGCAAATATATGGAGACTGTGCTCCTTTAAAAAATCATCTATATGAGACCAAATGGTCAACAATGGCTTTAAAACAAAGATGAGAATGTAAGGGGGCAGGGAAACTAAATTAATGGAAACAGAACAACCAGAATGGAAATACTGAGAATGTTCCAGCATAGCGAAGAATATAAGCAATGTCACTGAACAATTTGTGTAGAGATGGTTGAATGGGAACCTAAACTGCTGTGTAAACCTTTACTGAAAACACAATAAAATATTACTAAAAGAAAGAAGGAAAATGTATGGAGAAAGGTAGCAGGGAGATGCATAGTGGTGAAAGCATTCATAATTTTCCACCGATGGTAGATGGCCAGAGAATGTGGGTGTGATTTTTAGGAGCTGAGGAATAAATGAGAGAAGGCTGATGGAAGGTGGAAACATTCTGTGTATTTCTGAAGAGAGACAGCAGATAAATTATGACAACTGAAAGTAACATCGCCAGGGTTTTTGTCCCTTGACACACACACACACAGTGTTGGCTCCCAGCTTGAACGGAAGCCACCAGCGGTTGTTCTGGCTCTCAGCACCGCCATTGAAATGGAATCAGAAGTCTCCGCATGGCTTCCCTTTACAACTGTGAAAGCTGAAGTCTGGCTTGTGAACTTCTCAAAACTAAATTTAAAGGTTGTGGTTTGTTGCCTCCTTGGAAGAACCAAGCCTCGGGTCACACTGCTAATAAGGCTTCGTTTTAAATCCTGAACAACAGGAGGAAAAGGGACAGTCACCGTAGACAAGCCAATTTATGGTCAGCCATATTTCACAGCCCAGCATCATTCTTGTGCTCTCTCCTCGGGGAGTCTGGCATCTTTGATGTCCTTTTCCTAAAGATCCTGCCTTTGCAGGCATAGCTGGAGTGCTGGAGAGCTTCCATTTGCTGTCTAGATTTACTGTCTGCCCAGCTCTCTCCCCCCAGGGGGCAGACCCACGTGGACTCTCCTTCTCAACGTGGCGTTTTTGAGATTCAGTCATATTAGCGCCTGCAGCAGTAGCTCATGCTTGCTGCCGCCGTTTACACTGTCCATTGCGTGCGTATGCCCCATTTTGCTTATCCATTTTCCTTTTGAGAGATACTTAGGTTGCAATTTCATGCCTATGGAATAGAGATGTATATGTGAAGGACTTGTACAAGAAGGTTCACAGTAGCTTCATTCATATACAGATATAGATGATACAGATGTAGATATGCATATAGATATAGGTGTAGATCCAGATATGTGCATAGATATTGTCTTAGTTCTCTAATGCTGCTATAATAGAAATACCACAACTGGGTGGCTTTAATGAACAGAAATATACTTTTTCACATTTTAGGAGGCTAGAAGTTCGAATTCAGGGCGCCGGCTCTAGGGGAAGGCTCTCTCTGTCTTTCGGCTCTGGGGGAAGGTCCTTGTCTCATCCGAGCTTCTGCTCTTGGGCGATTTTCATGTGGCTTGGCATCTCTCTTCCCCCATCTCTGCTTCTCGCTTGCCTGCTTAATCTCTTTTAAATCTCAAAAGAGATCAACTTAAGACACACTTTACAGTAATACTGTCTCATCACTGTTGTTGTTAGATGCTGTTGAGTCAGTTCTGACTCATAGCGGCCCTATGTACAACAGAAGGAAACACTGCCCAGTCCTGCGCCATCCTCACAATTGTTGTTATGCTTGAGCCCATTGTTGTAGCCACTGTGTCAATCCATCTATTCATAAGGTTTTCACTGGCTAATTTTTTAGAAGTAGACCGCCAGGTTCTTCTTCCTCGTCTGTCTTAGTCTGGAAGCTTAGCTGAAACCTGTCCACCATAGGTGACCCTGCTGGTATTTGAAATACCATGGCATAGCTTCCAGCATCACAGCAACACACAAGCCACCACAGTAAGACAGACTGACAGACAGGTGACAAACTCACAGACTGTCTCATTAACATAACAAAAAACCCATTCCCAAATGAGATTATAACCACAGGTATACCAAAGAAAACCCTTTGCCATTGGGTGGATTCCAACTCATAGAGACCCTATAGAACAGAGTAGAACTGCCTCATAGGGTCTCCAAGGAGCACCTGGTGGATTACGAACTGCTGACCTTTCGGTTAGCAGGCAAACGCTTAACCAGTATGCCACCAGGGTTTCCACCACAAATATAGGGTTTAGGATTTACAACACATTTGGGGGGACACAATTCAGTTCATAACAGATATAGATGTAGATCTGTATATAGATGGGAGTCCTTGCGTGGTGCAAATGGTTAACAAACTTGGCTGCTAACTGAAAGTCTGGAGGTTTGAGTCCACCCAGAGGTGATTCAGTAGAAAAGCCTGGCAATCTACTTCCAAAAACTCAGACACTGAAAACCCCGTGAAGCAGAATCATACTCTACACACGTGGCGTCACCAGGAGTTGGAGTCGACTTGCCAGCAGCTGGCTGTGGTGGCGGGTGGATCACTGAGCTGTGGGGAGGCAGAGAACAATGCGGTGCCAGGACCAGCACAGGTGGCCCTCTGAGGATCCCTGGTCTCCATGCAGAGGCTCAGCGTGACGCAAGGTCCCCAGAGGAGCGTTGGAGAGACAAGCTCCCTGGCCAAGGGAGTGTACCGGGGTGCACACGGCTCTGTGGGAAACAGGATTAAGGAAACCTTATTGAGTGCCTACGCAAATATTTACCCACTGCCGTCGAGTGGATTCCAACTCAGAGCGACCCTATAGGACAGAGTAGAACTGCCTCATAGAGTTTCCAAGGCTGTAATCTTTACAGAAGCAGACTGCCACATCTTTTCTCCCTCTGAGTAGCTGGTGGGTTGGAACCACTGACCTTTCAGTTTGCAGCCGAGCGCTTTAACCTCTGTGCCACCAAGGCTCCTTATTGGATGCCTGCTGTATACCAAACACCATCCACAACCTTGCAATGGAGAATAAAGGAAAAATGTCATATAGATCATCAGACCCAGATCTGTTCCCTAATTGTTGATAGTTTAGTGGGGGAAACAGACTCAGAACAAGTCCCGGCCATTTAATGAGCTGTGTTCATTGAGTACATCTGCAGAGGGCTGGACGATTTGGAGAACACCATGATTCACCATTCTGGAGGTGCAGGGGCCCATGGGACAGGTGCAGGGGGTGTGGGGATGCTCACACAGATGAAGGAGATTCACACGTGAGACAGTTCAGTGTGGAACGGCTCGGGCCCTAACCTTTGATCACTAGACTAAGACTTGTCCCTGGGAGGCATACACGGCAAACGCACTCAACTGCTAATGGAAAGGTTGGTGGTGCCTGGGAAGAAAGGCCTGGTGATCTGCTTCTGAAAAGTCAGCCATTGAAAACCCTGTAGAGCACAGTTCTACTCCGACACACATGGGGTCGCCATGAGTTGGAATCCCCATGGGGACAAGACTTGGTTCAAGGTCTTTGTCTCCCCAAGAACATCTTGCTGTTAACATAAAATAACGTAATTAGGTCTCTATTCTCTTTCAAAAGGCATTTAATGTACAGGTGTGAACATCTCAAGGTTGGAAAAGACTTCTTTCTTTTCAAATAGCTTCCTACTGACTTCAGGCAATATTAATTTTGAGCTCCCAATGTGCTGATATGCAAAATAAACAGGAAGCAGCATCTTCCTTTCTGTAATTGCGAGAAGGCAGGCTCCCTTGGTGACTGAGGATGCAAAATTTGATATTTTGGTCATGCCAATGATTAGTTTATGTCCTTTTGGTTTTTTCCACTATGCCTTCTGCTTCAGAAATATGTACATACATGTTGCAGCTTTTTCTTCTGCTGCTAGCAAAATAACAAATTGGCCATTAAAGGTTTTAATTTTTTTTCTTTCCAAATAGACGTATAAGCACGCATTCAGCAGGGGTTTACAGTTGTTGTTTTTTGTTTTTAATTATAATTGAAAACATTTAGAGGTTGATTCTGGGTGCGTGAAGCTTTGCCTCAGCTGATCCCAAAACCTTAAAAATGGGTTCTGAAGCTCTGTACAAACGTATTGCGTTAGGTTAGAAATTTTTCATTTCTCCGTTTAATCTCTCATATTCTCTTTTCATGACTCCAATCCTAAATTCCGCTTTTAGAATAATGTGTTCGTGTCTTACTGTTGCTGTACCAACCTAGCACAGATGTGGTGATGTAAAACAACACCCATGCGTTACCCCAGTTCTGCGGCTTAGAAAGGAGGCCTGGTGGAGCCAGGGTTCAGCGCTCGGCTGCTAACCGGAGGGTTGGTGATTTGAACCCACTCGGTGCTTCAACGGCCACTTTTTTTGTTTGTTTTTTTATTGTGCTGGTATCTGTGTAGGTGTTGGTTGCAAAACTTAACCTGGCCATCTGCTCCCATAAACGTTACAGCCTAGGAAACCCCATGGGGCAATTCTACTCTGTCACCTCGGGTTGCTATGAGTCAGAAGCGACTCGACGGCACCTAACAACAGTGTGGTTTTGAAGTCCAAAGTCAGTCTCAATGGGCGAAAAGTGAGGTGTGGGCAGGGCTGCGTTTCCTCGGGAGGCTCCAGGGGAGAACTTGTTTCCTTGCCTCGTCCAGGTTCTAGAGACCACCCCAGTTCCTCGGCCCCTGGCCCCCTCCTCACGTCACCCCAACTTCTGCTTCCGTGGTCGCGTCTTCTTTGCTGACTCTGCGCCTCCTGCCTCCCTCTTGTAAGGACCCCGTGATGGCACTGGGCCCACGCGGACAGCCCAGGAGCAGCTCCAGGAGCAGCTCTCGTCCTTAACAATACAGTCAGACAACTATTTACACAGCGTTTACATTGTAGCAGGTATTGTAAGTTGTCTGGCGATGATTTAAAGTGTACAGGAGGATGTGCATAGGTGATATGCAATTACTACGCCATTTTATACAAGGCCCTTGAGCATCCATGGATTTTGGTGTCCACGGGGGTCCTGGAACGAATCCCTCACGGATGCTGAGGGACAACAGTACATATGAATGCGTGTTTTATATATATGAGAAAACAACTGGGTGACAGTTTTTTAAATTCTACTGTTGTGTTTATAGAGCCCTGCTGGGATAGTGGTTAAGAGCTATGGCTGCTACCCAGAAGACTGGCAGTTCGAATCCACCAGCTGCTCCTTGGAAACCCTACGGGACAGTTCTACTCTGTCCTGTAGGGTCGCTATGAGTTGGAATTGACTTGATGGCAATGGAGGGTTTTTTTTTTTTTTTTTTTTTTTTAAATTGTGTTTATAGGAGTCCCTTGGTGGTGCGAATGGTTAATTTGCTCTGCTGCTAACCAAAAGGTTGGAGGTTTGAATCCACCCAAAGGTGCCTTGGAGGAAAGGCCTGGCAATCTGCTTCCAAAATATCACACAGCCATTGAAAACCGTATAGAGCCCAGCTCTACTGTGACACAGATGTGGTTGCCACGTGTGGAGTCAACTCAATGGCAACTGTTTTATTTTTTTCATTGTTTTTATATCTGCTCAGGTGTTGGGTGCCAAAGTAACTTAGCCAAAGCTTGAAAACAGGAGATTTAAAACTGCAAAGCTTAGTAAAGAAACGACTCTATGATTTGAATCTGTAGCATTAGAACATCCTCCAGACAAGGAGTAGCAGACCCTCCCCTCTTCTTCGGCTGTGTGAACTTAGAATAACTGCATAACCTGCCTGAACATATTTCAGTTTCAGATATGAAGATAGTTAAGAGCTGGTCTCCCTTCCTTAAATAGGCACCAGGAAAGCACTCTTTGAATGTCAGTTGTTTACATATGGTTTGCATAAGTGATGCATTGAGTCAGTGCTGAGAAATGCTTGTGCTCTTTGAAAGAATCTGACCTGGGCATGGGCAGGCGTGTTAGCAGTTTGCAAAGGCAGTATTGTGGGCATGCCCAGCATCTCACAGGTTTGCAAAGGTATTGGTGTTTATCTCACTTCACAGCTGTGTCAATGAAAGGGAATGGAAGAAGAAAATGGCTACTCGATACAAAGAAATGGCTCCCCCGTAAGAGACAGCTCTAGAAAACTATGAGCAGGTCCCACCTAAGGTGTAAGCTAATGGATGACAAGAAAGAGAAGAAAAAACCAGACTGAAGTCAAAAATGATGGATAAAAATTCAGGCTTATTGGCTTAGTATTTATGTCATACTTAAGTGTGTAAATGCCTCTGTTTTCTCACTTTACTGCTACCCAGCAAATATAGTGTTTAGGTACATTTTATCCTGCTATCTTAATAAAGGAGTCCCTGGGTGACAAAAATGCTTAAGCGCTCGACTACCAGCCATAAAGTTGGTGGTTCAAACACAACCAGAAGTCCCTCAGAAGAAAGACCTGGCAATCTGCTGCTGAAGGGTGACAGCCTTGAAAACCCTGTGGAGCAAATCTACTCTGCACACATGGGGTCGCCATGATTTGGAATAGACTTGACTGGAACTAACAACAACAACAATAATCTTAATAACAGTATTTTTTTTATTTTAATAGATAATGCATGATTAGCTGAATCAGGTGCTACTTGTCTAGGGGGGAGATTAGGAATATTAACCACACCACGACCAGCACTACCATTCACCCAGTGGCAGCTACTGAAATGATGGAAAACATTCTAGGGAAATAACCAGTTCCTTAAAGGAAGTACTCAAAATCATAAGCCTATGAAATGGGAGGTAAGGTCACAGCCCATATTCCTCTAAAAGAATGTGGAAACGTGAACCACCATCTCAAACATTTTACCATGAGTGACGCTTTTTCAAATGTGTATGCACACTGGCTTACAAAATCCATATTTAGAAGAGAAAGGGCCCTTCAATTGTCATCCAGTCCCCCATAATCTCGGAAGAGGGATCAGGATATGGTGTTTCATGGAACAATTCTGAACTGTTTCATTCTTGTCTACGATTCCAAGCGTTTAGCCTTTTCCAACATGTGTCAAAATGTTCTGCTTTTAATCAGCTTAATCAGAGTAACATTATATTAGTTCAGCAGTCCGCCGTCTCAGCAGGGAATTTGCACTACGGGAAACATTTTGCAAACACTATAAAACCCAGAATTTCTGTAAGTCTCTAAAACATAATCAGGGTTGCTAATACCCTATGTCAGCAGGAGCAGAGGAAATCT
>NW_004444070.1:1391859-1392623 GCF_000243295.1 Trichechus manatus latirostris | reverse complement strand
TCTACACAGGGCTTGGGATTATGGAATGCTCCATCTACCCAGGGCTTGCGTTTATGGAATGCTCAGTCTACACAGGGCTTGCGTTTATGGAATGCTCAGTCTACATAGGGCAGCAGGCCATGTACTACACCATGGGATTCACATCAAAACCCAGTAAGATCAGCAGTACTGCTGGCCCGTTTTCTAGGAGAAACCCGGGTTCGGGTCCTGCCCACAGCCTCACAGATTGGTGAGTGGCCGAGCTGGGAAGTAATCCCAGTTTACTTTACTTCCTCCTCGCCCTGTGCTCTTGATTCATGCCACATTGCCTCCGTGGATAGTGTTTGAAGCAGAAGTCACAGATTTGGGGCCACAGAGGCATGGGTCTGAATCCCGGCTCGGATTCTAATGCAACTTTTTTGACCCACAGCCACCTTGTCTGAAGTGCCTGAATGTGGGAAGTACTCCAATTCTGTTGGTTTGTTTTAACATCAGATTATGTATGTGTAGATATTACGGGCGTCTCTGGGTGATGGAAATGGTTAACAAGCTCTGCTGCTAACTGAAAGGTTGGAGGTTTGAATCCACCCAGAGGCACCCCAGAAGAAAGGCCTGGTGATCTACTTCCTAAAAAACAAGCCATTGAGAACTCTATGGAGCACGGTTCTCCTCTGACACACATGGGGCCGCCCTGAATCAGAACTGACTCTACAGCAACTCGTTTTTATATATGTTTACATACTATGAGATAATGTCTTTATAAATATAAAGCAAGATTTTGCAGA
>NW_004444070.1:1381136-1382682 GCF_000243295.1 Trichechus manatus latirostris | reverse complement strand
GGTTCTTTCCATAAGAGACTTTTAGGTCTACTCAAAAAAGAAAACAAATTTGACTTGTTAAAACTGAAATTCTTAAAAATAAAGTATAAAACTCTGCTTTTGATCGTTTTAGCCACGTAAATGGTAATCTTAGTTGAATTTGACGAATAGAACGCATTTAATATGTTAATCTCTCATACACTATTTAGCCACAATGAATTGTTTGAGGTTAGAGAATGGGTAAAGAATAAGAAGTTGCTAACTTTCTTGTTTCTAGACTGATTTGTGTGTGTGTGTGTATACGATTGTTTTTGGCTTCAGTAGATTTGTATTGCCAACAGTTGCTAAAGTGATTATACATACGGAGTGAGCAGAGGCAGGGAGACAAACATCTCATCAGAGTCTAGCCTTGGCAAGATTGTGTTTTTGTCTGAATGTACTGTAATGATTCAGAAAGTATGATAGTCTTAGATTTTGGCGTGAGTGTTAGAATACTTCTATATCTAACAGTTTATTTGGAACCCTAGAGAAACCCTATGATGCTGGTATTGTTATTGTCATTTGTTTTACAGATTTTTAAAAAATGTAGGTTTGCGCTGATGAAAATGTTTTCCAACATTTGTTTTCGACAGTTCAAATTCAAGAATTCTGTTGTGCTAGGCAGCATCTAGATGGCCCCAATGATCCCTGCCTCATGTATGCACGCTCTTATTTAACCCCTCTCCTTTGAGTGAGCACTGGACTTAGGAGTTGCTACTAACCAAACCAAAACACCCATTGCCGTTGAGTCGATTCTGATTCATAACGACCTTATAAGGAGAATATGGCAGAAGTGATGATACATCATATCCTGTTTAGGTTATAACAGACCGTGGCTTCTGTCTTGGATATTCTCTTCTCTCTCTCTCCCTCTTTCTCTGTCTCTCTTCTCTTTCTTTTCTTTATCTCTCTCTCTTCTCTCTCTTTTCTCTCTCTCTCATTTTCAGATGACTGTGATCTTACATCTGACACAAGCCAGCTAGTCCCACCCTTTGTTGGCAGGGCCAACGTCTCCAGAGAGAAACAGTTATTTATACTTCAAAGATGGTGTAAGCTAACCAGTCTTGAGACAGTTTTCCACGTGGAAAACCATTTAAACAGATGCCCGTCCAGAGAAGGGGGCGGAAGAGAGGCTGACCATGCTGTGTCATGGTGGTGTAGTGGCCACGATAGTGGAACTACAAGGCCGGAAGCGCGTCCCAATGCCCTGGCATTTACGATCATCGAGCTGAGATTCCTGATGTTTATACAGAATGCTTCCCCGTGTGGCTTTACGGGAGACGGGAGGGTGAAAACATTTGGTGATGGTCTCTCATGGAGAAATAACATTGCTTATGTCATGTCAGCATTTCATCTAGAACTTTGGACTCGTTAAAGAGTCGTTGGCCCACAGACTGTTTTCTGGGGCCATAGGATCTACGGGAACACTCTAACACAGCCCTCGCAGGCAAAGAAAGCAGAGCTGGCACACATATGTAAACTGTTGGCTACATCACCCAGGCTCCCTGCCAGACCCAGGGACGAAGTA
>NW_004444070.1:1367109-1379694 GCF_000243295.1 Trichechus manatus latirostris | reverse complement strand
ATTGGAAGTACTGTCTTGGAAACTCTGACACCAGAGATCCTACATGGATACAGCTCTGGTTTTGAGACAAGTTTTGAAATTCCTACTTTGGAACGGTTTTTTTTTAAATGCCAAACCTGACAAAAATTAGATTAATCTCATTTTTGAATATTCATGCAAAAAGCAAAACAAAATATCACTAATAAAACCGTTTCCCTTCTTCCAAACCTACCTTATTATAATAAATTATCTGGCCAATAGCCAGCATGATATTTTTATAATATAAATCAGCTCAAGTCATTCTCCTATTTATGAAACCTCCATCATCCCTAAAAGAAAAGATAGACTCCCTACTATGGCTTGGCCAACAGCTGGCCTAAGTGTTCAAGATTCATCTTGGATTACTGTCCTTCTGTCAATAGCAGAGGCTAATGTAGGTTTTGTGAGCCCTGAAGCTCGCGGAATGGTTTTTAAAAGAAATGGAAAACTACAAATCTGAATTTAGGTACCAAGAAAACCAAACCAAACTAGTTGCCATTGAGGCAGTCTGACTCATGGCACCCCCATGTGTGACAGAGCAGAACAGCTCCGTAGGGTTGTCGGGGCTGTGACCTTTTGGAAGCAGATCGCCAGGCCTGTCTTCTGAGCGCCTCTGGGTGGGTTCGAACCACCAGCCTTCCAGTTACTAGCCAAGCACTTAACCATTTTTGCCACCCAGGGAATCCAGATTTCGATACAGGGCGTTGGAATAGAAGGGGACTTGCAAACGGGGGACTGTGGGGTTTAAGCGTCATTAACTCAGTGATGAAGTCAACACTGGCCATCAATCTACAGCTTCACTGGCATTATTTTTGTTATTTGAAGACGTCAGACCCATCCCCAACTCAAGGCACTCGTGTTACCTCAAAGCTGAAGCCTTCTCATCATTCAGTCCCTGAAAATGCCACCTTTTCCAAAGACAGAGGGGCCCTGGCTTCCACATCTAAAGTAGCCCCACAACACCACCAAGTCAATGTGTGTGCCGTCGTCTCACTTTGTTTAATCATCCCACAGTCTGGAATTACCGTCGTCCCTCCGTATCCACAGGGGATTGGTTCCGGGAACCCTGCGGATACCAAAATCCTCAGATGCTCAAGTCCCTTATATGAAATGGCATAATGTTTGCACATAACCTGCGCACATCTTCCTGTATACTTTAAATCATCTCTAGATTACTTATAATACCTAATATAATGGGAATGCTATGTAAATAATTGTTAATGCTTACACTTAATGCTTTCTCAGTCTTTACAAGCTTTTTGGAACTTTTTTTTTTTTTTTTTTTTAAATATTTTCCATCCCGGGTTGGTCGAGTCCGCAACTGGTTTAATCCACAGATGTGGAACCCTCGGATAAACTGAGGGCTGACTGTGTATTATTTATACTGGTAGAAAACAGACAGTCAAAGGTAGGTTGAATGTCAAGGGACAGAGTAGCAGGGGTACGGGGTCTGGGGGACCATGCTTTCACAGGACATCTAGGTCAATTGGCATAACAAAGTTTATTAAGAAAATATTCTGCATCCTACTTTGGTGAGTGGTGTCTGGGGTCTTAAAAGCTAGCAAGAGGCCATCTAAGATGCATCAATTGGTCCCAACCCACCTGGAGTAAAGGAGAATGAAGAACACCAAACACACAGGAAAAATATTAGCCCAAGAGACAGAAAGGGCCACACAAACCAGAGACTTCATCAGCCTGAGACCAGAAGAACTAGATGGTGCTCGGCTACCACCAATGACCGCCCTGACAGAGAACACAACAGAGAGTCCCTGATGGAGCATGAGAAAAGTGAGGTGCAGAACTCAAATTCTAGTAAAAAGACCAGGGTTCATAGTCTGACTGAGACTGGAAGAACCCCAGAAAGCATGGCCCCTGGATTCTCTATCAGCCCAGAACTAAAACAATTTCCGAGGCTGGACTGTGGGACATAAAGTGATACTCGTGAGGAGTGTGCCTCTTAGTTCAAGTAGATACAAGAGACTGAATGGGCAGCTCCTATCCGGAGGTGAGATGGGAAGGCAGAGAGGGTCAGGAGCTGGTTGAATGGACACGGGAAATCAGGGGTGGAAAGGAAGAGTTTGCTGTCACAGTATAGGGAGGACAACTAGGGTCACAAAACAATATATGTATGAATTTTTGTATGAGAGACTAACTTGAATTGTAAACTTTCACTTAAAGTACAATAAAAGAAAAAAAATGGGTTGAATGAATGAGTGCAGGAATGAACCAGCTGGACTTCCACACAACAGCCTATCATGGCGGACTTGCATGGAATCTAAGGAGTGGCCCACATTAACATCAACAAACAGACTGATGAGACTGGCCGTCCTAACAAGTCAAAACAAAGAGAGCCTCTCACGGCTGCATAAAAATGGGCATCTGTAAAAAGGCAGCATTCATTTTAACAAAATCCGTGAGTAAAATAGGAAGTGTTTACTGCTTTCTTAGTATTTGAGATGGCACGAGAAGAGTCCCAGCCTCATCCTAAATAGTGAAGCAGCAGAGACATTGAGAAGCACAAGCAGAGCAAATAGAAGTGCCCTGTTATCCCCTGATTTTTTTAACCATGTTATGAAAGTGCTAGCCACTGAAAAATCTGATAGAAGAGTTTAAAAACCATCAGGAAAAAAATACAAGAATTCATTGATGGAAGAAACTTATATAAAAAGGTCTCTGTACCCAGTTGACACTCTGAAAATATTATGTATGAAAACTGCATTCACACTAGCAGGCAAAATAATTACATTCGCAGGAGGAAACTTAGCAAGTCCTATGAATGACAAATGTGAACAAAACGATGAAGCCACAGAAAAGGCTTGAGAAAACGGAGACATAATTGTCACTAAGTAAAATGACTGCATATTGTGGAAATGTTGATACTCCATAAAATTCAAAGCAATTGCAGCCAAATTCCCTCTGTTTTTTTTTTTTTTTTTTAAGCTATCTGGGGTAAAAGAACAGTCAGACAAATACTGAAAGAGCAATAAGGTGGGCATTGGATCACATTGTTGTTCGCATCTGTCAAGTGGGCCCTGGACTCATGGAGACTCTACGCACGACAGAAAGAAACTGCCCGGTCCTGTACCATCCCCAGGATCAGTTGTGGATCAGACTGTTGTGATCACAGGGTTTTCACTGACTGATTTTCTGAAGTAGATCACCAGGCCTTTCTTCCTAGTCTGTCTTAATGTGGCAGCTCCACTGAAACCTGTTCAGCATCGTAGCAACAGGCAAGCCTCCACTGACAGACAGGTGGTGGCCGTGCATGAGGTGCACTGGCTGGGAATTAAACTGGGTCTCCTGAATAGAAGGGAAGGATCATCGGGCTATCACATTGAAGCAATTGACAGGAATAGACAGAATCTGGAATGGAAAGATAACTCACAAACCAGAATACAGTAACAGATGAAGAGATGCAGGATTTCATAAATCTAGTATTCCAAATCAGTCAGGAAAAGGGAGATTATTCGAGTGAAAACTGGACTCCTATCTCATTCCACACAACAAACTGTATTTTAGATAGATAAAAAATATGTATCTGTAGTATATAGAAATATGTTGTTGTTGGGTGCTGTCCAGTCGATTCTGACTCTAGCGACCCTATAGGACAGAGTAGAATGGCGCCATAGGGTATTCTAGGCTGAAATCTTGACGGGAGCAGATCACCGGGTCTTTTCTCCTGTGGAGCTGCTGGTGGATTAGAACCTCTCTTTGGGTTAGCAGCTAGCATTTAACCATTCCGCCATCAGGGCTCCAAATTAAAGCTATAACAGTACAACAATAAAACATGAGTGACTTTTTTGTACTATTCTTTTGGGGAAGGCATTTTCAAGTATGACAATAAGAAATAAAAGCATGAAGTTTAAAAACCTTGACATTTCAATTATTCTGTATGGAAAATACACTACATGCAAATCCAAATGACACAGTTATCTGGAATGAAACTGCCATATATCAGGGAGCAAAAAGTTATTAACCCACCCCAACCCAAATGTTCTTCAAAATCAAGGAAACAAAAACGGATAAAGATGTGAACAGGCAATTTCCAGAAGAAGAGAGAAAAATAGCCAAAAAATATATAAAACGGTTTTAAACTCACTATCACCCCTCCTGCCAAAAATAATATTATGAGGTTTTACCTTTTTTTATATTGTTTTGGAAAAGATTTCACATTATGTTTGCTTAAAGGGGCTGAAGATGGAAGCCTTCGTACAATCTTGGTGTATGTTGTAAATTTGTAAACATATACAAATTTACAGATTTTATATATATTCACTATATATGTTCAAATTTAAAGTGCATCTACCTCCTCATAGTGTAGCTGACTTCAGAGAAATTATTATGTAAAAATATTTGCAAAAGTGCACAGACATAGCTAGGTAGAAAACACGTTGTTGTTAAAGCGCTGTGCTGCTAACCAAAAGGTCTTCAGTTCAAACCCATCAGCCACTCCAAGGGAGAAAGATATGGCAGTCTGATTCCTCAAAGATTACAGCTTTGGAAACCCTATGGAGCAGTTCTACTGTGTCCTGTAGGGTCGCTATGAGTCGGAATCAACTTGACAGCAGTGGGTTCTGGTTCTGGATACAAATATAAGAAAAATTAAGTAATGACATGCACAGTTCAAGCCAAAGGAACTCAGTAAGAAAAGCATCAATTCTAGAATTTAGGAGGCAGAATAGGTGACCTGAATTAGAACCCTTATTTTTCTTGAATCCAGGAGAATAAGAAACACATGCTCTTCGGTTCAAATATAAGAAATGGTTCTTTCATGGGGGGAGAAACAACCTCTGTCTGTAAGGATCTTACAGATACTTTTCTCTCAGTGTGTTCAGATGAATGCCCTTGGAGAAGAAAGTAATAAATACTCCCCTTTCATCCAATCCTCTTTTCCTCGCCATAAGTGGAGGAGTGATGCATAGCCATTAAGGCTCAATTTAGAGCCCTGGTGTGCAATGGTTAAGTGCTCGGCTGCTAACAGAAAGGTTGGTGGTTCGAACACACCCAGTGGCACCATGGGAGAAAAAACTGGCAATCTGTTCCCATGAAGATTAAACCAAAACCAAACCCATTGCCTTAGAGTTAATTCTGACTCGTAGCGACCCTACAGGACAGAGTAGAACTGCTTCATAGGGTTTCCAAGCAGCAGCTGGTGGATTCGAACTACCAACCTTCTGGTTAGCAGCTGCCCTCTTAACTGCTGCACCACCAGGGCTCCAGTTCTCCTCTGACACATGAGGTAGCTGTGAGCTGGAATTGACTTGACGGCACCCAACAACAACAAGACTCAGTTTAACTGTCATAGAAAAGAAGGTAACTGACATCTATTCCCTTTGAATGAATGCCATTTTATATTAATATTCTTGCCATAAAAACTTAGTGGCAGAGTCTGGAAAACGTCTTTAAGAATTCTCATAATTTTTTTTATCATGTTGTGTGATGCCAATCTGTAAAACCTAGCATCTGGCTTTAAGACTTGACCATGGCAAGACTGAGTGAGTTTGCTTGGGGACCAGGAGTGGGTTGGCTTCCAAACTTGCAGAAATATAGCTGGTCTCTCCGGGAGCTGAAGTGTGAAAGATGAAGACAGATAAGCGAGTGTACATTCATCAGCTTCCTACATTTCCTAAGTACTCATTGTTCTTTTCTTAACCCCTAGACTCCCATTAAATTTCTTTATACCTTTAAATATCTTATTTTTTCTCAAGCTAGACAGAAGTGGTTTTCATTCCTTGCACCCCGAGACTTCTAACCATCCATTTTTCACATGTTTACAGCAAGGCAGAAATAACACCCTTCTAGGACAGGTGGACATTGTATTCAGTAAGCAATCTGGGGAAAAACTATTCACTTGGCACTGGGTCAGTTTTACTCCATACCAAGTGGTGTAGGTACCGGGGGAACAGATAAAGCATTTGCAAGCAAGTTATGCTTTGCATTGGGAGATGGTTGACACACGATGGCATAAAGATGGGAGTTTTTGTTGTTGTAGTGAAACAACAGGTTTAGTCTGGCGTGTGATTTTCAGTAGTTGACAATATTTTTCAAGGAAAGATTGATTCCACCCAAAGGTGTTTATTCAGGGAATTTCTGCTATCCATTCAGAATGTTCTTTAGAAATGAGGATGATGAAACTTCAGCTCACTTACTTTGGACATGTTATTAGGAGGGACCAGTCTCTGGAGAAGGACATCATGCTTGGTAAAGGTAGGAAGTCAGCAAAAAAGAGGAAGACCCTCAACGAGATGGATTGACACAGTGGCTGCAACAGTGGGCTCAAACATAGCAACGATTGTGAGGATGGCACAGGACCAGGCAGTGTTTTGTTCTGTCGTACATGGGGTCACTGTGAGGTGGAATTGACTCGAGGGCACCTAACAGCAGCAACAACATTCAGAACAAGCCAAGTATGTCAAGGTCAACCTCCATAACCCCAGGCTGACTGCATTGTTCCTGCTTGATGGTGCATGGGTGAACATGGAGCTAATGCGATGCACGAAATCCCCACTCTAGAATTGTTTGCTAGGAGTTTTCTGTTGTTCAGTTAAAGGAAATTGGAAGAATGGAAAGCCTTTTGTCATTTTTTTGTTGTTTTTTTTTTTTCCTCCTGCTTAACTGAATTCAATTTGGAACAATCAGACCCAGCTCTGGAACTACGTTGGAAGCTCTTGTAGGTCTCTAACATTTGTGGATTGCTGGATGCCTCAATGTTGGGTTCAAGGCGATGTCTGACGATCTCAGCCTAACATCCCATAGGGAAAATAACAGACAGGTTATAAGCAGTAACTTCTAGAATCACGGGGGGGAGAAAAAGTATTTTCTTCCCAACGGCAGATGAACGAAGGAGGGGTACATAGAAAACATTTTTTGTGGGTTTTTTTTTTTAATGGTAAAAATACATATAAAAAACATTTGCCAGTTCAAAAAATGTTTACATGTACGACTCAGTGACACTGACTATATTCATCATGTTGTGCAACCATCACCTCCATCCTTTTCCGAATTATTCCACCCCCGTTAACAGAAACACAGCGCCCCCTAAGCAATGACTCCCCCTCACCCTCTCCTCCCACCCCTGGTAACCACAAATAAGCTTTGATCTCTTATATATTTGCCTAAGAAAACTTTCTTGACAGAAAACATATTTGCCTAAGAAAACTTTCTTGACAGAAAACTTGGCCTTTTGGCAAATATTGCAGGATGGCAGCAAGTCAGAAATTCTGAGATGTCATGCAAGTTGAAGAAGAAATACTCAAGCAGTTTGCAAAGTATTTTATCCAAATGTTAGGGACCCTCGATTGAGATGCTAATGTGAACTTGAATTTAAGACTAAAGTATTAATCTCATTACTTATGTATTTTTTTTGGTCAATTTTATTTTTATAATTTCGTCCTCAGCTATACCTATTTCTTATAAGAACACCGGTGCCAGTTTAGAAAAATGGGGAGGCGGGGGGTGCGGGGAGTAGATCAGTTAGTTGTTTTGCCCGTACGGTAGTTTGGTTGCGTCTTCATGAGGTAACAAATGAGTATTGCTCAACTTCCTAGGCATTTCTGGCATTATGAACTCATGTTTGTCCTTTGATTAGACATCAGCCTTCACCTTTACGTCTTCCATCTGAAATCTGAGGACCATATTTTGACTTGAGTGTTTGAATTTTTTTCCAATCAGTCTGAAAATTGAAATTACTGTATTTCAACTGTGCTATCAATATGTACAAATTCAGCACACATACACACACACACACCTATTCCAACCCTTACAATGACATGAACACAAAGGACTTGCAAAGCAGATGGGAGTGATAGTCTAAATTTGGAATTGTATTCTGACCCACACAATTACATAGATGATCTCACAGATCCAGAAGAAAACGGCAAAGCCAGTGGAGAAGAACAGCAAGGGATGTAACAGAAAATTCACAGAATTATGAAATGCTTGTAGAAGAAATGCTTGAACTCACACAAAGCAATGGAATGCAGTAACAGAAGAGAGATAACCTTAGGATGAAAAAAATCAGCAAAGAAAGAGAATGTGCAATATTGGACATGGTATGAGGAAACTGATATCTTTATACATTACTAGAGGGACTGTAAAGTAATAGGGCATTGGTGGAAGCGATTTAAGGGAAAATTCATTTTAAATTTGCATACCTGGGATCCAAAATTCCATTGCTGTTTTTCCGAAATTTTAGCACAATCACACAAGATTCATGTACAAGCTAATTATTCACAGCATTGCTTTGTCAAATTATAACCTGTTAACTGCCTAGAAGACCAACGTGTAGCACTGGTTAGATAAGCATGATGAAATGCAGCCGTCACTGCTAAGAAGGAAGTGGGTCTCCCTTGCTAAAAGAAAGGTGTCTAGTATATGTTTTTAAATGAAAAAGCAAGCAGTACAGAGAATATGAACATTTAATGCATTTTGATATGTGTATAAACATACCCAAAATAACGCATGCATGTCTGTCAGTTTGTCGTACTGTGGTGGCTTGCTTGTTGCTGTGATGTTGGAAGCTCTGCCACCCGTACTTCAAATACGAGCAGGGTCAGCCATGGTGGACAGGCTTCAGTGGAGCTTCCAGATTAGGACAGACTGGGAAGACCTGGCAGTCAACTGCTGAAAAGATTGGCCAGTGAAAGCATTATGGCTAGCAGCAGAACATTGTCTGATTTAGTGCCGGAAGCTGAGCCTCTCGGGCAACGATGGTGAGGCTGGCCAAGGACCAGACAGTGTTTCCTTCTGTTGTCCATCTGGTCACTTAGCGTCCGACTTGATGGGCACCTGACAACAACAGGCTGTTCACACTGGTTACCTTTGGAGAGGGGAGAGAGGTGAGGAGAGAGGGGTATGAAGAATGACTTTTTCTCCAGTCTCCATAAAATAAAAAAGTTGCCCTGACTCATGATGACCCTATGCGTGGCAGAGCAGAACTGTGCTCCATAGGGTTTTCAATGATTGATTTTTTGGAGGTAGATCGCCACGTCTTTCTTCCAAGGTGCCTCGGGGTGGACTCGAACCTCCAACCTTTTAGTTTGCAGCCAAGCGTGTTAATCGCTTGCACCACCCAGGGACTCCTATTCGTTGAATTTATTTTGGATTAACAAAAAGAAAATAAGTACTATGTTGGTGTCAATGTTCTTATGAAGATCATAAAATTGGATAAATCTTTTAACTTTCCAGCGCTCCTCGTCTCATCTGTAAAAATATGATAAAGATGATCCAATGTCACTATATTTGGGGGACAATTAAATGAGATAATCTGGCAATGGTTTTTTTCAATTTACAAGATGCAGTATATCTATTACTAGTTAGAACTCAGCGCAGTGGCTAAGAGCTCGGCTGCTAATCAAAACATCAGCAGTTGAAATCCACCTTGGAAACCCTATGGGGCAGTTCTACTCTGTCCTATAGGGTCGCTATGAATCGGAATCGACTCGATGGCAATGGGTTTGGGTTTTTTTATGGGACACATATTGCCAAAAAGCTTACAAAATTATAACTTAAATCTCATTGCACATGATTTAACAAGCAGCAGTCTTACTACTCAAATATTTTGCAAATTTAACAAATTGAGAGCATGTAATTTAATTTCTTACAATGTGCATTTCTTTAATAGTGAGGTTGAATACTCTTCTGTATATATTTAAATATATCTGTCTTGGTTCGTGTGACAGATTTATTTTAACGAATAGAACCAGTTGTCTTCTTCATAGTTGTGTCTTTGAAGGTAAACTTAATTTAGTTGCTACTATATGCTACACATTTTGGTAAACGTTGTCACTTAAAAGATGAGAAAATTTATCACAATCTAGTTGGGGTTCAGACATGACTGTATTATTATACTACAGTGTAATAACTGCTAGTAAAACAGAAGTCAGAGTACATGCTACATGCAAAAAAATGGCGCTTACCTGAGGCTGTGACCCCCCGGACACCCTGCTAACTCAGAGCTGAAGCCACTCCCGAAGTGCACCTTTCAGCCAAAGATTAGACAGGCCTCTAGAACAAACAACCACATGTGTGAGGAATGTGCTGCTTATTTCAATCAAGAATAGGGGACCAAGTGGGCAACACCTGCCCAAAAACAAAGACGAGAGGGCGGGAAGGGACAGGAAACCTGGATGAATGGACACCCAGGGTGGAAAGGGAAAGGGGGAACGTTCTGACACATTGTGGGGATTGCCACCAATGCCATAAAACAATTTGTGTATAAATTTTTGAATGAGAAACTAATTTGTACTGGAAACTTTCACCTAAAGCACAATTTAAAAATAAAAAGTTGAATAATAAAAACAAATGACAATTAATTGGACTTAAAAGTGGGGGTTATGGTACTTAGGTTAAGTCATGCAATTGTTTCAACAATGCTCAAGTTACCCAGAATGTCTCTGCAATCTTTTCTTGGAATTTTCTTAAAAGATTAAGTCACATTCATTTAAATAAACATTTGAGAATCCAGTCTTATAAGGTGGATTTGGTCCTTTTGAAGGTGGTAGTAAGTTGTCTGGAGACTCATTCCCATAAGAAAAAAGAAGTGGGAGATATCATTCAGCAAAAAACAATTTTTAATGTCAAGAAATAAGATTATTTTTACATGTCACCATGCGTGAGCGCCAGTAACGAAATTGTGGGTGCATAGAATCACACCATTGTCTCGTCGGCAAGGCTGAGCCCCTGGGAGATGACTGAGCGTTGGGTGGTCACCTAGACCCACAGAATCCTAGAATGTCAAACTGGAAAGAATCTTAGAGGATGTCTCACTCAAGCCCCTTGTTTTAGATGAGGAAATGAGACCTAGGAGGCACAATGGCTTTACAGAACCCCAGACTAAGCACGTTGCAGTTTGGGGATGGAAGTAGAACCATCCTCCTTTCGTTCACTCCCTCCTGGAACCGCAGAGCAGTCCAAGGAAGACTTGGTACACACATTTCCTACCTGGAGTGATGCCTTAACTGCGCGAAAAGCAGAGTGAAGAGATGGCTGTGGGCAGTCCCCAACTAGAACCTAAAAAAGTTGCTGTTGAGTTGACTCCGACTCATGGCAACCCCACGTGTGTCAGAGCAGAACTGTGTTCCCCGAGGGTTTTCAATGGCTGATTTTTCAGTAGATTGCTAGGCCTTTCTTCTAAGGCACCTCTGGGTGGACTGGAACAGCCAGCCTTTCGGTTGATAGCTGAGAGTGTTAACGATTTGCACCACCCAAGGACTCCGAACGAAAACTTAGAAACACGTGAATGCGCTGCAGTATGGATTTTGAGGGAAGGGACTGTATTTTATATGTCTGGTGGCACAGTGGTTAAGAGCTTGGCTGCTAACCAAAAGGTCAGCAGTTTGAATCCACCAACCTCTCCTTGGAAACCCTATGGACCAGTTCTACTCTGTCCTGTAGGGTCGCTATGAGTCAGAATCCACTTGAAGGCAACGAGGTTGTTTGTTTTTTGTTTGTTTGACAAATGCCTAACTCATAGAAAGTTCTTAAAACTGTCGTTGAAGAAATGTTTAACTGTCTCACAAATGGTGGCTAACCTACTGGGATGAGCTGCATCGTAGTTACTCTTCATCACAGGTGGAAATTGCAGTCAGTAGGGGGCCTGCCATCAGGAGCCCGGTTGGCACAAATGGTTTGCAGTTGGCTGCTAACCTAAAAGTTGGCCGTTCAAACCCACCCAGTGGCTCCGTGGAAGAAAGGCTCAGTGAACTCCTTCTGTAGAGTTGACAGCCAAGAAAACCCTATGGAGCTCAGTTCTACTCTATAACACATGGGGTCGCCATGAGTCTGGTGCCAACTCAAAGGCAGCTAACAATGGCAACAGGAGCTTTCCATGCTGGGCAGCATAGTAGGCTCAGATGTGTGAGGCTGGCTGCAGTATTTGAAATGCCAGAACTGATTTTAAATCCCAGTGACGCCCTACAAATCAACATGAATTGTGCCACAAAGCCACTTCTACTTAACATGGTATAACTCCCAATTGGGAAAATCACCTTTGACCAAAATAAAGAGAGAACTTTCTGGATGCATAGGCAGACCTGAAACTCTTGGAATCCTTTTTTTGCACACGTCTCATTTATTAAGTATAGTTCCGATGCAAAATTTGAACTTCTTGTTTCTCATGGAAACTCCTGGCCAAGCACTCAGGATGTCACTGAAGTGCCTGTCTATAGGATTGGTTCCAAGGATCCCTGGTGGCACAATGGTTAAGCACTCGGCTGCTAACCTAAAGGTGGGTGATTTGAACCCCCCCAAAGCCTCCCAGGGAGAAAAGACTTGGCAATCTGCTCCCATCAAGTTTATAGCCTATAAAACCGCATGGGGCATTCCTACTCTGTCCTCTAGGGTTGCTATGAGTCGAAATCACGGGAGAAAGATGTGGCAGTCTGCTTTGGCAGGAAACCCTCTGCGGCAGTTGTACTCCGTTTTAGAGGGTCCCTAGGAGTCGGAGTTGACTTCCTGGCACCTGACAACAATAATTGCATTGGTCCCAATCAGCTGGTGACATCCTGCATGGCTGAGGGATCCCAGGGCTCCTTGGGGTCCTGCCTGTTTGCTTTTAGAAACCAGAAC
>NW_004444070.1:1357610-1361211 GCF_000243295.1 Trichechus manatus latirostris | reverse complement strand
TGAGTGTTGGAAAGAAAGATGTCAGCACGGGTGGCTTGTTCATGGACAAGCCAGGCCACCCTGGGGAGTTTCTGACCTGGGTCATATCGGGGAGCTCAGATCAGCAGGGCGCGAAGGTCGAGCCCTGCTTTAATTAACCTGAAATCACATGAGCATCACGCAGGGTTTTTAATAACTGCCGTCTCCCTGAGTTGACTCATGGATCCTGCTGCTTCTCAAAGGCTCAGCATAATCACGGCATTGCTCTTTCTCAACTGTGTTTCAAAATGTAAATTTCCTATTTAAAATGTTCTGTAGGTTTGGGTGTGTGCACACACACACAAAATAACTATTTAATATTCCCTGTGTAAGTTGCTCCAAATCATGACAGCCCCGTGCACAACAGAATGAAACACTGCCCGGTCCTGTGCCATCTTCACAATCGGTGACGTGCTCCCTTCCCTTGTTGCGGCCACTGTGCATTTTGAGTGCTTTCCAGCCTAGGGGGGTCATCTTCCAGTTCTCTATCAGACAATGTTCTGTTGTGATCCATAGGGTTTTCACTGGCTGATTTTCAGAAGTAGATTACCAGGCCTTTCTTCCTAGTCTGTCTTAGTCGGGAAGCTCTGCTGAAACCTGTCCACCATGGGTGACCCTGCTGGTATTTGAAATACCAGTGGCAGAGCTTCCAGCTTCACAGCAATACACGAGCCACCACAGTAGGAGAATCTGACAGATGGGTGGTGGAATGTTCCCTAGCTGATGAGAAGTAAAGCACTCTAAAAATTGTTCATGATGATCCAACAAAGTAAGTAGAAATCCGCTGCAAATTAACAGAGCCATGCAAAGGAGACATTTGCTCGTGTGGTCTTAGAATAGAGCCTTGACTTTGGCAGGGGATGTATCCTGAGGTCCCTGAGAGCTCCAAGTTAATGCACACTAACACAGTGCCTGCTTTAAGCCACAAAGACAGTAAAGACACTGTCAGCATCGTTTGTCATTATTTGGACAACAAAGATACAGTAAGGCAATGACACTCCCTCCCTGAGACAAACAGCTTTGACAATGACAAGCAGAGAACAAAAAGCCACGTCAATCCAAGGGTGGATGCCTGGGGATCTG
Organism: Trichechus manatus latirostris; assembly: GCF_000243295.1. NCBI lineage: Eukaryota > Metazoa > Chordata > Mammalia > Sirenia > Trichechidae > Trichechus > Trichechus manatus. The sequence goes on along the minus strand of NW_004444070.1, from coordinate 1,360,110 downwards.
CTAGCATCACGATGAAGGTAAGGGGCTGGCTTCTGCAGACCAGACCCTCCCTGGATTTGAACTGACGCCCAGGCAAAATTCAGACTCATGACTGGCTGTGGAATTTTAAGATCACTTCTGAAAAGTTCAACATGAAAATTCAAGACCGAGAACGCTCCCAGCCTGCTGTGTTGTTTGCTCAGGATGGACGGGAGTGACAGATACAGGTCCGATTGCCCACGCCCTTCGTGGGTCCAGTAGGAGAATGGTAAACGTAGAGACTTAATAAAGCATGGAATTCATGGACGCAGCATATTGCCCTGCTGTAAACACGGCTCTACTTCAGGGCGTCTAACATGGGAGAGCCTTCCATTTCAAAAATGTTAAGCATTTTGCCACCAGTCAATTTTCTTTTGACATGGCAGAGAAGTGTTGTTTTTCAGAAATTCCACAAACACGTCAAATATGGGAGAATCACTGATTGGTGTCTTAAGGCCCCTCTTAGGTTTAAAACAATTTGATTTTCGACATGGACGGTGAAAACATGCAGTCATTTGTCTCCTAGGCATGTGTCAGGGAGCTTCAGGGTATTGTGGTAAAGAAGCTAATACCCATCGCTACACAAGCAAGCTCACGGGAAATAAGCTCAGCTGCCTGTCTTCTTTATTGCAAGTATGGGAAACACATCCTCAACTGGGGAAAAACGCTTTCTGATGGCAAATTGAAACAAGCTCATCACTTCCTAATCTATTGTAACTATGTGCATTTTTCCTATATTAGATGCCACTTTTAAATATGGACCATTATTTGAAAGAGCATTTGACAATGACTTAGATTATTAGTAATGTACTTAGATATGGGGCCGTGGTGGCTCAGTGGTAGAATTGTCCCCTTCTGTGCAGGAGACCGGGGTTCGATTCCCGGACAAGGCACCTCATGCGCAGCCACCACCTGTCTGCCAGTGGAGGCTTGCGTGTTGCTAGGATGCTGAACAGGTTTCAGAGGAACTTCCAGACTAAGACGGACTAGGAAGAAAGGCCTGGAGATCTACTTATGAAAAACAGCCAGTGAAAACTCTGTGGATCACAATGGTCCGATCCCCAACTAATCGTAGGATGGCGAAGGACTGGGCCAGCTTTTGCTCCATTGTGCGTGGGGTCACCAGGAGTCGGGGGCCGACTCAGCGGCAGCTAACAACAACAGCTTAAAGAAATAAAAATGTATTATCTATGAAATAGATCCATCTCAGGGAAGTCAGTACTTGATCTGGATCACTCATGTTATCACCTCAATGGCTTCTTGTGTGTGTATACTTTAATTAGGCAATACACTGCTGAACTGTGATTCGGTTTCAGGTTCTACATAGTATTTTTGCTACCTTCACATCATCCCATGCTTTCATCACATTTAAAATACTAAAACAGTCACATTTGAAATGCATTTGAAAATTAAAATCTCTCTCTTTTTTAGACGTCTCTTTAAAGAGTCAGACAACAGTGATGACACTGGGCTTTTTAAAATGGTGCGCACGCCTGTCTCCATTCTCCACTTTGTTCTTCGGAGACCAAAGAGAGCGAGAAGCCGGCGCATTCCCCCAGCGCTCACAGGCACAGTCCCGGGCTGTGGGCTGCGTCTTGCTGATGGCCGAGTTTTTGACAGAGCTGTCACAGATGTACCATCCATGGACACACGTAGGGCCACCATGAGGCAGAATAGACTGTGAATCAAGTGATTTGGTTTTGGTATTATATGAAACGATTTTGTCACTACTTATCTATTGAGGGTTTTAAATATAGGAGACCAGGAAAAATACCCAGTAAAAGGCAGAAAAGTCACTTAAAACAGAGTCAAATCTTAACATATGTAATCTTTTATTTTTTTAAATAATGAACTCATTTATTTAATTGTTAAACATGACCCATCTTGTTAGGGTTAAAAATACACTTGACTCTCCCCTCCAAGAGCCCAGCGTCCAGTTTGGGGGTGACGAGAACATACTACAGAAATGCTCAGCGTGGTTTGCGTGTTTTGTATGTCTGATTATGAGAACCAGAGTTAGAAATGATTCCAGTGGTTTCGGGACTCAGGGAGCTACTGCAAGAAATGCAGCAAATGGGAAGGCTGTGGGGAGGGATGCAGATTCCTACTGAACATTCCTCTCTCTCTTGGAAAGTCCCAAGGCCTCAGAGGGACTCTAATAGGATTGGCGTTTGCCATGGAATAGCCCTGGGAATACGAAGACCACGGGGAAATCAATCAGTTGGTCATCGATTACCGATGAGGGAGACGCTGCAGTAGGCCCAAGGCCGTATCTCAGATTTATTGTAGGAAAGTTGTGTTTTGTACCTGGGTTAATATGGCTTAGATGAAGAAACATTTTATATTATTAAGGGCTCCAGGTAGCGCAACAGTTAAGCGTTCGGCTGCTAACTGAAAGGTTGGCTGTTCTAACCCACCAGCGGCTCCACAGGAGAAAAGAGTTAGCGATCTGCTCCCGTAAAAGATTACAGCCTAGGAAACT
>NW_004444070.1:1354013-1355416 GCF_000243295.1 Trichechus manatus latirostris | reverse complement strand
TCAGGAGGGACTGATCACTGGAGAAAGTCATGCCAAAGATTGTGAAGATGGTGCAGGACCAGGCAATGTTTCATTCTGTTGTACATGGGGTCACCATGAGTCAGAGCCAGCAACTAACAACAACAAAACCCAAATTGAGGGGATTCTACAAAATACCTGACCAGTCCTCAAAACTTCCAGGGTCATCAAAAACACGGAAAGTCTGAGCAACTGTCACAGTCAACAGTAGCCTAAAGAGACATGATAACCAAATGCAATGTGGTGTCATGGGTGGGATCCTGGGACAGAAAAAGGACATTAGTGGAGAAACTAGCGAAATCCCTATAAAGTCTGAAGTTTTGTTCATGTGGAGGGGTAAATGGAACTCTCCGTACTACTTTACAACTTTTCTGTACATCTAAAACTGTTTCAAAAGAAAAAGTTAAAAAAAAAAAATTTAGAGGGAACAGTGGGAGGGACAATGAGATGAGTCATGTGGTGGACATTAGAATGTGAACTGGTCATGGCAGGAAAACCATCCACCATTGTAGATGAGATGATTAAACAATGACAGCATACTCAGGAGGCTGCTGAACCAAACACCAAGATGGCTTGGTGTCGTGGCTGAAATGGCAAGAAAGACGTAACTGTGGAAGAGGTTTCACAGAAAGACTGGCAAGTCTGATATCTGGGCATGGATGATTGAGTTGATAGAGGACTACTGAGGGGAAGATCAAAAATGAATAAGGTTTGGAGGCTGGATGATTGGGCAAGTTGCAGTGACATTTACAGAGATGGCACTGTGGGAGGGTAAAGTTGGGCAGAAGGAGGAAGGGTTCAGCTTTAGGACATGTTGACTTGGAGAAAGGATGGGACATCCAAGCAGAGATGTACCTAATGACTTAAGTAATTTTGAAGGCATAGGTGATGCAATAAAACAAAATAAAATAACCCAAGGAAAACGTGTGGAGAGCCACAAGTTGGAACTCTGTGGCAGAGCTCCTGAAATACCATGGTAAGGCACAGTGCGCAGACGTGGGGCTAGACTAGGGCTAGACTGTAAAGGCAGCTTGGGAGAGAACACCTGAGTACAATCTCACGGGAGACGAAAGGATAGACAGAGTCCAAAACGGCAAGGAGATGCTCTGCAGAGGCACATGCTAGAGGAACCGTGGCATGAGAACACAGTACAAAGGGCCAGTCATTACACCATGATGGTCACAACTGGTATTTCTACAGGGCATGAGACATGGCACAATGAGCGGAGTCAATGGAGAGACAGAGAAGGGTGACTTCTGGGGAGCAGTGGGGATGGACTCAGAAAGACTAAGATAGATAGATAGGCAGGTTGGTAGATAGATAGATAGCTGCTGTTGGAGTCAGCTCTGACTCATGGCGGCCTGTGTGTGTATGACAGAATGAAA
>NW_004444070.1:1351265-1352763 GCF_000243295.1 Trichechus manatus latirostris | reverse complement strand
CACTTCCTGTTGAGAACCACTGATTTAAACTTAAGGCTGCAAGGAAGAAGGGCAGACTGGGAAAGGGGTTAGAAGGAAGAAGGAAGAAGGTGCTCATAGCTATTTCTGTAAAAACAGGTAAATCTCGAAATAGATTGGTTAATATCCCGAAACACAGACGTCAGCATCAGTGCACTCACCAACGCCGCCCGCGGTATCTGTTGGACAGATTTCTCAGACAGGAAATACGTGTGTCTCGTGTGTCCTTTCCACCAGGCTGGAGTTTCATGCGTACTAATTCTGTCCCAAAGTGCAAAGAGTTATTGCATTTTTGCAGGCCCAAATCCAGGCTGAGCTGCCTACCGGGCCACACACGGAGCGGCAAATGCCCAGGAAAATTTCTTCTTCATGCGCATGAGGTGGCACCGTTTGCAGGAGGGCACAGCTGTTTGTGACAGATGTTGGGATAACAGGATCCCGATGGCAGCTCTGTTCTGGGGGCCAAGTGTTCCAAGGAGCTTCTCTGAGTGAGGCAGCATTTTCCAAAGCATCCATTGTCACTGCCTTTTCGGTTGCTTGTCTGGGTGCATAACAGCTGTGTTCTCACGGCTTCCCTCCCTGTTTCAGTGTCTCATTGGAAGCCCATGACGTCCTGTGATTAGGATGTCGCCAAGAATGTTATGTGCAACAAAACCAAAAACCAAACCGCTTGCCATCAAGTCCGCCCCAACTCATGGCGCCCCCACGTGTGTCAGAGTAGAACTGTGCTCCCTAGGGTTTTCAATGGCTAGTTTTTTGGAAGCAGATTGCCAGGTCTTTCTTCCGAGATGTCTCTAGGTGGATTTGAACGGCCAACCTTTCAGTTAGCAGCCGAGCGCTGAACTGTTTGCTCCACCGGTGGGCTTCTATTCTGAACAAGGACATTCCAAAAAAGAGTCATTTCTAGAAGCTTCAGAGACTCTCAGAAAAAGGCAGCCCCTGTTGGTAAATGATTGCTTCAGGGCTCTTGAAAACATCATCCTGTTGTGTGTGCTGAGCGACGTGATCAGAAGAGCACTTCTTCTGTGGTATGATAGCCCCAAACCCACAACCCCCGTCTAATCATGAGAAAACATCAGACAGACCGGGATTGAGGGACATTCGAGAAAATGCCCTACCAAGGCTCATCAAAAGTGTCAAGGCCGTGAAATTTTTAACAAATGAAAATGCAAAGAAACTGCCACAGCTCTTAGGAGGCTAGGGAGACATGACATACAAATGCACTGTGGGATCCTGAATTGGCTCCTGGAGCAGAAAGAGGTCATCGGTGTCATAACTGGGGAAATCCAAAGAAAGTCTGGAGATAAGCTAATTGATTGCACCAGTGTTCATGTCTTACTTTTGACAAATGCACCACGATGGCATAAGATGTCAGCAACAGGGGAAACTGGGTGAGGAGCATAAGGGAACTCTACTGTTTTTGCAGTATTTCTGCAAATCTAATATTAAACTGCAGAGTAGATGGCTGAGTAGCAGCTGC
>NW_004444070.1:1341096-1342294 GCF_000243295.1 Trichechus manatus latirostris | reverse complement strand
GGAGGGAAGGAAGGAAGAAAGAAAGGAAGGAAGATCAAGAAGAAAAACTGCATCAGATATTATTTTTAAACATTACAATAGGGCATGTTCATACGGTTGGAAATAAGAGTACAGATATCAACAGGACACTTTGGGGCAATGAACATTCCAGAAAACTAAGCAACCGCTACAGATGTATCCATGTACACCTGCAGCCGCAGATGTTGAAGAAAGAAGTTGCCCTTATGACTTTATCTGAAATCAAAAAGAACAGGGTTTGTTTGAGACACAGACACCACCCACGTTTTCTAGAAGCCGGGAATGTGCCTCTCATGTGCCTCTCGAAACAACGGTGCTAAGTGTTGATGTGATAAAGCAAACCTTTGTGTCTGTTCTGGTTTTGTTTTGTGATCCTTTGTATTCAGATGACTTCTCATCTAGGGCTGACCTGCCAAGTCTACCATCTTTTTTTTTTTTATAACTGTTGCCAAAGGCAAATTTTAGTTTTTAGAAGCTAAAGTGTTTTCTAGACGTTCTTGTAGTTCCAAACCGAATAACAGATACAATTTATATTAATAGCAAAAACATTGATAGTGTATCATCTTTTTTCAAAAAGGCAGATATATCTTCCCCTAAGTTACTGGTGCTTGAAGACAGAGAAGTTTTGCTGAGATGGAAAGGAAAAGGGCTTGAATGCATGTGGAGGTGTTTTCGGAATGTTCGCGTGGGGCTGGCGGGCAGGAGCAAAGCCAGTGCACCTAGTTATCATGGCAGGAAGTGGTATCGTGTGGCTTGGAGCGCCCCAGAAGAGCTCGGGGAGCTATTACACACACATGACTGATGGGGGGAACAGACCAGGGGCATGCCGGCCTCTCGTGAAATATTCACACATGCTTTCTTAACTCACTGAAGATTGACGACTCAGGAACCCAAGGACAGGAATACAAATCTTATTCCTCCAGTTCCTTGTCTGAGACAACACTGAGCGGTCCGTTTTGCAGTGTGTGCAGGCGCCAAAGTGGGCTGGGTTTGGAATGTTTAGAAGTGCTTGCCTCTGTGTATGGGGTGGTATATGGAAAACCACTCAGCAGTCCACCGTCTGCACTCTCTTCTTCAGCTGCTCCCGCCTGATGCGCCACATGCAGGCAACAAATAAAACTTGCAGGCTGAGGAATCCGATATCTCCACTTGGGATTCTGCAGTTCTTTATCCATCGGGA
>NW_004444070.1:1337745-1340064 GCF_000243295.1 Trichechus manatus latirostris | reverse complement strand
GGAGCTTCCAGACTAAGACAGACTAGGAAGAAAGGCCTGACGATCTATTTCTGAAAATCAGCTGATGAAAACCCTCTGGATCACAATGGTCCAATCCAAAACCGATCATGGAGATGGTGCAGGACTGGACACCATCTCATGCCCTACTGCATGGGGTCTCCAGGAGCTGAAGGCCGACTGGATGCAGCTACCAACAACAAATATTTAAATCTACAGTTATCCTTTTCTCCATCTGAGCATTACTCATATCTGAGATGAAAAATCCATAGCAATTTAGAGAAACGTCTTCAGGCAAATAACATCACGGATAGTGTATGAAGTTTTCAATGAACACAATACAAAATGGATTACTGGTGTCCATGTTGATATTTATGGGAAATAACAAATATTATTCACTTCATATCTAGTGGGCATTTGGCATCTATATTAAGGATGCTTCTCATGTTGATTTTAAATGGCTTACATTTCCGGAAGAAGTAATTTAATTGGAGTGTATGGGGCAAAAATGAGGTAAGGCCTTTTTGGGCAAGTTTGGGTGCCTATGAAAAATTTTGTTCCGTGAACCTGTAACTTTCCAAACTTCACAGTTGTTAGTTAGTAACTGTTGAGTTGGCGCCAGCTCGCGGTGATGTTATATATAACAGAAGGAAACCTTGCCGAGCCCTGCACCATCTTCACTGTTATTGGTGCGTTCGAGCCCATTGTTGCGGCTGTAGTTTCAGTTCATCTCGTTGAGGGTGTCTCTATTTTCACTGACCTTCTGCTTTACCAAACATGGTGTCCTTTTGTAAGGATTGGTCTTTCCTGATAATGTGTTCCAGGTAAGCAAGATGAAGTTTCGCCAGCCTTGCTTCCAAGAAGCATTCTGGTTGTATTTTTTCTAAGACTGATTTGTTCCTTCTTTTGGCAGTCCACGGTATATTCGATATTCTTCACCAACAACACAGTTCAAATGCATTAATTCTTCTTCTGCCATTGAGTGGATAGAACTACTTGTAATATTCTTAAAACCCACCAGACATTCCAAATAAGAATGACTGGCCGTCTGTTTTATTCAAACCTATTTTCTGCCTCTACTATTTCCATTGCCTCAGTGGCTTCTCCCCAGACTGGGGATTAAAAACTGCATTTTTCCCATACAGAGAAAGTTGATTGGCACCAACCAAGGATTTCTGGTCTAAATTCCTCAACGCATAAGTCACGTTGATACTATTTCTGAAAAATCAATAATGACATTGAACTCCTGGAATAACTTGAGCAGCTTGTGTGCCTATATTTAAACTTGGATTCTGTCATTGGAAGCTAAGATGGAGTTAATTATTTTTGCATATTTCATTCATTTGATAATGCTACTTGTGTGAACATGTTATGTGAAAATTTGGAATAACAATGGAATGAAGCATATGCCACATTATACTATAATTCACCGCGTATAAATAAGCACATTGTAAAACGTGTATTATTGAAGTTCAAATCTAGAAAAGCATGAGAAGTTCCAGCTTTTACATTTGGTATTGAGCTTTGCAGAAATTTTGCAATTGCTGTTAGAAGCTCAGGAATCCCAGACATAACGCAGGCAGCAATGGTGTAATCCCAAACAGCTTGAGAAACCTAAATATTATCAGGCGCGTTTCTGGTTAAGGTAAGTTTTACCGCACTGCCTGTTACAAGATATTTGGCTGTGCCCTTGCTAAATGTTTACCATAAGTTCTTGTCCTTCACCTCTGCTTTCCCAGAACCCGGGCTGTGTGTATCAGATCACCTCATTGGACAACACAAATCTTTCAGAAAGCAGGATCAATCGCTAAGGTCAGCTCCGCCAAAAACTTCAGCCGCTATGAATTCACAAGCAACTTATTACTCAGAGTTTAACTCCAACACGTTAACTTCTTTATTTGATAGTTGTTTAGGGTTATTCTTCAGTTATCCCAGTTTTCTTCTCTACTTCTCTTTTTGTTTTTGTAACTTTTTATTCTGATGTATTTTCAAACATACAGAAAACATCTTAGTGCAACAGCTACCGTAAACACCCCGTCAGATTGAGGGCTTGTTAACATTTTCCCACTTTTTCTTTGCTTTATTACTCTCTCTCTCTCTTTCTATCCTTCTCCTCTCTGTGTGTTCTCATACATGCACAAATATACACACATACACGCACACTCACATCTATATATAAAACATATGCAACTATGCATATTTTTCTGAACCACTTGAAACTGACTTGCAGATATCACACTCCCCCACAAAAAACCAAACGCATTGCCATTGAGTCAATTCTGACTCATGGCGACCCCAGGTGTTATAGAGTAGAACTGCTCC
>NW_004444070.1:1330329-1337645 GCF_000243295.1 Trichechus manatus latirostris | reverse complement strand
AGGAAATGTATACACGTACATACAAAGGTCCCTGGGTGGCGCAAATCGTTCACACTCAACTACTAACCGAAAGGATGGCAGTTTGAACCCACCAAATGGTACCTAGGAAGAAAGGTCTGGCAACCTGCTTCTGTAAAGATTACAGCCAACAAAACCCTATGAAGCAATTCTATTCTATTCTGTAACGCATGTGGTTCCCATGAGTCGGAACTGACTCGTCAGCAGTGGGTGTGGTTTCAGCTTTTATTCACATATAAAATAGAGAGGATTTTAAGGAATCGGTTCACATGATTATGGGGGTTGGCAAATCTAAAATCCGTAGGCCATGCAAGCTGGAAACTCCAGCAAGATAACTATGTGACAGTCTTGAAGCAGAATTTCTTCTCAGCAGGGAACCCTCAGTGTTTGCTCCTATGACCTTCAACTGGTGGGATGAGACCCACCCATATTATGGAGGGTGAGCTCCTCCTTCACTTAGAGTCAGCTGATGAATCACATCTACAAAATACCTTCCCAGCAAGACCGGGACAAACAAGTGGATACCATTGCCCAGCCAAGTGGGCATACAGAATTAACCATCACACCAATAAAAGCGTCTTTTTAGTCTTTAGAGGAAGAAGTCATGGCTGCCTTCAGTTTGAATTCACCTCTGTTATGACACTCATTGCTTTCCGTCTTTCCTACTAAGTTAAGAGTTCCTTGACAACTGGGGACAGAAAATATTGGTGATGAATTAAAACCCGTGGCCATCGAATCGATTCTGACTCATAAGGCTCTTCTAAATGTCCTGTCCTTCATAATCATTATTTTATCCTTACCATAAAATCAGCCTAGAAACCACATGCTAACGATAACGGAATCAAGCCTTATAAAATCCATTTTAGAATATTCTGATTTTTAGTCATGTTAAAAAATATAAAACCTTCACTATCTTTTAATCATTTACACTTTGGAACTATTATTTTATCCATTACTCTTCTATATGTTATTAAATTTCATTTTAAGTGGAAAAGGTTAATATTTAACTCAATCGTTTAAATGCTGTTAATACTAATGTTGCCTTTCTACTTTCTAAGGGGAAAATTTTTCAAGTTCAATTTGGATCGTCTTAACTTTTATTTCTTCACTGTTCGAAAAGTACACTCTAGTGGCATGGGCTATCCTAAAAGTAAGATCATTCAGAAGTTATCCATGTCTAACCTAAATTTCGTTTGGGGATTTGTTTGAACACACATCCGTAACATGTATGGAATGCATGACAATTAAAACACAGATATGAAATAGAACTGGAGAGACTGGAGACATAAGTGAAGAAGGAGAAAGAAGGAGAAGAAGATGATCTTTCTTAGCCTTCTGGTCCACCCCCTCTCAGCAAGCCCTCTTCCCTCTTGTCCACTTTAGCAGGATTTCATTGTCTCTAAAATGGATACAGTGTCTATCACTGGAGGAGATGCTTTGACTTTCTTCTGTGTATTTTGCACTTCTGGATCTTCACTTCCAAAAAGCAGGTGTAGTTACACTAAATGAGTGAGTGAATAAATTTAGGAAGTCTTTGCTTTTCAGTTAGAAAACGGTTCTATGCTCATTCTTTGAAATTCAGATTGAATTCCAGGACCCTGTTGCTGTGCCCTCCTGTATGGTTCCGTAACGCCCAGTTGTTGTTGATGGGTGTTGTTGAGTCCATTCCAACTCATAGCGATCCTATAGGACAAAGTAGAACTGCCCCATAGGGTTTTCTAGGCTGTACATCTTCGTGGAGCAAATCACCCGTGGACCCGCTGGTGGGTTTGAACCACTGACCTTTCAGTTAGTAGCCAAGTGCTTAACCATGCACCACCAGGGCTCCTTTAATGCCCAGTACATACTAGCATTTAAAATTCACATGGAAGTGATCTTTGGATATGTCTATACACCTGAGTTGAAACCGACTCCACAGCTCCTAACAACAACATACACACGGCCGGATTCCCAGGGGAAGAGAAGCAGTGTCTTTGTGTCCCCAGCTCATAGTACAGTGCCTGGCACTGACCAGATGCCCAAACCTCATCAACCCATCCTGGACCACAAAGCAACAGCACTCATGATGACTGGCTATCCACATCAACTGGAGGCTTGTTTTGAACCCACAGTGTAGCTATTTTTTGGCATGGGAGCCCTGGTGGCACAGTGGTTAAGAGCTTGGCTGCTAACCAAAAGGTCGGCAGTTGGAATCCATCAGCCACTGCTTGGAAACCCTATGGGGTTGTTCTGCTCTGTCCTATAAGGTGGCTATGAGTCGGACTCAACTCGAGAGCAACGGGTTTGGTTTTCAGCATATATTATATATATATATTAATGGAGGGGCTGTCAGCAGCTTGAGAAAGGGCTTGATTCACCCCCACTTGACAAGCATGTCCAATAGACTCTGCCAGCTTCAAGGCAAGATCATTCCTTTACCTCAAACAGTAAGGATGCATATGCAAATAAGAAACCCGAGGAATCTCCTCCATCACAAGGCTGCCTTACCTAAGAGATATTCTGGTAGTATTGTCCGTAGAGGCTTCACGAAAAATAATGCTTTTCTTATCTCATAATGTTGTCGTTGCTAGATGCTGTCAAGTTGGTGTCGACTCATAGTGACCCTACATACAACAGATGGAAACACTGCCTGGTCCTGTGCCATCCTCACAATCATTGCTATGTTTGAGCCCACTGTTGCAGCCACTATGTCAGTCCATGTCATTGAGATCTTCCTCTTTTTCTCTGACCCCCCTCCACTTTAGCAAGCATAATGACATTCTCCAGGGACTGGTCCCTCTTGATAATGTGTCCAAAGTATGTGAGATGAAGTCTTGCCATCCTCACTTCTAAGGAGCATTCTGGCTGTACTTTTTCCAAGACAGATTTGTTCATTCTTCTGGCAGTCCATGATATATTCTACATAACCACAAACTGTTCAGTTGAATGAGAAAAATACTTAAAATATTTAAACATCATTTCCATATGATCCCAAAGAATGAGTCTGGCTAATTATTCTGACTAGTTTTTTCATGGAATCAACTAAGTTTCATAAGTAACATTGTCCCAGGGCACAGTTTACCACTCGAGTGAATGCATCACTTCTGAAGTGGCTCCTGACTCAGAACGCCTGCAAACTTGATACCATAAGACTAGGGAAGCCTGAGAGAGGCTCCAGCAATTTAAAGTACAAACACTCTTGTTATTCTTCTCAATTCCACTTGAGAAAGACCAGATTGTATCATGTGGGTTTGATCTCCAGTTGTATCTCCTTCCTTTCTAAGTGTTTACTCTCTGATAGCAATTGGCCTGTGTCTCGAGCTGGGCTTTATAGAGAAGCCAAACCAGTAAAGCGTATAAATGTCTATATAGAGAGATTTATATAAAAGAAATGGCTCACACGGTTGTAGAGGCTCGAACCTCTCAAATCTGTGGGTCAGACTGGAGGCTTCTCCTGATTCGGGTAGCCACAGGGGCTGGCAAACCCAAGATCGGCAGGTCAGACAGCAGGGCTCTTGCCCACAGGCTGCGAAGACCGATGAATCCCAAGATTGGCAGGCAATACTGCAGGTAAGCTGCTAGCTCAAGTCCCAAGAACCGGAGGCCAGACAAACAAGAGCCAGCTGCTGGATCCTGAGTGAGCAAAAGCCCGCAAGCCTTGCCAGAATGTCCACTTACGTTCAATGCAGGCCCCCCCACTAAGGAAGCTTCCTTTCAACTGATTCGCTCTCACCTATCGTTGAGGTGATCACATTATATCAGATCTCATCAAGGAAGTGATCATATCATCATACAACTGCGAAACCACTGAGAATCATGGCCCAGTCAAGTTGACACACAACCCTAATGATCACAGCATGCTACAGGACTTAGGGTCTGTATGAGCAGATCAAGTGGAGATGGCAGAGGGACACGTACCCCATTATACTGTCTCTGGCACATGGCAGCAGGAGCACTAGACCATCCTTAAAGAGGCTAAAAAATACTGCCTTCTGGGAATCCTCCGTTTTCCATCAGTAAATGCTACAGAGGTATGAACCTCTGGCTGATGTTTTCAGACTTAAGCTTCACCTGTACTTTCTAGTTTGAAATGGCAGCCACCAGTTGCCATGGAGTCAACTCCGACTCATGGCGACCCCATGTGTGTCAGAGTAAAACTGTCCTCCACAGAGTTTTCAGTGGCTGATTTTTCGGGCATAAATTGCCAGCCCTCTCTTCTGAGGTGCCTCTGGGTAGATTCAAACCTTCAACCTTTCAGTCAGCAGCCGAGCGCATTAACTGTTTGCACCACCCAGGGACTCCATGGAGGAAGACTTTAAAAAAAAAACAAAAACAAAACTCATTGTCGTAAAGTTGATTCAGACTCATGGCGACCCCATGTGTGTCAGAGTAGAACTGCCCCATAGGGTTTCCGAGGCTGTAATCTTTAGGGAAGCAGACTGCCACATCTTTCTCCCATGGAGTGGCTGGTGGGTTCCGACTGCTGACCTTTCAGTTAGCAGCCGAGTGCTTAACCACTGAACCACCAGGGCTCCTCTGAGGACATTAACCAACTTGAATTCAGAAGCACATATTGAATTTTGTAGCTTGGTTCTGGTTGGATGCCTTTTTTCTTCTCAAACCAGAAAATCCATGTAAACCCACACTAAATCGTACCACACAGCATGGGATATGTCAAACTTTAAATGTTAACTTTCATTTCTCAAAAGAGAGGTTGCTGAGGTACTAAATTGGACCGTCCCAACTTGGGTTTCTGCTGCTAATGTTGTTGAAAAAGAAGGTCGTGAGATGAGACAACCTCAGCATCTAGCCAGGTCTAAATAAGAATCAACGTGGACGTGGGACCTCTAACATCTGTCAGCTATTGCTTTGAGATGCTTTATTGGGTGAAAATAAGGGCTGGGGAGACCCCCTTTGCAGCTGTATATTTAGCAGACTAGGCAAAGCCATTTTGCTCCTAACTCACCAAGCAGGATGTCATGTGACTTTATCTAAAAGTCTAGGTTGCAATCTGTTAGAATACAGGTTTTGTCTTCTGTGAATATATGAAGTTCTCACCAAAAAATGTTACCAGAATACTCCAGATATTTCTATTCTGGTAAAATTAAGTAACAGAGTTAAGGAGCCTGGGTGGTGCAAGCAGTTTTCGATCGGCTGCTAACCAAAAGGTTGGCAGTTCAAACCCACTCAGCGGCTCCACGGAAGAAAGGTCTGGTGATCTGCTTCCGTAAAGATTACAGCCAAGAAAACCATATGGAGCAGGTCTGCTCTGTAACACATGTGGTCTCCATAAGTCCGGGTCCAACTCGACGGCAGCTAACAACAGACATGAGCTGTTAAAGTAGAGGTCAGGGCAAACGAGGGAAACCCTCCATGAGATGAACTGACACAATGGCCTCAACAGCGGACTCAAGCGTACCGATGATCTTGATGGCACAGGACCAGGCAAGGTTTTATTACTACCAATAAGGCCAACATGAGTCAGAGCAACTCAATGGCACCTAACAACAATGATGGACATGAGAAGAGCAAAGAGCGGGAGAGAAAACAATGTGTTATTTTCCAATGTGTGTGTGTGTGTGCGTGCGCGTCTCAGGAGCAGATATTGAGACAAATACTTGAATGCAAGTAATTTGCTTGGGATGTGATCCAAGGAAACACAAATGGGGAGAGGGGAAGTAGACCAGGGCAAGAGGCAATAAAGGGTGCCTTATCCAGCAGGTGACCACTGTGGGCAGCTGGAGTGTAATCCCACGGGGGCTCTGGGAGGTGAGGCAGAGCAGGCACTCAGGTTCTCCCTCTGAGGGGGGAGGGGGCGGGGCTGTGGAGTCATCAGCTCCACAGGTCACTGGCTGAGGCTGAGGCCCTGATTGCCTGGCAGGTCCAGCATCCTGTGCTTTGGTGGAGGGCTGGTGGCTGGAGCAAGCTCTCTCACAGAGACGCAGATGCTGGGAGCTGGACATCAGAGACACCATATGCACGGCAATTGGAAGAGCCAAAGAAACAACATCGAGTGTGACTTGGCCAAAGGAAATCCTAATAAAATCTAAAATGTCCAGATTTTACACAACACTTTAATAAGCAAACAAGGCTAGATATTAACTTGCCAAGAAGGACCCCAAATGCCGAACCATTTGTAAATTAAGAATTATTCTATTAAACAGCCCCCGATCAAAGAGAAATGCCAAATTACCCAGAAAGCAGTGAAAAGGTAAATTCTGTATGTCAAAGGCTATGACACACATATTTATAGCTATCTTAAGTTTTCATGGAGGAGCCCTGGTGGCGCAGTGGTTAAGCACTCAACTAATAACTGAAGGTTTGATGTTCTAACCCACCCAGTGGCTCTGAGGGAGAAAGACCTGGCCATCTGCTCCTGTAAAAATTACAGCCTAGAAAACCCTATGGGGCACGGTTCTACTCTGTCACCTGGGGTCACTGTGAGTTGGAATCGATTACATAGTGCACAACAAGATTTCATGGCTTCACACTAAAAAGAAAAAGGACAGACTATAAATGAACAACATAGTCAATGAAGAAACTAGAAAAAACAGAATTAAAGAGCAAAATAAAAGAGAAAAGAATAACTATAAAGGTAGAAGTTACCCAAACAGTGAAAACAGCAGAAATCTAAACATGATTTCTTTAAAATTAACCATAAAACAGTAAAATTACCAGCAACTTAGACTGAAGGACGAATAAGAGGAAGCAAAAACATAAATGAGGTTATGAATAAAAAAGCAATGTGAAATAAACAGGAAAGAAAAGAATTAGAATATTTTCTGCAACTCTGTGGCAATAAATATGAGAATTCTAAAGAGAATGCTTGATTTATTTCCTGGAAAAATATCCAAAATTGCTTCCCAAAGAGGTAGAAAACTGAATGGACAAAGAATGCCGGAAGGCGTTGAAAAGGTAATGAAAGAGATGCTAGGTTACAAAATAAGACACGGTGGACCCAGATGGTTTAACAGCTGAGTTCTATTTAAGCTTTAAATAACAAATCATTTCTATGTAATGTAAGCTCTTCTAGGCTGCAGAAAATGCTGGAAAAAAACCGATTTTATGATGTTACCATACCTTAATGCCAAAACCTGCTAAGGGAATACGAAATAACTGAAAAACTATAGGATCGTTGTATACGGTTAGCCTGCATGATTAGATGCACAAATTCTAATAAATTATTTGTGGTAGAATCCCGGATACCCAAGAGAATGGACAGTATAGTCAACCTGGGATGCAAGAACGGTCTAAGATGATTTATTCCATTAACTGAAGAAGAACACCATCTGTTTACATTCATGGTGGCTAATGATAGA
>NW_004444070.1:1327241-1330031 GCF_000243295.1 Trichechus manatus latirostris | reverse complement strand
TTGTTTTCTTTATTTTGAGGTGTAATCCATACTGAAGGCTGTAGTCTTTGATCTCATCAGTATGTGCTTCATGTCGTCTTCACTTTCAGCAAGCAAGGTTGTGTCATCTGCATAACACAGGTTGTTAATGAGTCTTCCTTCAATCCTTATCCCCCGTTCTTCTTCATATAGTCAGCTTCTCAGATTATTTGCTCAGCATACAGATTGAACGAGTATGGTGAAAGGATACAACCCTGACGCACACCTGTCCTGACTTTAAAAAACGCAGTAGCCCCTTGTTCTGTTCGAATCACTGCCTCCTGGTATACGTACAGGTTCCACACAAGCAAAATTAAGTATTCTGGAATTCCCATTCTTCACAATGTTATCCATAATTTGTTATGATCCACATAGTTGAATTCCTTTGCACAGTCAATAAAACACAGGCAAACACATTTCTCTGCTTTCAGCCAAGATCTATCTGACATTAGCAATGATATCCCTCATTCCACATCCTCTTCTGAATCCCTGCTTGAATTCTGGCATTTCCCTGTCAATGTACCGCTGCAACTGTTTTTGAATGATCTTCAGCAAAATTTTACTTGCATGTGGTATTAATGATACTGTTTGATAACTTCCACCTTGTGTTGTATCACCTTTCTTTGGAATAGGCACAAATATGGATCTCTTCCAGTTGGTTGGCCAGGTAGCTGTCTTCCAAATTTCTTAGCATAGACAAGTGACTGCTTCCAGCGTTGCATCCATTTGTTGAAACATCTGAATTGATATTCCGTCAGTTCCTGTAGCCTTGTTTTTTGCCCATGCCTTCAGTGCAGCTTGGACTTCTTCTTTCAATACCATGGGTTCTTGATTATGTGCTACCCCCTGAAATGACTGAACACTGGCCAGTTCTTTTTGGTACAGTGATGCTATGTATTCCTTCCATCTTCCTTTGATGCTTCCTGCGTCATTCAATAGTTAGCCCATAGAGCCTTTCAATATTGCAACTGAAGGCTTGAATTTTTCTTCAGTTCTTTCAGCTTCAGAAATGCCAAGTGTGTTCTTCCCTTTTGGTTTTCTATCTCCAGCTCTTTGCACATGTCATTATAATACTTTGTCTTCTCGAGCTGCCCTTTGAAATCTTCTGCTTAGCTTTTTTACTTCATCTTTCTTCCATTTGCTTTACTTACTCAAGGTTCAAAGGCAAGCTTCAGAGTCTCTTCTGTCATCCATTTTGGTCTTTTCTTTCTTTCCTGTCTTTTTAATGACCTCTTGCTTTCTTCATGTATGATTGTCCTTGATGTCATCCTATAACTCGTCTGCTCTTCAGTCATTACGTTCAATGCGTCAAGCCAATTCTTGAAATGGTTTCTAAATTCAGGTGTGAAATACTCAAGGTCATACTTTGGCTCTCGTGGACTTGTTTTAATTTTCTTCAGCTTCAACTTGAACTGGCATATGAGCAATTGACGGTCTGTTCCACAGTTGGCCCCTGGCCTTATTCTGACTGGTGATATTGAGCTTTTCCACTGTCTCTTTCCACATATGTAGTCAATTTGATTCCTGTGTATTCCGTCTGGTGAGGTCCACGTGTATAGTCGTTGTTTATGTTGTCGAGAAAAGGTATTTCCAATGAATAAGTCATTGGTCTTGCAAAATTATCATGAGATCGCCAGTGTCGTTTCTATCACCAAGGCCATATTTTCCAACTACCAATCCTTCTTCTTTGTCTCCAACTTTCACATTCCAGTCACCAGTAGTTATCGGCGCATCTTGATTGCATGTTCGCTCAATTTCAGACTGCAGAAGTTGGTAAAAAAAAATGTTCCATTTCTTCATCTTTGGCCTTAGTGGTTGGTGTGTAAATTTGAATAATAATAGTATTAACTGGTCTTCCTTGCAGGTGTACCGATATTATCACTGACAGCATTGTACTTCAGGATAGATTTTGCAATGTTCTTCTTGACAATGAATGCAACGCTATTGCTGTTCAATTTGTCTTTCCGGGCATAGGAGACCATATGATTGATTCAAAATGACCAATACATTTCAGCTCTCTAATGTTTAGGATATCTTTCTTCAAGTGTCCCATTTCATTTTTGACAACTTCCAATTTTCCCAGATTCATACGTCATGCATTCCACGTTCCAATTATTAATGGATGTTTGCAGCTGATTCTTCTAATTTTGAGTTGTGGCACATCAGTAAATGAAGGTCCCGAAAGCTTGACTCCATCCACGTCATTAAGGTCGACTCTACTTTGAAGAGGCAGCTCTTCCCCAGTTGTATTTTGAGAGCCTTCCAGCCTGAGGGGCTCATCTTCCGACACTGTATCAGACAGTGTTCTGCTGCTACTCATAAGGTTTTCACTGGCCAGTTTTTTTTAGAAGTAGATTGCCAGGTCCTTCTTCCTACTGTATCTTTGTCTGGCAGCTCTGCTGAAACCTGACCACCATGGGTGACCCTGCTGGTATTTGCAGTACTGGTGGCATAGCTTCCAGCATCATAGCAACAGGCAAGCCCCCATCGAATGACAGACTGACAGATGAGTAGTCCCTAAAGATTCTTCTCCCTAAAGATTACAGCTTTGGAAACCCTATGGGGCATTTCTGCTCAGTCCTGTAGAGTCACTATGAGTTGGAATCGTCTTGACGACAGTTGGTTTGGGTTTTGGTTGGTGTGCAGTGGTTAAGCGCTTGGCTGGTAACTAAAAGGTCGGCAGTTCAAACCCACCTGTCACTCCACAGGAGCAAGATGTGGCAGCCTGCTTCCATAAAGATTACAGCCTTGGAATCCTATGGGGCAATTCTG
>NW_004444070.1:1324706-1327141 GCF_000243295.1 Trichechus manatus latirostris | reverse complement strand
CATAATAATTTAAAGTAATTAAGAATTAGTGGTGGAATTTAGTATAATAAACAAAACAAACCATATCAAACAAAATTGCATTCTTATCCTAGCAATATCAGAAAGCAAAAAAGCTAGAAAAAAGGGATTCATTCATAACAGCAGTCAAGACTACAAAATGCCTGACTCTATATATGTAATAGAGCCCTGGTGGCACACGGGTTACGTGCTCGCCAACAACATGTATGTACATATGTGTATATATGTATGTGTGGGTGTGTACTGAATATAGATGTGTGGGTGTGTACACACACACAACATCTATATGTAATCCAGGAGCTATATATTCATGGTGAAGGATAAAACCATGTCCTGAATAAATGTAGGAATATAAAAGGTTCCTAGATGGGAGTATGGGATAAAAATGGTGCTTTAATATTTATAGGTGAATTTAATATAATCCCAAGCAGCATTGTTTATTAAAAAAATAAATAGAAGAATGCAATGAGAAACATAAGAATGGATGCTCTCTCCCCCGTTTCCTGGCGCGCAGTGCAGTGCAGTGTATCCAGAAAATATGAAAATGCATGTTACGCTGGGGGCCCAGCTCCCTTCCCTGTGGAGTCAGCTGTAATCCTGGGCTGTTTCCTTTCTTCCATCCACAGAGGCACATGTAGCAGTGAACTGGGCGAAGCAGTGCCCTCAGCAAGGCACTGAGATCAGGCAGGCTATCTCTTGTCCCCAAAATCAGTCCACTAGACTTACACATTCCTACTTAAAACACTTCCGGGAAATCCATATACACACGTGGGGTTTTGAGAAAACTAAGGAACCTGACCACGTAATTCTTTTAAAAGCCAACCACATCGACTTTTAAAAGTCATTATTAAAATTGTCTCACTCTTTTTGTTGCTTCTCTTCACAGCTGTATCTTTCACGGAGCCCTGTGGGTGACGCAAATGGTTAAGTGCTCAGCTACTAACTGAAAGGTTGTAGGTTCTAGTCTCCCCAGAGGCACCTTGGAAGGGAGGCCTGGTGATCTACTTCTGAAAATCAGCCATGGAAAACCCTGTGGAGCAGAGTTCTACTCTGACACACGTGGGGTCGCCATGAGTCGGCGTCAATTTGACAGCTACTGTTTTTTTTGGCTTGTTTTTTGTATTTTGCACTTATAGACACAGCGTGAGTGGCCAGGCAGTTTTGTATTTCTCCTTTCCAGCTGGCAGAATGACGTGGAAAGTTGTTTCTACAACTCATGGTGGAATTTGCACTTGAAGCTCGAACAACATTATTCTGCAGTGTTATTTTAGGCTAGTAGACGACCAGTCTTTTTTTTCCTGTCTTTTCTTAATCCTGATGTCGATTTGCAGTGTTGTTTTTTCCCCCCACTTAGGATAGTGCTGCTTTAAAAATTGTAATTTATGTTTTGTTTACATTCTTTCTTGTCTACATGATTTTTTTAAGGAAAGATATAGGGCATCTGCTAGTCATTTGGCTTTAGACACAAGATGGTATATTTTAGAAAAGCATGATAATAAATATTCCTCTTTGAAGCACAAAATCTATTCTCTTCACCCTGTACTGCAAACTTCTCTCAGTTCTTAGCACCACAATGCATCCCACCATGGTGGAAACTACCCCCCTTTTGCTGGAAATAATTTTAAATTAAATCATTGATTTATTTTATTGTTTCCATATATACTATTATGCACTAAAGGGCTTTCTTAAAATATCATTCTGAGTTTTGTGAATCAGCGAAGCCAGATATTTTCAGTGCATTATTGCATATATATAAAAAATGCACGTGAAGTTCTGGTCAGTTGTTTTAATAACTTTAACTTGAGCTAATATGAAATAAATGGGAAAAACGTTTTTAAACACTGTTTTTTTTAATAGTTGAGAAACAACTCCTTCTTCAGGAAACTGTTGCTAGATGTGAGTAACGTGGTCGTTGGTTGCCGTCAAGTTGATTCCAACTCACAGAAGTTCTATAGGAGCGGGTAATACTGCCTTCTAGGGTTTCTTAGGCTGTAATCTTTACGGGAGCAGATCGCAGTTCTTTTCTGCTGGGGAGCATGATGATAAAAAGATCATGGTTTAAATCGATGCGTGAAGAACTTGCTAAAAATACAGTTTTAAATATAGTGTTTTAAAGCTGTGTGGTGAGTGAGCCAAAAAGATGCAAAGCAAATGCCAGCTTTCTGGCAGATTTCAGGTGCCAGCTACTGAAATCGGAACCCAAGTTTTATTCATGTTCTGTTGTCTATTTGGAGCCCCTGGGTGGTGCGAACGGTTAACAAGCTCGACTGCTAACTAAAAGGTTGGAGGTTCAAGTCCACCCAGAGGCACCTCAGATAGCCCTGGCGATCTACCACTGAAACCAGCCAGTAAACACCCTACGGAGCACAGTTCTTCTCTGACACCCATGAGGTCGCCGTGAGTCGGAATCAACTTGA
>NW_004444070.1:1323026-1324032 GCF_000243295.1 Trichechus manatus latirostris | reverse complement strand
GTCCTCAGACACAATAGATCTAAAACTTACGCCTGCCCAGAACAAAACGTTGCCCAGTCCTGTGTCATCCTCATAATCGCTGGCACGTTTGAGTCCATTGCTGCAGTGCCTGTTGCCAGTCCATCTCACCAAGGGTCTTTCTAACCCTCTACTTCACCCAGTAGGATGTCCTCCTCCAGCAATTGATCCCTCCTGTTGATGTGTCCAAAGCAAGCGAGTCAGACAATATTCTGTGGTGATGCATAGGGCTTTCACTGGCTCATTTTCAGAAGTAGATCACTAGGCCTTTCTTTCTGGTCTCTCCTAGTGTGGAAGCTCCACTGAAACCTGTCCACCATGGGTGATCTTGCTGGTATTTGAAATAACGGTGGCATAACTTCCAGCATCACAGCAACACATAGCCACCACAGTAAGATGAACTGACACAAGCAGGTTGCTTAATACAGAACCATTAAATGGGAGAAGGTTTTCCAATTCGTCCCAAATGCCAACAGTTTGGGCATTTGTCCTAGTGGCGTTTGCTTGCACGTTCCTGTGACCACTGTCCCAGCTGCTGCTGCTGGCTGCAAAGCTCCACAGCAGTTCTGATGCAGTAGTCCCGGGAACGCGGCTGTGTGGTAGCACCAGCAGTGAGAAGATCAACCGAACTTCACAAGAGAACCGACTCAATATTCAGCAATCTCTTTCACAAAGGCTATAAATTCACTCTGCACATAACTCCAGTCTTTGTGTTTTGAAATCCTGATGGTTCTTGTCTATATCTATTATTGTTTAAAATTTTTAAAGGGTTTATTTGGACAATCAGGCATTTGAAGGGAAAACTAACTGGGATTTATTTAGATTTGAGACAAATTATTCTACATGTACCAAGAACCCGGTCCAAAGAAGTTATGAGACTGTCCTTGGTTTTATGATGATAAATGAAAATTGTTGAATCCTATAATCAAATAAGGTGTCAAATTTTTAAAATTATTGTGTTCAACAGTAAATGCAAAATTACTCCCTG
>NW_004444070.1:1319793-1321253 GCF_000243295.1 Trichechus manatus latirostris | reverse complement strand
TTTTAGCCCAGTGAGGCCTGTGTCAGCCTTCTGACCTTCAGAACTGTTGTTAATAAATATGTGTTGTTTGAAGCCAAGTTTGTGTGTGGTCATTTGTGACAGCAGCCACAGGGCACCAGTATGGGCACTAATGATGTAATTAGAACTGTTTTCAGCGCAGGGAGTATAGACACATCTGGATATGGTATTGAGGCTGGAAATGGCCTAGATCCCTTGGAATTTCTACATTCAGTTATCCCGTCAGGCAGTGTGAGCCACTTGTGTGTTTTGTCATAGCTATTTGTCTATATGCCTCACTTTTTCTGTTTGCCCAAGAGTGGTAAGTCTAGAAGTGTATCTTGTCAAACCTGGTATCACTCACAGAGCTTACCAGTACCAGCTGCCATTGAGTCAATTCCAACTCATTGTGGCCCCATGTATGTCAGAGTAGAACTGTGCTCTGTAGGGTTTTCAATGGCTGGTTTTTCAAAAGTAGATCACCAGGCCTTTCTTCTGAGGCACCTCTGAGTGGACTCAAATCTCCACGCTTCCAGTTAACAGCCATGCGGGTTATCTGTTTGCACCATTCAGCTTACTGTCTATATATTTATTAACACTAATAAACACATCCTCATGTTTCCCTTTTTAAAAATTTTTGTATGATCTCTTCTATTAGCCGTTTGCTTTCTTTTTCCACATTTACAATATTACCTGCAACCCCACAATTTTGTTGTTCTTCTAAGACCACTTACTCTGCTTACTCCAGGCTCTTCTGGAACTGACTTAACTCCATTAGTGAACAAAATGAGGTGAAGAAAAGTTACCAATGACCAACATTTACTTGGCCAAATGGCCTCAATCAATCTGCTCTGGCCCTCATCAAATTGCAGAACTATCTCAGGCAACTGGCCTATTGAATCGAGGACATTGGCTGTCTCTGAATCAACTTGAAAACATGCCAAGCACTGAATATTTGCCTGCAGTTAAAAAAGAGAGGAGAGAGAAGAAAACTCAAACTATCCTTCTTGTTGTATAGAAAAATCTGCAAGACCACAACAGTGTGGCTAGCCCCAACTTTACAAAAAAATTAATAGGGAGTCCACACAAGTCACAAACAGAGAGTATTTAGACGCTAATGACACGTGGGATCTAAGTTTCTTGAGTCGCTTGTGGAGTGATGCCTGGATTGGACCTCCGGGCTCAGTGTCCAGTTTGGCCCTGGGTGGCCCAAGGGCGGCACTGCTGAGTCATCCGTATCCAGCGGTTGTTGTCTGCACTCCCAGGGCCGGAGCACCAGGACTGAAATTCTGAACACCCGTCATCAGTCAAGGGGCCCTGGGTAGCACAAACACGCTCGGCTGCTAACTGAAAGGTTTGAGTCCACCCAGAGACACCTCGGAAGAAAGGCCTGGTGATCTACTTCTGAAAAAGCAGCCACAGAAATCCTATGGAGCACAGTTCTATTCTGATATACATGGGGT
>NW_004444070.1:1316015-1316993 GCF_000243295.1 Trichechus manatus latirostris | reverse complement strand
TCACACAATACCAGGAATCATGGCCTAGCCAAACCAGAAGATGAGGTGGGTGCCATTTTATCTACTGCTGGATGATTCTAAGATGAATGTCTTGGCTATCTAGTGCTGCTGTTAACAGAAATACCACAAGTGGATGGCTTTAACAAAGAGAAATTCTCTCACAATCCAGCAGGCTGGAAGTCCAAATTCAGGGCATCAGCTCCAGGGGAAGGCTTTCTCTATCGGCTCTGGGGGAAGGTCCTTGTTCTCAATCTTCCCTTGGTGTAGGAGTTTCTCAGCTCAGGGATCCCAGGTCCAAAGGATGTGCTCTGCTCCCGGTGCCTCCTTGTTGGTGGTATGAGGTCCCTCTCCTCTCTGCTGGCTTCTCTCTTTTATCTCAAAAGAGATTGACTCAAGATACAACCTAACCCTGTAGATTGAGTCCTGCCTCATTAAACTAACTGCCTCTAATCCTGCCTCATTAACAACATAGAGGTTAGGATTTACAACACACATCAGATCACAAACTAGTGGACAACCACACAATACTGGGACTCATGGCCTAACCAAGTTGACATACATTCTTGGGGTACACAATTCAATCCATTCCAGGGAGTGAGAAGAGCAAAAAGGAAAAGCTTCTATAAAAGAACTTAAATGTTCCCCGTGTTTATCACCACGCCTGGCAATGGTCAAACCCATGAGTACTGACAGAATGTTAACTGCAGCCACGTAGCAAAGGTCTTTACTTCCCCACTGAGAATTTGGACAACCCCACAGGGCAGTGGGTCTCTCTCTGGCCGCACACCAGAATCAATTCTGAAGCTGTCAGAACATTCCAGGGCCTCTGCCCCACCATCTGGATTATGATTGGATCAGTCAGGTATAATTCAAGAAACAAAAACAAAAGAAAAAACAAGAACACCTCAGGCGTATCAGGTCACACTGGCATTTCATTTGCCTTCTGTCTGTACATACCAGTTACCATTGAGTTGACTC
>NW_004444070.1:1313427-1314742 GCF_000243295.1 Trichechus manatus latirostris | reverse complement strand
CTTTGAAAGCAATTTCACAAGGCAAGGAATTAGATGTACGTTCCATTAACAATGCCCTACGAGATCGAAAGCTATTATTTTCACTAGCCATATGTTTTACCAGCGTTTCCCACAACAAACGCCCAATCCTGCCCAGAAGGCTGATGAGACACCCACCTGAGTCTACACCTCTAAGTGTGTGTGTATGGATGTGCGTGCATACGCGTATTTACATCTGTCTATCTAGCTCAGCCAAGCAAAAAGTGAAAAATTAGACCTTTAGGTCACCGTGGTGCAAACAAAATGTCCTGTTCCATATGCCTTTTCTCTTCTTTAGCTCCACACGCAGGGACGTACAGAACATTTACCATTCAACATCTCCTCAGGGTTTACACAAGTGGATTGCAACACTCGGCACCCATTAGAATCATCCACCGGGGTGGGGGGCTGTTTGAATAGCACTGACGTCCAGGCCTCCCGCAGACATGGAGGTGCCGGAGGAGGCGGGTCTTCTTCAAAGCTCCTGCGGGGATTCTAGAAGGCAGCCAGTGTTAACCACCTCTCACCTAGGTAACAGAACAAAGACAAACTAGTTGCCATGGGATCCACTGTGACTCCTGACAGCCCATGTGTGTCCGAGTAGAACTGTGCTCCACAGGGCTTTCAGTGGCTGACTTTTCTGAAGCAGATTGCCATGCCTTTCTTCTGAGGCACCTGTGGGTGAACTTCAGCCGCCAACCTTTCGGTTGGTATTTGAGCGGTTCACCGTTTGGGCTCCCCAGCACGCCCTGAGCCCGTGACCAGGGCCACGCTAGCAATCAGAGCCGACTGCTCAAAAGTCAGTCTGTATGTGCTACATTCCTCTGCAACTGGACTCTCTCCCCTCCTGTGGGCAAGGACTCACCTTCTCAACAATAACGCTTTTCACTGGTCCTTCTCTCCACCCGCTCAACTCTGTCAAGTCCATTCCAACTTACAGCGACCCTACGGGACAGACTAGAACTGCCCCACAGGGTTTCCAAGGCTGCAATCTTTCCAGATGCCGACTGCCACATCTTTCTCCCGAGGAGAGGCTGGTGGGTTCGAACCACTGACCCTTCCGTTAGCGGCTGAGCACTTGAACTACTGCACCACCAGGGCTCCAAATCCACTTCTAGACCATGAAAATGCACCAGGATTCCTCACAGTAAGATGATTATTTTTCAAATCTATAGATTTCACTCACACATAGATTCAGTTTCACTGAACAAGACAGTTTTCAAGACAGCCTTGTGTGAGACATGGAATCCCTTTATGAAAACAGTGAGCTGACTGAGATTCAAGACAGCATCATATA
>NW_004444070.1:1308054-1312504 GCF_000243295.1 Trichechus manatus latirostris | reverse complement strand
TTCCCCCTGCCTCCGCTGTGACCCCTGCATTCTTCTCTGCTGTTCAGTCCTTCCTGGACTAATGCCCCACCCTCTCCGAGCCCACCCCTCAGCGTTTGTGCTCCCCCAGGTCTCGGTCTGGATGCTCCCCCCGTTCTCCAGTGACTGGCTTCTCCCGGTCCTTCAGGTCTTTGCTGAACTGCCAGTCCTGCAGCAGGGTGACCCACTGGGCGGAGCCCCACAGTCCCTCCCTAACACAACAACGCATCATTCCTTCTTCTCAGTGGCCACCACCTGCTTGTTCACACTGGTTATTATTTCTCTACCATCATCCGTCTCCTACTAGAATGAAGAATCCATGAAGCAAACAGTTGGTGCTTCTCCAGCAGGGCAGCAGCTCCAGAAGACGACCTCGCCACCGTTTGTCAGACAAGTGGATCAACACAAGACGTCAGTGGTTTTACAAAGAAAACAGAAATCTGATCCAGGGCCCCTCAGCTAACACCACTGTACTTCCAGATGATCCTGAGATGTGAGGAGGGGGAGACTTGGACTCACTTACTTTGGACACGTCATCGGGAAAGACCAATTGCTAGAGAAAGACATGATGTCTGGTGAATAGAGGGTCAACGAGGGAAACCCTCAGTGAGGTGGATGACACCGTGGCCACAACAATGGGTGTAAACACACCGAGGACCATGAAGATGGCGCAGGACGGGCACCGTTTCCTTCTCTGACACACGGAGTCGCCAGGAGTCGAGGTCAACTCAATGGCAACTAACAGCAAGTGGAACAGTGTTCTCCCAGTTCATTCAGCAGACGTGCTGTCAGTCTGTTGTTTGTGAAAGTTGGACTGTACTAACCTGTCAAAATTCTTCTTAGTTACTGGAGGTTTGAAAGCCTTCAACATATGACATAGGATATGGGTGAATGCCTATTAGCATTGCGTATATCTAGGGTTTTATGGCCACATCCTCAGGACAGGGGCACAAGTTAACATTGCAGAACTTTTCAGAAGAACTAGATGGTGCCTGGCTACCCCTACCGGCCGTTCTAATCAGGGCCACAATCAATGGGCCCTGGTACAATGGGAGAAAAATGTGGAAAAGAACCTCAAATTCCTAAAAAAAAAAAAAACAAACAAAAAAAAACAAAACAAAAAACAACCTACTGGACTGGTTGAGACTGGAGGACCCCTGGAGACTACTGCCCTGAGATACTCTTCAAACCTTGAACCGAAAGTAACCCTTGAGGTCACCTTGTAGCTAAATAACAAATTGGCTCAAAAAACAATGAATATTATCCATAATTATCGTGTGCCTTTTAAAAAAACACCTATATGAGACCAAACAGTCAACAATGACTTTAAAACAAAGATGAGAATGTAAGGGGGCAGGGAAACTAGATGCATGGAAACAGAGCAACCAGAATGGAAATCATGAAACGTTCACACATTGTGAAGAATGTAGCCAATGTCACTGAACAACTTGTGTAGAAATTGTTGGATGGGAACCTAAACTGCTGTATAAACCCTTCAGCGAAAACACAATAAAATACTGTTTAAAAAAAATTCAAGACAATGAAACAGAAAAAAATAAATGTAGATATTTGATGAAAAAAATCTGCAAAGAAAAAAATCTGATAGAAGGAAAAACTGTAACTATGATGAAAAGACCCTGAAGTGTTGACTGTCAGACTCCGAAATACTTTCATTAGAATGAAATGCTGTCTGGTTAACATTTACCAGACCTCAAATTCCATTCATAGTGACATGGAAAGCTATGCTTTTTCAATCCCCTGGCAAAGGGACCTCTCGGCTTTTCTTAAGTGAGGAAAACAAAATATGTTTCTTTAGGAAATGAGCAAGTCGCTAGGCAGGTTTAAGGATACTTTATTACTGAGCCATTATGTACAAACTCTAACATGAAAATAATGAGTCACAGAATATCAGACTATTTACAATACTTTTTTTTTTTTACAAAATGTTTTTTTTACAAGATTACTGCTTTCTAAATACCGTGACAGACATACACAAAAATCAAATGTTTATTTTATTACATACATAAATAAATATTGACTTTAAATGACCATTATAAGGAACAGGATTTCTACAGAGCATTTGCATCGGAAGATGGCAGTTCTGTTATCTGCACACAATGTAATTAAGTAAAGGGGAGAAAAAATAACTTTACATATAGACTCTATTAATCACTCTGTCAACTGTATAGCTTGCTAGACTATTCAGTGGAGGTCAGACAGTCGTTAGAAGTCCATGTCCTACCTGAAACATTGAGTGTGGCCATGCAAAACCATAGATAAGCGTCCACGACGTTCCATTTACAGTGTGGAATGAACTGGAAAGTACATGCAACAGTTATTCAGCCTCTTTGTTCTGGTTATAATGTGAAAATCTGAAAAACAATCTTGGAGTTATTTGGAAACATGGGCAGGAGTACCCTTGAGGGAAGGCGTGGCATACGGTGTAAGAGAGGGCATTAAATAAATACATCCGTACTGCAGTGACGTTTATGGAGGCATGGGACAGAAGTCATGTCTGTACTTGCAGTCTACAGACACAAGTCAAAATTCAGTCCTTTGATCAGGTTTTATGGCGGACAGAAAAGAGACAATTCAGACCTCTGAATTCAAGCGTCATCACCTCCTGGCTATTTCTTAGTTCCCGGGGTTTGCTCATGCAATTTGTTCAGTCCCCCAGTCAGGGCAAATCCGAAGTATTCATAGATATTTCTGTGTTCAGTAAAGATCTTTCTACCCAGTAAAGATAATTCTACGGCAGTGGTTTAAACCGGGGGTGGTTTTGCACTTCGAGGGCCACTGGCGATGTCTGGAGACACTGTGGTTGTCACAATTTGGGGGAAGGTGCTAGGGACGTCTAGTGGGTGGAGGACAGGGATGCTGCTAAGTACCCCGCGAGGCACAGGACGGCTCCCGACACAAAGAATGAGCCGGCCCCAAACGTCATGAGTGCCCACAGACACCCTGCTCAATGGAGTCCTTACGTGTTCTAGGGTATGAACATACTTTTAAACTCTGGATTTTGTTTCATAAACATTCTGAGAAATAATCTGTCATAAATCTTTTCCTCTCTAATATGTCATACTAAAACAATCAAGGACTTCAACGGGCACACGTTCATTTGTAAAAACCATTCTATGAGTTCCAGTTAGAAAAAGATGATGGCAGAGAGAAATTCATTATCTAGGAGTTAGTGTCGTAAATGAAAATAATGCACAGAGCCGCGGTGTATATCTACTTAACCACCTGCATTTGATGACTTAATTTTTTTCAAGAGCTCAACCTTTCAAACAGTGAATACTCTCACTATCAATTTCTCAGATAAATGCACCTAATTTCAATAAAACGTATCAGAGGATTAGACACTAAAACTACTTTAATAAAAAAAACACAGATTTTATCACTTTATCAGGGTACTTACATTTTAAAAAATGAAAAATATATATTTTTGCTTATCTGATTAATGTTGGAGATGATTCGTAGTGTTTTTCTTCTACAACAGTAATGAGATTTAAATTGTTGAATATCAGAGCAAAATCAGATGCTCAGAAGCGTTGGTTTAGATTTCTTAGGGAAAGTATAAGCTTCAGAACATTTATCCAAACTAAAAATATAGTTGTCAGTATCTATTACCTAGACCAAAGAAGAAGAATTACATTTTATAAAATTAAACATATAATAATTTAATAATATTTTGTATCTATCTGTATACTTCTGTAATTTTTAACTATACAACAGTACAAAAATTTGATGGCCTAAATAATTGCATTTGGTCATAACAAATTAAGGTAAAAGATAAACTTGTAGTCAATCATTAGAAGTTTAATTTTTTGAAATTTTAAGAACTTGAATTCCAGATGCTGGAAGAAACAGTCGTTTTAAATACGATTCCTAGGGTGTTTGATAAATCTCAGAAGGATTTTGATGAAAGAAGTTTCCTGTTCTCTCCATTCAGAACATGTAACCTTGGGAGCAGGTGAACTTAAAACACTGTGATCCAGCCACCCAGTGTGTGTTAGGAACTGCAGGGAACCACTCAGAACCAACAGAAACTTGCCTTCTGAGAGTTCTGATTTTACGCCCTTGCACAAAGCTGCAAACCATCACGTCGATCCTCAGCTTTCAGTGTTTTAATATACAAGAAACAGCTGTTTTTTTTAATATCTGTTATCAGGTACCCATGTTTATAAATTGTGCTTTCTGACGATATGCATGGACTTATTAACAAAGGCGGGTTCCTCTGCATTCTGCACTGCATCTGCCATCAGTCAGAATCACCTCCACGGCAACTGGTTTTACAGACCCTGCGGTGCAAGCTCCATCAAGGCAAGGAGTTGTGAGCTGCCTACTGCTGGCAGCGTGGCCAAGAACCTGCTCACACTCCAGAAATAGCAAAAAATGACAAGGGGCAAGTCCTCCCATCAAAACCTTGCAT
>NW_004444070.1:1304849-1307884 GCF_000243295.1 Trichechus manatus latirostris | reverse complement strand
TGGGGATTTTCCCAGTGTACCGATAACATTGGGGATATTCCCAGTGTACCGATAACACTGGGGATTTTCCCAATGTACTTAGATGGATATGGAAGCTAGGAAGCTTCTCCATTTGTAAAATGTTTAATTATGATACATTGCTCTTTTATCACAGAATTAACATTAATGGGCAGAATGTATTATCCTTCTGAACTTCAGTACAGAATTATATCCTTATCCGCCACTGGTGAGCTGTGAGAACAATTTCTTCGGGGATTTACATCCAGGGTGTATGCGTGTATATGTGTGTGCCGGTGTGTCTAGACCACACATGCTTATAAGGAGGCAGACAAACACATCTACATAATTTCAAACCATGTATGTGAGTATTCCCTAAAGAAAAACTAAATTAAATATTGCTATTTGGGGTCACCTCAATATAGTCTGCAACACGATATATGATACCATCTTTCGACTTCACTTAATGCCATAAATGGGCAATTTGGAACACAAGAAACTTTCCAAATAATAGGATATAATACACTTGAAAGAATAAAGAATAATTAAAGGCAAATAACTGTCTTCTATCAATCAAAGCCCTTTTTACATTACTGAGAATATTCTAGCATACAGATAGCTTCCTTTGACTATGAAAAGGTGTATTCAGTAACGTCTTGAAAATGTTCACCAGTTGGGATTATTTCCTTTTAAGCAACTGGTTTTGTGAATGTTCAAATGCATAAAGGCTCCAGAACAAAAGGTACCCACCGCTGTCTTCTGCTTTGAGGAAAACAAGGAAAAATATAAATAAGCTGAGCTATTAGGACAATCTCTCATATTATAGGAGAAAATATTAAAAACAATATCTGATATGAAATACTAAAAAAGAATTTTAATTTCCCCAAGGCAAAATCTAGTTAGCAGCATAACAATGTCGAACGTCTACTCCTTAGGGTATCTTTTGTAAATCATGATATACAGATGGAAGCTTCAGCTGCATTTGTATAAGGAAAAGCACAGGATGTTTCAAGTGGCAGCATTTTTAGATTCACTGCTGTTTTCCAGATTACAAACTGTCAGTAAAAATCACAGGCAATAAAAAATCATCTTACGAAAGATTTTAGTAGTGTAATAAATAGGGCCCAATAGCTTCAGCATCTCAGTTGATTTTGTAAAATCACATCATCCATTTAATCAACAAAGTGCATTTTGTTGATTAAATGCATGCTCAGTTTGTTTGCCAATTGTGTATCTGTTACACTCATTGGAGAACCTGCCCCTCCGAAATCAGCGAAATGTCAGTTCTGCACTACATCCACAGAGATTAGGCAGACTGTGAACGGAGCTCTTCAGAACCAGCAAAGGAAGCAAAAGTTACCGTTCGATAAGCCTTTTCTGCATTTTCTGCATTCTCACAGGGGTTCAGCGCTCATCTTCGCCGGCTGACCGTGTGTCACTCATTTCCGGGTGCATCCGAGGTTGACGTGGGTACTTACTGTGCTAATGTTACGTAGGAGAAGGGGTGTCCCCTGGGAAATACCTACTGCTGCTATAAGTCCATGTGTCTAGCCGTTGCAGTTCGATAAGCGTGCACTTGTTCCATGTTTAGTATCTCTCTGGAGAAGGCTTGTAACGATGTGGGGGATGATGTTTTAGATGAGTTCCTACGCAGTGACAGAATGCGCACGCGTCATTTCGCTTGGCACATACTGAATACTGTGTGGACTCAAACCACCAACCTCTGGGTTAGTAACCAAGCACTTAACCATTTGTGCCGCCCAGGAATTCCCAGTGAAAGCACCGTTGTTGTTAGGTGCCGCCTGGTGGATTCCAACTCATGGCAACCCTGCGGGACAGAACAGAGCTGCCCCTCAGGGTTTTCTAGGCTGTAGTCTCTCTCCTGTGGAGCCACAGGGTGGCTTTGAACTGCCAACCTTTCGGTCAGCAGCCAAGTGCTTAATCGTTGTGCCACCAGGGTTCCTTAGTGAAAGCGTTAGGCCCAGGCAAATGTTCCCTCTTCCACCCACGTCTCCCATCCTGTGCTCTAAATGTGAATGCGCAAACATATATTCATGCGCTCTCTCTTCCCAGTTAGCCCCTTTCTCCTTCCCTTGCTCCCTCTCCAATATCACAAAATATCCCGGAAAAGAACACCAGCTCCTTTCCTAAAGCTTACAAATTATTCAAGCAAAGCACAACCCTTTGTATTTCTTTAAAATATTTTTTAAAAATTCAAAATACTTTTCTTATTGTTTAGGAAGCACTGAGTTTTTCTTTATGGTGGAAAATTCGGCAAGCAAAGGATATTGGTGATGGTTGTACAACATGACGGATGGAATTGAGCTCACCAAATAGTATATGTGAAAAACGTTGAAGGGGAAATATATTTTACAGCAATTTAAAAACAAAAAAAAAATTTCCTTAAACAGAATTTCAGTGGAGGCATAGCGGGAAAGCATTTTACCCAAACTTCCCGCACATAAAGGGCCATCAAGCCATTCCATGGTGATGGTTTCTGCTTTCCTTAAATTATGAGCAAAGAAAGTTATTGGGGTAAATTTGATCAATCACTTAAAAACTTAGTGGGAAAACTAAGATTACTTGTCAATTTTATTATCAATACAAAAATTTCTGTCATCGATTTTTAGGTTTAAACCTTGAAAAAACACATAATTTAAAAATCAGCAGGAGGCTACTAGTTTTGAAACAGTAGGTGACATTTTTTAAAATCTTACTTGATTTAGCAATGAAACGAAGCATTAAATCAAGTAAATTTTTATAAAAAATATCATCTGTAGTTTCAAAACTAGTAGCTTCTTGCTGATTTTTAAATTTAGCATGAAATCAAGGAGACTGATTTGGATCATATCAGGAAGAAAATTAATATAATAAAGTAAAATACGTGCAATAAGAAAATAATCTCCTTAGTAAAACATTAATTCCTATAGCGAGTGTGTTGTGATTGAAAATTTTAACTTTCTTTTCCTAATTTCAGATTGATATGAGACTATAGAAATTTTCTCCATCTGTATTTATGGTTTAAAAGACAAGCAAAA
>NW_004444070.1:1294176-1304236 GCF_000243295.1 Trichechus manatus latirostris | reverse complement strand
GCGGGAGCTCGGGGGTCCGGAACGTCCTGATGGTGGCCGGCCCTTCCCCTCCTGCGGTCAGCACCTGCACTTCCAGCCGGTACAGGGTGGACGGCCTCAGATTGGGGACGGTGAGGACATAATGATCCTGAGGAGGCAGTGTAAAGGAGACGCTCGTCAATGGCCTCTGAAACTGACACCCAACTGGACACGAGCTGATGACAGCTGGCTCCCCATGTGAGCACAGTCTATCAGTGGCCACGGGGCTGCTTTGGGAAGCCACGCTGAGGGCATAGAATGTGTCTCCTAACTGACGGCAGCTCTCTGCCCTGTCGTTTCTGAGCACCTCGCTTCGTTCTTGGCAGCCTAGGACCCTGGGCAGAGTGCAAGTGGGAACCCAATGCCAGTTCTCAAGGTCCACCCCGGGACTTTGGGTTTTATTCCTTCCCGTAAGACCTTCCCATGGTTTTAAGTTCTCAGATGCACATCTTGTGATGTGAGTTCTTGATAATCCGAATTCCCGGAACGAGCCAACTGGTTTCCTTAACGCACAATTTCTGCCCGTGCCCATAACTGAAATGTTTGCTTTTATGCCAACACATTCTTCTCAAAACTCACTAAAACCTAAGACAGTCACAGAATGACTGCTTTCTAATTCCAGGGAATTTTTTCTTCTGGGATTTAAGGGTTTTGTTTTTTTTTTCTTTTTCTTTCTTTTTGCATTTTGGAGCAGGACTTGGCTATCCAAGGGACACTTTCAGAGAGCGTAAGAGCCCACACGTGATTTTTTTTTTTCCAAACCAAGGAACTGAGTGGCTTGGAAGACAGGCCAAGAGGACAGGGCTCCAGCCAAATGTGACAGGGAGAAAAGACAACTCGCATTTTTGTCCCCCAATTTAACACTTCAAACAGGCCACCTCCGCTTGGAGCGCAGGGACGAGGGTTAACGAAGACAGAAGAAAATGGCTAAACCACTTGCATGCAAAGGGGACAGCAAAGTCTGTTGAACAGCTGGCTCGACTAATTAAAGTCAATCTAGATGATTAAAAAGAAACAAAATTGCTGTCCAGTCAATCCCGACTCCTGGCGACCCCATGCGACAGAGTAGAATTACTCCATAGGGTTTTCTTGGCTATAGTCTTTACAGAAGCAGACTGCCAGGCCTTTCTTCCTTGGTCCCTCCAGGCAGGTTCTAACCACCAACCCCCAGGTTAATAGTCAAGTGCAAACTGTTTGCGCCACCCAGAGAGCTGAATCTAGATGATAGTTTGTACTATTTCTTAACTATTCACAGTAACACTTTTGATGCACTGTTAATATTTGCAAATACTCTCAGAAGAAGAGAATATAGAAAGAAGAATCAATCGTATGCCACACCAAACCCGTTGTCATGCAGTTGACCCTGCCTCATGGCGACCCCATGTATGTCAGAGTAGAACTGTGCTCCATAGGGTTTTTAATGGCTGATTTTTAGGAGGTAGATCACCAGGCCTTTCTTCTGAGGCACCTGTGGGTGGACTCGAACCTCCAACCTTTCTGTTAGCAGTCGAGCACATTAACCATTTGCACCACCAAGGAACTCCGAACCCACTGACACTCAGTCGACCAGGACACATGGCGACCCCATGTCTGTCAGAGTAGAACTGTGCTCCATAGGGTCTTCAGTGGCTGATGTTTCAGCAGTAGATTGCCAGGCCTTTCTTCCGAGGCACCTCTGGGTGGACTGGAACCTCCGACCTTTCGGCTAGCAGTGGAGCCTGCTTACTGTTTGCACCCCCTAGGGACTCTGTGTGGCACACAGCATAATAGAAAGACCTCAAACAGCAGTGCCAACTGAACAATGGATGGGTGCCAACCGCCCAGACAAGGCGGCCGAGCAGCACCTACCGAGGGCAAAATCTGGGACTGCGAGATGATGCTGTTGGGCAGGCTGTTCTGCCTGCTGTCTGTCGTGACCTCTGCCCAAGTCACCTGAAACCCGGTCATGGGCTGGGAGAGATCTGCCCTGGCCATCCTCCAAGAAAAGTGACCCGTGATGTTGACATCTTGGACAACAAAGGATGCAGAAAGGTTCTCCGGCTTGGCTAGCACTTTGGGAAGCACCTGGCCTGCAAATGCAAAAACGGAACGCGGGGTTAGGCTACTGGGGGGAGAGTGAAAGGAGGCGCTGTTTTATTTTCATCCTGGGAATTTCGGGGAGCCACTCTGTGGAGACGGGAGGGGCGGATGGGACCTCGTTCTTTAAGGCTGGCTTCAGACAACCGCCTCCTGGGCCTGAGGGAGAAGTGTGAACACGTGGAGCGCAGTCTCATCCCTTCATGCGATGCGCTTCTAACCCCTTAGGGATTATTTTTAGAGACCTTCTTCAGGGATGGAAGGCCGAGAGAGACATTCAGACTCTGGCTGGCCTTGGCCATTTCTTAGAGAAGGGCAGTAACTGCAGTGAGAAAGGTGGACAGTGGGTGGCTGGAGGGGGTTCTCGGCTACGAGTCCCCACCGCAAGAAAGGCATTCTGCAAGAAGAGGTGAGGGCGAAGAGATGGGTCTGGTGGGTGGGTGTGGGAAGCGTGTGAGAACTCACATGGCAGAAGTGTGGGATCAAAATGAAATCATTTACAGCCAAGTGCACTGAAGTGCCAGCAGTATATACGGGGTTGGCTTCATTTCCAAAGGGGTAATACTGACGGCAAAGGAACTCTTTTCCACGCTGTTAGAATTATAAAATATTATGTATATATCCAAGCTGGACCATCACATTGTAATTCAGAAAGAAGGGCACGTTGCGTTTCCACGGTCTCCTGAAATGACGGTTTGGAAACGTTTTCAGCGTGTGGCTAACTAACATCTGGGACACCATCCAAGTTCTTCAGGTGAACACGTACCTGCCTCATCCGGGCAGCTGGCGTGCTTGTGGCTTTTCCACTTGAGAGCGGAGCAGGGTGGAGTGGTAAAGAAAGCCGTCTCCGCCTTCACGGGGCCCTTGGGCCGGATGGGCTGGACCATCACCTTGTATTTGCAGGAAAACGACAGATCCTGAAGGATGATATAATTCTCCTAGAGCAAGGGACAAAGAATATCTCGCATCAGTTTCACTAGGGAGGAAGAATTGGCAGGAGATGAAATGGTACTCCAGCAAGGGTATTTTCCTATATATGGGGTGTGTGCAGTGTGGCTTGAATAAGAAATACAGAGGGGACGCTATCCACGTTTTGATTAATTACGATTGTGAAACAGTCCTGTGGCTGTACAACCCATCCCGCAGAATTAAGCAGCGCCTGGGTCTTTCTGCATCAAAGCGCCCAGCTCCTAACGTTCATAACCCACGCTCTGAGCTGGCGACAGGACGGGTGGTAGTGCAAAGCTTCAAATACAAAGCTATGTTGCTGGAGGTGGTGCTTTTTTAATACGAGAAAAACAACTCAAGCTTCTCTCAATCATGGGCTTGGTTTATATGTAAGTTTTTCTTGAAAAAAGTTGAAGATATTCTTTCAGAAATAGGTTCCCCCTTTTTAGAATGCTGTTATTGCTTCCTGTCACAGAGCTGTGATTAAACATCAATACGCCAAACAGGCTAAATCACAAAGGAGTCAGAATCTTAGACTAGATTTTTACAGTAACATCCAAATATGGCCTTTACTGTTCTAACACTTCGGTAACTATGTTTCTTTCATATCTGGCTGTTAATCAGTTGCCATGGAGTCAATTCGGACTCATGGCGACCTCATGTGGGTCGGGGTAGAATTGTGCTCCCCAAGTCTTCCAATGGTTGATTTTTTTTGGAAGTAGATTGCTAGGCCTTTCTTCTGAGGCAACTCTGGGTGGACTTGAATTGCCAACCTTTTGGTTAGCAGCCAAGTGTTTAATTGTTTGCACCATCCAGGGACTCCGAAAACAGTGGCCATTGTGTTGATGCTGACTCATGGTGACCTCATACATGTCCATAAGGTTTCCAGTGGCTGAACTTTCAGAAGCAGATCTCCAGGCCTTTCTTCTGAGGCACCTCTGCATGGACTTGAACCTCCAGTCTTTTGGTCAGCAGCTGAGAGCATTTAGGAAGCATGGTAGACCCAACTCAACACAATTCCCAACTCAACACAACTCAGGCTAGACAACCAGAGTCTACTCTGTGTCTTTGGGAGTCTGAGTGTTTTTCTTTAGGAATGAACCCGCACTTTATATGGAAATACACTGGAATCCAGGGGTAGCTGTCAAAGA
Organism: Trichechus manatus latirostris; assembly: GCF_000243295.1. Classification (NCBI taxonomy): domain Eukaryota; kingdom Metazoa; phylum Chordata; class Mammalia; order Sirenia; family Trichechidae; genus Trichechus; species Trichechus manatus. The sequence goes on along the minus strand of NW_004444070.1, from coordinate 1,300,043 downwards.
TTCTGCAGCTCAGACATTCCAGGAGCGCTGTCATGCGGCATAGAGGACAGCCAGCTGTAGTAGCAGGTAAGTCAGCCGATGCTACATTGCAGCATGAAAATGGATGAACTGGGTCTACGAGTCATTTACACATGGAACCAGACAACCTGACAGCCTCCAGCAGGGTGTTCCTTCAGGACTGGGATGATTTCTACCAGGCAGGTTATATATGCTCAGTTAAGGAGCTGTTATCATTTTCAGTTCCTGAGGATGAGAAGCCTAGGATTGGGCAGCCGCAGGAAAGTAAGCCAGATTCCATATGTTCCCAAGGCAAACAGAAATCAAACAGGAAGAGGCTGTGCCCCGGCCACAAAAAAAAATTAATAAATCTAATTTCTGTTTATTTCTATCTCCCCTATTCAAGTAAGCTTCCATTTTTTTTAAATGTCTATTTTCATTTCTTACTAACGGCCACAAACATTGGGAAGAATGTAAGGATAAAGAAAAAGGGCAACTCTGGTGAAGGTGGGTCTCAAACCACCTTGAAATCCAGCTGTGTTGTTTCTGCAAACCCACTGACCAGTTTTTATTTTATGGTCTTAAAGTTAGTGATCAGATATGATTCAAAAAATATTGTACTGGTAGCTTTAGAAAATGCTCAGAAATACAACATTCCTGTAAAATATCACAAACCAACACTTTGCATAGCTGAGGTCATGTTTTTGGAATTTTAAACTGTCCTATTACATATAGCTTGCGGTCACCAACATATTGTATAATGCAGTGCCCTCTTAAATATTTTCTGTTGGTCTTTTTGGTTCTGCTCTGTAACTCATGCATTAACCCCAAATATTTGGAATAGTGCTTTGAAGAGTACCGACAGAGTTTGCTATCACCAACGGGTTTAATATTCCCTTAAAGTTATAAGTCAAAACACTGAGCACGGTATACAGGAAAGAAAACATCTTTCATTAACTGGATGAGGTGGTGGTAGCCAGGAATACAGACAAGAGAGATACTGGATGACGCTTAGTATCATAGAGATATTGATTGGTAAAATAAAACCTTTAGATCCTTGTGCCAAGTCAAAATTCAGAAAATAATTCAAAGGATTTGTCCAGTTAAGATAAAACATACAGATGCTCACAAGCATCCTGCCCGCCCCCCACTGACCTGGAATTTCCTGAAGAACTTTGTCTCAGTTCTGTATTTTAAGACCTGCCATGTTTTCCCAACAGAATAAGCTCTCCATGTTTTGTTTTGTTTTTATTTTTATTGTACTTTAGAGGAGGTTTACGGAACAAATAGTTTCTCATTAAACAGTTAGTACACATATTGTTTTATGACAATGGTTAACAACCCCACGACATGTCAACACTGTCCCTTCTCAACCTTGGGTTCCCCATTACCAGCTTTCCTGTCCCCTCCTGCCTTCTCGTCCCTGCCCCTGGACTGCTGTGCGCCATTAGTCTTGAACTCTCCAGGTTCTGAATGGATGAAAGGATGAGTGAGTATTGTGATCTCAGTGTTCACTGTGAAACCAACACCTGTCTGTCAGTGTGTCGTACTGTGGTGGCTTGTGTGGCGCTATGATGCTGGAATCTATACCACCAGGAGTACAAACACCGGCAGGGCCACCCGTGGTGGACAGGTTTTGGCAGAGCTTCCAGATTAAGATAGACTAGGAAGAAAGGCCTGGCAATCTACTGCTGAAAATGAGCCAATGAAAACCCTATGGATCACAACAAGGCACTGTCTGACTCACTTGCTTTGGACAAGTATCAGGAGGGCTCAGTCAGGAGGAGGACATCGTGTTGGGCGAACAGAGGGCCAGTTAGGGCGAGGGGGACTCTTGGCGAGACGGATTGGCACAATAGCCACAACGATGCATCTGAACACGCTGAGGACTGTGAGGATGACGCAGGACCGGCAGCGTTTTGTTCTGTTATACGTCAGGCAGCCGTGAGTTAGAGCTGACTCAGTGGCAGCTATCTATCTATCTACATACATACAGGTCATTGCTGATGTCAGCTGGATCTCGGCTGAAAGCAGAAAACACCAGAAAGATGTTGATCTGTGTTTTATTGACTCTGCAGAGGTATTTGACTGTGTGGATCATAACAAGTTATGGATAACACTGCGAAGAATGGGAATCCCAGAACACTTAATTGTGCTCATGAGGAACCAGTTGTTGGGACAGAACAAGAGGGATACTACATGGTTTAAAGTCAGGAAAGGTGTGCGTCAGGGTTGTATCCTTTCACCATACCTATTCAATCTGTATGCTGAGCAGATACTCCGAGAAGCTGGACTATATGAAGAAGAGAGGGGCATCAGGATTGGAGAAAGACTCATTAACAACCTGCGTTATGCAGATGATACAACCTTGCTTGCTGAAAGTGAAGATGACTTGAAGCAATTACTGATGAAGATCAAAGATCACAGCCTTCAGTATGGATTACACCTCAACATAAAGAAAACAAAAATCCTCACAGCTGGACCGATAAGCAACATCATGATAAATGGAGAAAATATTGACGTTGTCAAGGATTTCATTTTACTTGAATCCACAATCAATGTCCATGGAAGCAGCAGTCAAGAAATCAAATGACATATTGCATTGGGCAAATCTGCTGCAAAAGACCTCTTTAAAGTGTTGAAAAGCAAAGATGTCACTTTGAGGACTAAGGTGTGCCTGACCCAAGCCATGGTATTTTCAATCACCTCGTATGCGTGTGAAAGCTGGACGATGAATAAGGAAGACCAGTGAAGAACTGATGCCTTTGACAAATCAAAAAAACAGAAAATAACAAATGTTGGAGAGGCCGCGGGGAGACTGGAACTTTTATGCACTGCTGGTGGGAATGCAAAATGGTACAACCATTTTGGAAAACAGTATGGCACTTCCTTAGAAAGCTAGAAATAGAAATACCATATGATCCAGCAGTCCCACTCCTAGGAATATATCCTAGAGAAATAAGAGCCGTCACACGAATACACATATGCACACCTGTGTTCACTGCAGCATTGTTTACAATAGCAAAAAGATGGAAACAATCTAAGTGCCCATCAACAGATGAATGGATAAACAAACTATGGTACATACACACAATGGAGTACTACGCGACGATAAAGAACAACAATGAATCTGTGAACCATCTCATAACATGGATGAAACTGGAGGACATTATGCTGAGTGAAGTAAGTCAATCACAGAAGGACAAATATTGTATGAGACCACTACTGTAAAAACTCATGAAAAGGTTTACACACAAAAAGAAACAATCTTTGTTGGTTAAGAGGGATGGGCGTGGTGAGGGGGAAAATACTAAACAGACAACAGATAAGTGATAACTTTGGTAAAGGGTAAAACAGTACACAATACTAGGGAAGCCAGCGCAACTTGTACAAGGAAAGGTCATGGAAGCTCCACAGATACATCCAAATTCCCTGAGGGACTGAATTGCTGGGCGGAGGGCTGTGGGGACCATGGTCTTGGGGAACATATAGCTCAATTGGCATGACAGTTTATAAAGACAATGTTCTACATTCTACCTTGGTGAGTAGTGTCTGGGGTCTTAAAAGCCCGTGAGCTGCCATCTAAGATACTCCACGGGTCTCACACCTTTGGGAGCAAGGGAGAATGAAGAGAACAGGATACGAGGAAAAGATTAGTCCAAAGGCATGATGGACCACAACTACCACGGCCTCCACCAGACTGAGTCCAGTACAGCTAAACGGTTCCCGGTTACCACCACTGACTGCTCTGACTGGGATCACAATAGAGGGTCCTGCACAGAACTGGAGAAGGATGTAGAACATAATTCTAACTCACAAAAAAATGACCAGATTTACTGGCCTGACAGAGACTGGAGAAACCTCAAGAGTATGGCCTCCAGACACCCTTTTAGCTCTGTAATGAAGTCACCCCTGAGGTTCACCCTTCATCCAAAGATTAGACAGGCCCATAAAACAATACTAAAGAGACACACCAGCCCAGGAGCAAGGACTAGAAGGCAGGAAGGGACAGGAAAGCTGGTGATTGGGAATCCGAGGTCAAGAAGGGAGAGTGTTGACATGTTGTGGGGTTGGTAACCAGTGTCACAAAACAATATGTGTACTAACTGTTTAATGAGAAGCTAGTTTGTTCTGTAAAAAAAAAAAAAAGAATTGATGCCTTTGAATTATGGTGTTGGCGAAGAATATTGACTATACCATGGACTGCCAAAAGAAGGAACAAATCTGTCTTGGAAGAAGTACAGCCAGAATGCTCCTTAGAAGCAAGGATGGTGAGACCATGTCTCACGTACTTTGGACATGTTATCAGGGGAGACCAGTCCCTGGAGAAGGACATCATACTTGGTAAAGTAGAAGGTCAGTGAAAGAGAGGAAGACCCTCTACGAGATAGACTGACACAGTGGCTGGAAAAACGGGCTCAAACAACAATGATTATGAGGATGGGGCAGGACCAGGCAGTGTTTCGTTCTGTTGTACATAGGGTCACTATGAGTCAGAACTAACTTGACAGCACCTGACAACATCTACCTATCATCTATTTATCTTATCTGTCCATATCTACCTACCTACCACCTATCTATCCTCTATCATCTATCTGTCTTTCTATCTGTCTATCTATCATAATGTACTTATCTATCATCTATCTTGTGAGAATGAGTCACCCCTTAGAGTGACTATTTACAAACTCTGTCCAATGACACATCAAGATTAAGTGAGTTTAGAGTCAAACAGTACAATCTTCTACTTACGTGTGTCATGCCAGATGACTTCTCAGAGCTGGTTGTTCCGTTGTGGGAACATAATTCTGGGAACCACTGCACATGGTATCGGTTGATGCTGGAATCTACAATATCAAAACACACGAACAAAAAGAACAATCTAGAAGTCACATTCTGCGTAGTGCAATGTTCTTAAAACTTGTGAGAATAGAAAGGGAGAAAATAACATTTAAAAACTGCATAACAAGCCAAAACAAAACCCATTGCCCTCAGGTCACTTCCGACTCCTGGCAACACCATGTGTGACAGAGTAGAACTGCTCCGTAAGGTTTTCTTGGCTTTAGTCTTTATGGGAGCAGATGATGGTTGAACCAAACGAGGTGTGCAGGTTTTGTATAATTGTAGTTATTATTCAGTCATTAAGAACCGTGATGGCTGATTTTATGTGTCAACTTACTAGGCAAAGGCGCCCAGTTGTTTAGTCAAGTGTTAGTCTAGAAGTTGCTATTAAGGTATTTACATGTGATTAACATTTACATTGGCTGATTTTCAGTAAAGTAGATTATCCTCCACAAAGTGGGTGACCTGACCCAATCAGTTCAAGGCCTTAAAAAGGAAAACTGAGGTTTGCCAAGGGAGAAGGATTCTGCCTCAAGACTATAAACAGACATTCTGCTGCAATTCCCAGCCCACTGCCTAATCTACAGATTGAGGACGCTAGATTGCCAACGTCTCAAGCCCATGCCTGACCTACAGATTGTCGGTGCTACAGCAGAATTAAATGAAATAGAGAATAGAAGAACAATCGAAAGAGTTAACAAGACCAAAAGCTGGTTCTTTGAAAAGATCAACAAAATACATAAACTGCTGGCCGAACTGAAAAAATACAAGAGAAGAAGCAAATAACCCAAATAAGAAATGAGACAGGCGAGATCACAACAGACCCAACTGAAATTAAAGTACCATAACAGAATACTATGGAAAATTGTACTGTAACAAATTTGAAAACCTAGAGGAAATCGACAAATTTCTAGAAACTCACTACCTACCTAAACTAACACAAACAACTAAATAAACCCATAACCAAAGAAGAGATTGAAAAGGTAATTAAAAAACTCCCAACAACAACAAAAAAAAAGCCCTGGCCCAGA
>NW_004444070.1:1291519-1292860 GCF_000243295.1 Trichechus manatus latirostris | reverse complement strand
GGATATCCATCTGCAAAAAACTAAAACAAGACCCATACCTCACACCATGCACAAAAACTAACTCAAAGTGGATCAAATACTTAAATATAAATTCAAAAACGATAAAGATCATGGAAGAAAAAATAGGGACAACGCTAGGAGCCCTAATACATGGCATAAACACAATACGAACCATACGTAACAATGCACAAGCACCAGAAGAGAGACTAGATGAATGGGAGCTCCTAAAAATCAAACCCTTATGCTCATCCAAAGACTTCACCAAAAGAGTGAAAAGACAAGCTACAGACTGGGAAAAAAGTTTTCACTACAACAAATCCGATCAGCATCTAATCTCTAAAATCTCCAAGATACTGTAAAACCTCAACAAGAAAAAGACAAATAACTAAAAAATAGGCAAAGGATATGAACAGGCACTTTGCCAAAGAAGATATTCAGGCAGCTAACAGACACATGAAGAAATGCTCAGGATCATTAGCCATTAGAGAAATGCAGATTAAAACTACAATGAGATATTATCTCAGCCCAACATGGCTAGCATTAATCCAAAAAACACAAAATAATAAACGCTGGAGAGGTTGGGGAGAGACTGGAACACTTTTACACTGTTGGTGGGAATGTAAAATGGTACAACCACTTTGGAAATCGATTTGGCATTTCCTTAAAAAGCTAGAAATAGAAGTACCATACGATCCACCTATCCCGCTCCTTGGAATATGTCCTAGAGAAATAAGAGCCATCACATGAATAGACATATGCACACCCATGTTCATTGCAGCACTGTTCACAATAGCAAAAAGATGGAAACAACCTAAGTGCACATCAGTGGATGAACGGATAAACAAATTATGGTATACCCACACAATGGAGTGCTACGCAACAATAAAGAACAACGATGAAGCCACGAAACGTCTTATAACATGGAGGAATCTGGAGGTCATTATGCTGAGTGAATTTAGTCAGTCACAGAAGGACAAATATTGTATAAGACCACTAGTATGAGAACTCAAGAAAAGGTTTAAACACAGAAGAAAACATTCTTTGATGGTTACGAGGGTGGGGAGGGAAGGGGAGGGTTATTTACGAACTAGATAGTAGATAAGAATCATCTTAGGTGAAGGGAAGGACAGCACACACTACAGGGGAAGTCAGCACAAATGAACTAAACCAAAGCTAAGAAGTTTCCTGAATACAGTCGAACACTTTGCGGGACAGAGTAGCAGGGGTAGGGGGTCTGCGGACCATGCTTTCAGGGGACATCTGGGTCAACTGGCATAACAAAGCTTATTAGGAAAATGTTCTGCATCCTACTTTGGTGATTGGCGTCTGGGGTCTTAAAAG
>NW_004444070.1:1285842-1291037 GCF_000243295.1 Trichechus manatus latirostris | reverse complement strand
CTCTTAGCTTAAGTAGATACAAGAGACTAAATGGGCAGCTTCTGTCCGGAGGTGAGATGGGAAGGCAGAGAGGGTTAGGAGCTAGTTGAATGGACATGGGGAATCAGGGGTGGAAAGGAGGAGTGTGCTGTCACAGTATGGGGAGAGCAGTTAGGGTCACATAACAATATATGTATAAATTTTTGTATGGGAGACTAACTTCAAATGTAAACTTCATTTAAACTAAAACAATAAGAAATAAAAAAGATGTGAGAAAAGCTACTGAATCCATGCAAGAACAAAAACATTTTCCTTGGACTTGAAAAATGGGGATTAATCTCTGTCCCATTAAATACTGCTGTAATAAAGTTCCCTTATCAGAAGATTCGAGATATGGGCTTTGCCTTCCCCCTTACATAAGTGCATCATTGTATTTCCATATGTTTGACCCCTATTGAAAGATTTGGAGCTCTGGTGGTCTAGTGGTTAAGAGCTGGGCTGCTAACCAAAAGGTTGGCAGTTCCAATCCACCAGCTGCTCCTTGGAAACCCTATGGGGCAGTTCTACTCTGTCCTATAGGGTCGCTATGAGTTGGACGGCAATGGGTTCCTTTTTTTTTTTTCCTTAAATTGAAAGATAACTCGGTGCTGTGAAGGACGAGCAGGAATCTGACCCTTTAAACATTTTCACTGGCAGGTGGGGCAGCACATTTTCTGTACGTTTCTTTATTTTGAACAATAAGTTTAAAAACAGACAAAATGAAGAGGAGCGCCTCCCTGAGTGCGGGAGGGAGGTTTTGACAGCCTTGGGGTTTACCAGCCAACCCAGAGTGGCCATGGAGTGTGAACCTGCACCGCGTTAACATCCCGTCCTCCGCGTTCGCGCCAGGCGTTGGATGGGCGCCTCCAGAGAGGGGAAGCTCTTTGATGGAACTGGGTTGATCTTGTGGGAACTTGCTTTGAACACTTTGGAACCAGAAAAGAACTTTAAAGTGGAGAAAATCAACAAATATAAAGAGGGCACAAACAAGCTTTAGTTAAAAGAGAAATCACTTAACAGGGGTTTTTAACTTTTACACAGCCGACATCAAGGAATTTTTTTTAAAGAATTATACATTATGCATAAGCATGAAGCCGGTTAATGAGGAGTCTGTATTCATTCATTCAGCAGACGGCACCACTGGAAGAACAGGAGTGCAATAACCCCCCAGGAGACGTGGCCCTCATGCATCTTACATACTTGTGGGGCCAAGCAGATAGTAAAATGCGTAAATAAATCTATGTGAGAAGATAGCAAGGCTACAGATAAGTACAGGAGGTGAGGAAGGTAGGACATAGTGAAGAAGGGTTACAGTTTTAAATGAGGTGGCCAGCATGTCACACAAGGAGGCTGACTTTTGAGCAAAGACCCGGAAGCGGTTGGCGGGGGGCGTGCGCCGTGCAGACTCTGAGGGGAGGGTGTCCGAGGCCAGTGCTGTCCAGCAGAACTGTCTTTGATGAGAATCTTCAGTGTGCTGACCACCAGTTACACATGCCCATTGAGCACATGAAATATCGCTAGCACAACAGAGCAACCAAATTCTTAATTTAATTAATTCAAATTTAAATTTAATTAACTACAGGTGTCTAGTGGGGCTACCGTCCAGTCAGCCCCCAACTTGTGGCGACCCCATGAACAAAACACTGCCCAGTCCTGCGCCATCCCTGTGATCAGTTGAGGATTGGACCATTGTGATCTGTAGGGTTTTCAGTGGCTGAGTTTTGGAAGTAGATCACTAGGCCTTTCTTCCTAGTCCATCTTAGTCTGGAAGATCTGTTGAAACCTGTTCAGAATCATAGCAACACTCAAGACTCCACTGACTTATGGGTGCTGGTTGTGCTTGAAGTGCACTGGCCAGGAATCGAACCTGGGTCTCCCTCATGGAAGGCGAGAGTTCTACCACTGAGCCACACTGTCCCCCAACAGTGTTTTGATTGTCCCTTAACGAAGTGCTGTGCTTCAGTTAGGTGACAGCCTCCTTGGGTTTCAGTCATTACTCTCAGTGACCCCTTGTACGGGGATGACTTTCCAGCCGTCTGCAGGGGCGTGGTTGCACGCGATGAACACATCGCTGGGCTTTGAGAGCATCTGAAGAACGGAACAAGCTCTCAGGATGACAGAGAGGCCCCCTCCGCTTAGCTGCCTCCACACAGCTCTGCCTGACCAGGTCTGTAGACTTGCTGAAGTGCTGAGAATTTGGGGGCCTTTAACAGCCAGTCTTCCTTGTGTGTGCTGAATTTTAATTCTACGATGGCGAGTGTACAAAATCCATGGGGAAGTGACTGGTGACTTCTAGAAAAAATGGAGCAATGAAGGTGAAATGACATAAAATACAGAACGTGGTGGGGCTTTCTGAAACGGAGAACCGGAGTTACTCAGCACGCTGAATCCAAGTTAGAAAAAGAACTTGTCTTCCAGCCTTGAAACTCAGGGGCTGGTGTAAAGGAGAGGTTCCAAAATCATTGATTACATGTGAATTCCTAAAATCACAAAAGTTTCTAACAATCAACAATGCTGGGGTACTGACATTACAGCTCTGAGAGATAGCGGCCATCCTGGGCTCCCCAGAACAACCGTTGCCATAACAAAGAATTGAAGGTTGCCGTGGCGGGGGCGGGGATACACTTTGAAAGAGATCAGAGAAGGCAAATTCCATCAGGACAGGGATTTTTGTGTCTGGTTCTTTGCAGTCTCTCTAGCACCTGAAATACCCTGTTGCCCTCGAGTTGATTCTGACTCATAGCAACCCTACAGGACAGAGTTGAGCTGCCCCATAGGGTTTCCAAGGAGCGCCTGGTGGATTCAAACTGCCGACGTTTTGGTTAGCAGCCAAGCTCTTAACCACTGTGCCACCAGGGCTCCTAGCACTTGAAATGGTGTCTAGCATATAGCAAAAAAACAAAAAAACACTGCTCGAGTCGATTCCAACTGACACTGACCCTGTGTGTTACTGAGTAGAACTGCTACCTAGGGTTTTTCTTGGCTGTAATCTTGACAGAAGCAGATCACCAGGCCTTTCTTCCACAGTGCCTCTGGATGGATTCAAACTACCAGCCTTTCAGTTAGGGTCCAGCACAAACGGCTTGCGCCAGCCAGGGACCTCTAGTATACATTAGGTGTTCAATAAATATTAGTTGAATGATGCCTTCTCATCGATCAGTACTTTGTTCTCTTGATACCTGTAAAAATGTTGGGGTGTAACAGGACTTTCTCATTCATAAAATTAAAATAAGAATTATTGACTGTCTTCTAGGCACAAGGCGCTTCTATTGACAGTACAATTAAGAATGATGAAGGTTTGCTCTCAGCCTGAGTGCATTTTTCATGTTTAGAGAATAAAAACACTAAGTCTAAATCCAGAAAGACAAAGACCATCAATTGTGAATTCAATTATCATGCAGTAAAAATCACCTAATGTCAGAAGAATAATAAAATTACAGATTAATGAAATGAGCTAAGTGAAATAAATACTGCTTTCAAGAAAATGGGCATTCTTCTATAAATTCAGATTGACAACATTTCTTGTCTTGTAGAGGATTCGTCATTATAAACTAGCACAGCAATCCAACTGCCATATGCATTCAGTTGAGAAGGGCTAATATCTGAAGTTTAATCTGTTTCCCTATAAAACGGTACACTCCCTCATAATAAATAATATAAAACTTGAAGCTCTCTCGCTGGGAAATTCTGAGGGAAATCAATATAGTTGTGCTTTCAGATTCCTAAGTCCAAATCCAAAGCCAACATCCTGCGCACCATCCCTTTCAGGAAACGTGACATGTGAGAATCAATTTCTGTTTACGATTTGGTCTTGATTAGCGAACATAATTCTTTTCTAACCCTATCTGTCACAAGCATTCAATCCTTTTCAGTTTTCAATTCAGTGCATCACTGGTGAAAATAGGTTCTAATTCAAGAACATTCAGATACCTGTGCGAAGGAGTTGAAAACCACTGGAGATGGGTCTACTGCGTTTCATACAGAATATCTAATTTCTCATTTCACAGAAGCAGAAGGGGCCAGAAAGTCCAGCTAATAGGTCCTTTTCAATGACAGAAACTGACTTCATATTTCCATCCTATATGGCACTCATATACTAAGTAGCGCTGACAGCTGTCACCGAGTTTGTTCTGACTGATGGCAACCTTACGGTTTAGCAAAACCGCACACTGCCCAGTCCTGCACCATGTTCATGATCATTGGTATGTTTGAGACCATTGGTGCGGCCACCATGTCAATCCATCTAATTCAGGGTTTCCCTCATTTTTGCTGACCCTCTACTTTACCAAACACGATGCTCTTCTCTAGCGATTGGTCTTTCCTATTGACATGTCCAAAAAGTAAGCCAGTCAGAACTGTGTGTCAATTTTAAAGGCGTCTCCTTTTCTACACGTGAGAGTTAGGAACATGAACGTGTTTTGTCAGTGTCTGGGAAAGCTTTGGTTTGGGATTCCATAGCTCACAGGGAAACAGCATAAGAGGCTTCTGAAAGGGGAAAATGTGGAATAAGTGTGGATCACATGCTTCCTCCTCTTTTTACTTTCGACTTCCCCAAACATTCGACAATCCCTTCTACCCTGCACTGTACCACAGGGAGCCCCACGGTGTTTTGTATGTTAATTAGGCTCTCCAATTTAAAATGAGAAGAGAAATAGATGGACTTAATTTAAGGAAAAGGGCTTTTTGAAAATGTGAAATGCTACTTGGAGCATGAATTGTTCTCAGTACAACAGGCCCCCCTTGCCGAGGGAGATAAGGACCTCCTGAGGATGCCCGAAACCGAGGCTAGTTCTGAATCCTGTATATACTGCGATTTGTCCTACACATACATACCTATGATAAAGTTTATTTATAAATTAGGCACAATAAGGGATTAACAACAGTAACTAATAATAAAATAGAACAGTTATAACAACAGACTGTAATGAAAGTTATGTGAATGACAGAGCAGCACAATGTGAGATTGTATCATGCTACGTGTTCATTTAACATTTTGGAACCGAGGCTGAACACAGGGAACTAAAACCGCGGAAAGCAAGAAAACGGGTAAGGGGGGACTCCCGGGGCTACTGTACCCAAAAGAACAGATAAGGGGGGACTCCTGGGGCTACTGTACCCAAAAGAATGGATAAGGGGGGACTCCTGGGGCTACTGTACCCAAAAGAATGGATAAGGGG
>NW_004444070.1:1276916-1285742 GCF_000243295.1 Trichechus manatus latirostris | reverse complement strand
CTCCTGGGGCTACTGTACCCAAAAGAATGGATAAGGGGGGACTCCTGGGGCTACTGTACCCAAAAGAATGGATAAGGGGTACTACTGGGGCTACTGTACCCAAAAGTCAGTGGGCTGTGCAAGCCACTAGAAATCACTGAACGCTGGACACAGTGGAAATCTCTGACACTGAAGTAAGGGCTTTGCACTCTAAAACCCACTGCCGTCGAGTCGATCCCGATTCATAGTGACCCTGTAGGACAGAGTAGAACTGCCCCACAGGTTCTCCAAGACTGTAATTTTTACCGAAGCAGATTGCCACATCTTTCTCCCACGGAGAGGCTGGTAGGTTCGAACTGCCAACCTTTCAGTCATCAGCCAAGCACTTTAACCACTCCACCACCAGGGCTAGCTCCAGTTAAAACCCATATTTCTACCACAAAGCTATTTCCTCAGCTCTACCCATGTATTTCTGACTGCTTACCAGACTTGGGCAAATCTGCTGCAAAAGTATTGAAAAGCAAAGATGTCACCTTGAGGACTGAGGTGCACCTGACCCAAGCCATGGTGTTTTCAATCGCCTCATATGCATGCAAAAGCTGGACAATGAATAAGGAAGGCCGAAGAAGAACTGATGCCTTTGAGTTATGGCGTTAGGGAAGAATGTTGAATATATTATGGACTGCCAAAAGAATGAACAAATCTGTCTTGGAAGAAGTACAGCCAGAACGCTCCTTAGAAGCGAGGATGGCGAGACTATGTCTCACGTACTTTGGACATGTTATCAGAAGGGACCAGTCCGTGGAGAAGGGCATCATGCTTGGTAAAGTAGAGGGTCAGCAAAAAAGAGGAAGACCCTCAATGAGACGGACTGACACAGTGGCTGCAACAGTGGGCTCAAGCATGACAAAGACTCTGAGGATGGTGCAGGACCAGGCAGTGTTTTGTTCTGTTGTACGCATGCGAAAGCTGGACATAAATAAGGAAGACTGAAGAAGAACTGGTGCCTTTTAACTGGTGTTGGCGAAGAATATTGACTATCCCATGGGCTGCCAGAAGAACAAATCTGTCTTGGAGGAAGAAGTACAACGAGAGTGCTCCTTAGAAGTAAGGATGGCGAGACTACGTCTCACATACTTTGGACGTGTTATCAGAAGGGACCAGTCCCTGGAGAAGGGCATCATGCTTGGTAAAGTAGAGGGTCAGCAAAAAAGAGGAAGACCCTCAACAAGATGAACTGACACAGTGGCTGCAACAATGGGCTCAAACATAGCAATGATTGTGAGGATGGCGTAGGACCCGGCAGTGTTTTGCTCTGTTATACCGTGAGTTGGAACTGGCCCAATGGCACCTAACAACAACAATATTATTTTCATAAAGGGCTTAACGTACTTGGTAGAGTCGTGAGTATTAGTCTATCTAGATGTTTTTACATGACCTTCCTTTTTCATTCCAAACTTCTTTTGGAGGATTTGCGAAACAAAGGAAAAAGCTGGCGTTATGAGGCAGTCTACCAAACTAAAGCCAAACCCATTGCCATCGAGTCAATTCCGACTCACAGCGACCCTATAGGACAGAGTAGAACTGCCCCATAGGGTTTCCAAGGAGCAGCTGGTAGATTTGAACTGCCAACCTTTTTGGTTAGCAGCCAAGCTCTTAACCACTGCGCCACCAGGGCTCTAAGGCTAAAGGGGATGAAGTACCAGCCGTCAACCCCAGGACACTGATCCCTAACCTGTCAACTGCACAAGCCCTCAGGAAGCTAAAGCCAGATGAAATGCCAGGGTACATATGTTTCCACATGCTTTTAGAGAAAATGCACACGGGGGCTGTCAAGTGCTTCCACTTCCAAGAAACGGTCATGGTCAGATCCACTTCAAGGATCAGTGGGTGAAAGAATAAAGGACAAAGGAAACTAGGTTCACATTTCTGGCGTGAATATTTAGAGAGGGAACACAAGAAGAAACAGCAAGGGACTGGAGCAGATTCATGGGCTACTAAAAAAGAAGAAGAAGAGGAAGAAAGCCCTGGCATATCAATGCAGGCTTAGAGTGAATCTCTGCCCCCCAAGTAAGCAGCAACGCTATAGTCACAGTGGTTTTATCTGAGGCCTTCAGTGGCCGATTGCGGACTCTCACTGCACAGGATAGTGTCCTCTACAAATACATTTCTCGTCAGTTCTGTCTTTGGAACCAAGGGTTTGGCCAACCTCAAAGAACATCCTCAAGCCAGCGTGGACGTGTACTTATTAAATGCTGGCTCCATGCTGGTCCAGGTGAGGAAGCACTCCCAGGCGTACAGCGTCTCAGAGACTGGAAATGGGTCTCGTTACCACAGTCTGCTCCTCCCTGACCGCCAGGCAACTGAAGTAGGAAAACAAGCCACAGCTGACCAGTACTAGGCACTAGGTCACCTCTGCTAGGTCGGCTCATCTCTCCCAGCTGTGCTACTTGGTGGCCCAGGGACGAAGCCATTGAGCATAAATCGAGGGGGCATCAATTTTAGAGCCACGATCAAGGTCAACTCTTTGCCTCTGGAACTGATCTCTTTATGGTCAGATGCATAATTTTATGCATTATAAAGGAAATTGGGTAATACTAAAACCCCTCCCCCCAAAAAACCCAGTTGCCGTCAAGTTGATGCCAAGTCATGGCAACCCCATGTGTGTCAGAGGAGAATTGTGCTCCACAGGGTTTTCAGTGGCTGTTTTTTCAGAAGTAGATCGCCGGGCCTTTCTTCCAAGGCACCTCTGGGTGGACTCGAACCTCCGACCTTTCAGTCAGGAGCCAAGCGCACTAACTGTTTGCAATACCCAGGGACTCGTGGGTAATGCTCTGTACCCTGATAGTTATTAATACATATTTATAAAATCCTATTGCTTATTGTTTCCATAACAATTTCTATAATTGAGAAAACCACTGATATTCCACGCGTTTATTTCTAACTCCGGATCACTTAAAGCGTGACGGAGATCGATTCCTTTTTAACTGCCAATTTCAAGTAGATACTTGTCTCACAGCTTTCGGACTGCCAGCTGAACACTGGCAACATTTCTAAAGGGTCGTCCTTTGTTGGCCACAGAGGAGACGCACACTGAGAGGTGGCCCTAAAACAACACAAAGCCTTACACGGCTCAGGCTCAACGGCTCTCCTCCTCCTTCTGGCGTCCCGTCTCCGCCCTGCCTTGTGGGAACTCTTCATGACTCCATCTCCAAGAAGACTCATAAGAATCTTCACATTCACAGCAGGCCCTGGGCGGTGCAAACAGGTGTGCTCTCGGTGGCTGACCGAAAGGCTGGAGGCTCTAACCCACCTAGAAGTGCCTCGGAAGAAAGGCCTGGCAATCTGTTTCCCAAAAAATCAGCCATTGAAAACCCTATGGAGCATAGTTCTACTCTAATACACATGGGGTCACCGTGAGTCAGCGTCCACTCAACAGTAAGTGTTTTGTTTTACTTTGGGCGAGGCATATTGTATATATAATCTCATTTAATCCTCACAGCAAACCTAAGGGTGATGTGTTATTTGCCCTTTAATTCATCACATTTGTAGAATAAAGGACAAAATGCACTGATCATCTCACTAGATGTAGGAAGAATATTTGATAAAAATTCAGTGCTCATTCATACTAAAACTTTGCAAATTATTATGGTAGGGAATTTTATTCTTCCAATAAAGGATGCCTTCAAACACCTGACCAAAAACATCACACCTGCTGTACAGAAGACTAAAAATCTCCGTAGGTATTAAGGAAGAAGCAAAAAGCTAAAAGTCTGGGAAGGAGAATTCCAAATTGTCATTTTTCATAGACTACATGATTGATCGTATAAGAAAACTGCAAAGGAATCATCAGATAAAATGTTATGACCTTGATGATTACGCTGAAACCTACAAGAGCTGAACTCGAGGGGACTGCCTTGTTTTTCTGGGTCTCGCAAGTTCTCTGCCTCTAACAGGGTGCAGTCTTAAACTACTTTTCTGTTGCTCTGTGTTAGTGCCAAAGATTTCAGTTTTCCTTCTCTGACAGGTCTCTGGCTTACACAGGTTCCGGCTTTCCCAGGTTTTACTGTATAACAGTATTATTGGGCTCACAGTCGGGACATAAATATAAAATGTGTGTACAAGCAGAGGACCCTGGTGGCATAACGACTAAGTGCTCAGCTACTAACCGAAAGGTTGGCAGTTCGAACCCACCCAGAGGCTCTGTGGTAGAAAGACCTGGCAATCTGCTCTGGTAAAGGTTACAGCAAAGAAAACCCTATGGGGATGTTCTACTCTGTCGTATGCGGCCGCTATGAGTCGGAATTGATTCAACGGCACCCAACAATAACAACACACATACAAGCAACACAAGTTAGAAAATGAAATTGAGAAACACTATACCGTATACAATAGGACTGAAATAAACACAGATATCTTGGAATAATCATAGTAAAAGGTGTTACAGCCTCTTCATAATATAAAACATTACTGAGAGAGAGTTTTAAAACCTGAATAAACAAAGGAATATATCATGTTTGTGGCTTGGAAGGCTGGATGTTTTTAGATGTGAATTCTCCAGTCACTGACATATAGATTCACTGCAATTCAATAAAGATCCCAGCAGATTTTTGTGGATGTTGCCAGATTCATTCAAATATTTATATAAAAATAAAGGATCAAGAAGAGCCCAGACAATCTTGAAGAAGATAAAAATTGGAGTACTTTTACAAACTAATATCAAGAATATTTATAAAGTTATAGTAGTTGGGACAGTGAGGTATATGCACAAAGGTGGAAATATGGCCAAATGACACTATAGATAGTTTGAAAATTAACCTCTGTCTCTCTCTCTATACACACATACATATGTATTTTTATATATGTTATATGTGTAATATCTATACAAATATACATATATATGTATTTGAGTAGGTGGAGGCAAAAGTGGAAACTCAGAGCTTTGGGGAAGGGATGACTTTTCAATAAATGATGCTGGGTCACTTGAAATCATTAGGGATAAAAATAAAAGAACATTGACCCCTACACTGGCCCATACACAAAACTGAACTCTGGGTGAAAGTCAGTCAGAGACAGGGAGAGGTAAACCCATATACCTCCAGAAGATAAGAAAGAAGAGTATCTTTGTGAGCTTTGTGTGAGCAAAGATTTCTTACACAAGACATCGAGAGCAGTAGACGAAACGAAATGATGAATCGATCCTCTCTAAAATTAAGGGCCATTTAGAAAGGAAAAAAGGGGAGAGTGGCTCAGAGTGGGAGAAGATTCTTGCATTCATGAAACTGACAAATGACTTATATGCTCAATAGATAAAGAACTCTTCTGCTGATTTCAAAATGGCCTAGAAACTCCCAAGAATCAACATCGACCCATTCAGACATCAAAACAAGAAGACATTTTAAAAAGAGGTATTTCAGTGCTTTGTTAGGGATGCTTTATTTAGCATCAGCGCTGTGGCCTGATGTGCCCTTTTTCACAAGTACCTTCATGTCACCATGCAATTTCAAACACACCCCAAGAACATTTACGCACCTTCAGTCTTCTTCCAGTAGACCTTGACTTGCAGCTGGTCGTCCTGGTAGAAGGGAGCCCCGATTTCCAGGAGCCGAGTGGGCCGTCTTCTTTGGAAAGGGGACTGGGTTTGAATCACACCTTTTCCAGTTTTCCCAAGGGATTCCTCTACAACAAAGTCAAAGTACAGCATTCTAACTTACTTGTGAAAATGATCATACAACCTAAAACAAATCCCACTGTACTTAATTCCATTTATTTCACACTAGTTGCAATTTTTTAAGGTAAAATATGATGTAACTGCAGATTCTTCCATGTTCATGTTGATGACCTTGTCTTCATAATACACTGAAATGCCTAAAAATACACGTAATCCCAGAATTTAAGTTGGTAATCAACATGAATCCACCATGCTTGAAGGATGCTCTAACGAAAGTAACAAAGTTAGGACATTTCGGGGGAAAAATAGCCTTTGTCTTAATAGGACATTTTTATGTAGTTATGAAGGATATTAAATAATTTAAATAATATTAAATCACCAATTAATGGAAACAATAGATAGCTTTTCACAGAAATGCTGACATTATCCATCAATACATTATCCATCAAGTCCAACTTTGTCAAATTAGTAGCAAAGAGTCCAAATTGAATCAACAATGGTTAAATGCCAACTTCAGTCACAGCACTCAATAACCGGTCTACATACTGCTTAAATTAGTGACAGACACCCAGAAATCTGACAGGTATTAAACTGAAACAACAGAATATTCAGCAAATGAAGTGGAATGCACTGTCAACAATCCATTAGAATAAAGAATAGGATGTAAGGACACGTTCCCTCACTCATTCATTCCTTCTGTAAACATTCAGTGACTGGGCAGTGCAAATGGTTAACATGTTTGGCTACTAACCGAAAGGCTGGAGGTTCAAGTCTACCCAGAAGTGCCTCGAGAAAAAGCCTGGTGACCTACTTCTGAAAAATCAACCATTGAAAACCCTATGCAGCACAGTTCTACTCTGACACACATGGGGTCACCATAAGTCAGAATCGACTCAATGGCAACTGGTTTCTGGTTTCCTAAGTACCAGGCACTGAGCTAGAAGCTGGGCGTTTTCTACTTGACGGACTCTGGACATAACAAAAGACATGTCTACAGAAAACTATACTACAAAATGGAAGCCACGTACACGGTACCATAGGAGCATAGTCAGGGAGGGAAGGAATCATGTGCACCTGACAAACTCCTGCTGTCTCTTCCTGGAACAAGTGCTGACAGACTTTCTGATCAATGAGTTGTAGGAGTAGATGGTAGAATTGTTTCAATCTGAACTGATGCTCTATGAAGAAACCAGGGCACATGAGGAAAGACTAGATGAGAACACGTGTGCGTGCTCATTAAGGCTTGCTTTTTTAACATTAACTTTTTATTCCTATTGTCTGTTTAAAAATGCAATCCATATACACTCATTACAAAGCAAGGACAATATAAAAGTGAAGAAGAATGCATTCTAGTGTTGGCAAAGAATACTGGATATGCCATGGACTGCTGGAGAAACAAATCTGTCTTGGAGAAAGTACAGCTAGAATGCCCCTTAGAAGTGAGGATGATGAGCCTTCATCCCCCTTACTTTGGACAAGTTATCAGAAGGGACCAGTCACTAGGAAAGGACATCATGGCTGGTAAAGTAGAGGGTCAGCGTAAAAGAGGCAGACCCTCCACGAGATAGACTGACACAGTACCTGCCTCAATGGACTCAAACAGCAACGATTGTGAGGACGGCGTGGGACCAGGAAATGTTTTGTTGTTATACATAGGGTCACCACGAGTAGAAGCTGACTCAACGGCAGCTAACAACAAGAATGACCCCAAGCCCCAAGAGTCCCCTCTTCAATGGGCGATGGAGGTATGCTGCTATGAAATAAGCCGCGATGAAGGGTTTCCCTGAATCGCTCCATTTAAACTTTCTCTCCTCGGTCATTTCTTCCTGTGTCCCTGTCGAGGGTCATGATCTGGCTCTAGATTCAGTTTCCCTTTTTTTTTTTTCTGTTTGAATCTAGCTGCATCTTCACCTGTTTGTGCCATGAACTACAACTCATTCCTAGAGCCGGTCGGGCTCATTTGTATGTTTAGACTGATTCCTTCACGTCGGAATGCACCAGGTCTTTCTGAGGTCTTTCTGTCTGGTGCAAGCTCCTCTGTCCTTCCAAACGCCCGTGAGCTCCTGTAATGGCTCCTTGGTGAATGTCCCTCAAGGGGATCTGAAACAAGCCTCCCTTCAGTGCTCCTCTATTTTTCCATCTCGAACACCTTGTTTTCTCTAATT
The DNA here is from genome assembly GCF_000243295.1 of Trichechus manatus latirostris. Taxonomy (NCBI): domain Eukaryota; kingdom Metazoa; phylum Chordata; class Mammalia; order Sirenia; family Trichechidae; genus Trichechus; species Trichechus manatus. The sequence goes on along the minus strand of NW_004444070.1, from coordinate 1,277,927 downwards.
TGCTCTTTGTTGCCTTCTTTCTGGATTCCAAATAACCCAAATGTTGTTGGTGTTACTGTTGCTGTGTGCCGTCAAGCTGATTTCAACTCATAGCAACCCCATGCGATAGAGCAGAACTGCCCCGTGGGGTCTCCAAGGCTGTAATCTTTACAGAAGCAGATAACCAGGTCTTTCTCCTGTGGAGCCACTGTGGGGGTTGGAACAGACCACCTTTCAGTTAGCAGCCGAGCACCTGACTATTGCGCCTGTAGCCAAAAGAGCCCCAGGTTAAGAAGTTCGGCTGTATTGATGATGCTCTGATAGCAAATGAGGCATCGAAAGTTTTCTAATAAAGTTTATGGTGAGATTTCTAATAAAGCTTAGAGTGAGATTCACATTCTTGGGCAGGTGGGAAGAAGGGAGAAAGGTGAGGAGGAATGGGAGTGAACTCCCAGTCTGGGGGGTAAGGCAGCGACAATCAAGGGAAGCTGGGGGGCCCCCAAAGAAAAACTGCATCGACTGTCTATTTGGACTCATACAGGTGTGCTCAATAATTGATTCACCCAGAGGAGGTGATGAAAAGGGCTTGTTGTTGTTAGCTGCCTTCAGGTCCACTCCAACTCATGGCGACCCGATGTACAACAGAATGAAACACTGCCGGGTCTCACTCATCCTCATCATCGCCAGCATGACTGAGTCTGTTGTTGCCTTCCAGCCTAGGGGCTTCATCTTCCAGCACTATACCAGACAGTGTTCTGTTGTAATCCATAGGGTTTCCATTGGCTGATTTTTGGAAGTGATGGCCATATCTTTCTTCCTAGTCTTAGTCTGAAAGCTCTGCTGAAACTTGTCCACCGTGGGTGATCCTGCTGGTATTTGAAATACTGGTGGCAGAGCTTCCAGCATCACAGCAACACGCAAGCCACCACAGTATGACAAAATGGTGGAAAAGGTCTTGAATACTTCTATTAGTCACAACCATATTTAGAATATTTTAATTTAGGGAGTTCAAATAAATGTCTGCACAACTGA
>NW_004444070.1:1273619-1274676 GCF_000243295.1 Trichechus manatus latirostris | reverse complement strand
CCAACAACGACAGCCAGTCCTAGGAGTATGTCCCTCCCACTAAGACTGTCTTCTTCACTTTCAGGTATTTAAAAAAAAAAAAAAAAATCTCTATCATATTCTGAAGAGAGATGAAGGCTGATGCATGCTCTTTAAGGTCGTAAAATAAGTTAGGAGTATAGAGTATCTACCCTATTTTTTTAAAACATCAAAATTCTAACTAAATTTGCAGTTTGGGATATTCAGAGTATTTTCTCTCCACTCCACTTCTATTTTGGAGAGCTAGAAGAATATTCCAGTTTCATGAGGCAACTACAGAATGAACATTATTTGGGATGTATCGACCTTGGAAATAGTTCTCCTGCATCAAAAAAGGCAAGCTAAGTTTCTATTAAAGACAGCATTCTATCTTGCTTCCTTCGAGGGGCCCTTCATCAACAGTCAGCCTACCGTGGTGGAAATATTCGTCATTACGACACCTAGTAGCCTGTAAACTTGGAAAATTATAATTCAAAAAGTAATTTATATGTTGACACTCACTAGTCTCCTTCTATAAAGTATAATTTCCCCTGCTTACACTATAAAGTTGTAATTATTTTTTACTTTTAGCAGGTCCATGGTGACATAGTGTTCTTGTAAAAGCTGTATACTACTGTTTATGAGATTATACATCAGCTTTGGGATATAAAATCCTGACAAACATTAAGCTAGATGCTGCCTAGTCCTGAGACCCGGGAACACCTGTTACTACAAGTGCTTTGCACTATGACTTCTTTTGCCACTCTCCTTCCATTAGTTTGCAGAATCCACTGTAATGGAATCTGCCAATCCTTAAGGATAAAGTGGCCTTAATTAGGTTAATCATCATCTCTTCACTGTTCAGATATTATCTCGTTTTTAAAGATGCTTAGGAAAGGGCCGTAACACTGAATCAACCACTCAAATAGGCAGCATCCTGTTTGTCATGATATGAATATAATTTGTCACAAAATAACTCTTTCTCTGAACTTGGTGTCTTCCCAACTGACCAGAAATCCCACCAGTAAAGAGGTTTCCTCCAGAAGAGTCAATCAATAAA
>NW_004444070.1:1255413-1272984 GCF_000243295.1 Trichechus manatus latirostris | reverse complement strand
GTATCAGATTAGAAAGTATCCCCCGCCCCCACATGAGGCACAGTAATGGCAAAACTAATAGGCACACAATATCAGTGTGATGAATGAATGCATGACTACATTAAAAAATGAATGAAGTTAGTAAACACATAGAAATGTTTGCAAGAGAACTTTTATGTAAAGGTTGCACCGCACCCAGACTCACACATAAAGATAGTACGCTGTTTCAAATCTGTTCACTTCCCAAGGAGGCTGTTCATTTCTCAGGCAGGTAGGAAGCCCTGTTTCTAGAGCTTTTTTTGAAAGCATCATTTCAAACAAACCTGCTCGTCTGGGTCCAACTGTTTCCCAGGTGGTGGGAGATCATCACCAGCAACTGTGGCATCTGGCTCTAGAGAGCCAGCCTTGCCTGTCCTAGGTGCAAACAAGCTTCTAACATGTTCTTTCTCCACTAGGCCCGCAGTCATGATGCAAGGCAGGCCCCGCAGGGCTCTGCAGCCACGGAGTCGACACCCCTGGTGCTCCCGACACGGGGCCCGTCTCGCCGCTGCTCTCTTCCTCTGTCCCAGTTCCCTGAAACCTTCTCAGGACCCTCTGCAGGACCATCTCAGACCCTCCGTTCTAATCAGGATCCACCTTTTCCCAAAGCAGAACAATCAGCTAACTCATCTCCTGGCTCAGAGATGAGGGATGTATAAGGCTCTTCTTTCCTTCTGCTCAGACCATGGCAAACGTACTAGTTAAGAAGCTGGAAACGGGGAGCTAGGATGGAAATGACATAATGAGCCCACTCGCTGGAACATGAGACAGCCTTTCAGGCAGGAGTTGTCACTCACTCACAGACACACACACACACACACACACAGACACACAGACACACAGACACAGACACAGACACACACACACACACACACACACACACACGGAGTCAGGAGGGATAACAGAGTTTATAAGACTGCATGCATTCTCTGACTGCCCACCAGGTGCTGTCACGTCCACTCCGACTCATGGCGGCCCCCCCGTGTGTCAGAGGAGAACGCTGCTCCATGGGCTTTTCAATGGCCGACTGTTCAGAAGTAGATCACCAGGCCTTTTCTGAGGTGCCTTCTGGGTGGACTTGAACCTCCAACCATTTGGTTAGTAGTCAAAGGCGTAACTGTTTGCCCAACCCAGGAACTCCTGAGTCTCTGCTTATAACTCCTTAAAAGCAAGTATGCGTACGTACAAGGACCCAAAATAAAGTAAATATAAAAAAAGTTACTATGTCTGAATGATACCCACTGCTGTCGAGTTGACTCCAACTCACAGCGACCCTATAGGACAGAGTAGAACTGCCTCATAGGGTATCCAAGGCTATAAATCTTTATGGACGAAGACTGTCACATCTTTTTCTTGCGGCTGGTGGATTCTAACCGCTGACTTTTGGTTACCAGCCGGGCATTTAACCATTGTGCCGCCAGGGCTCCTGTGTGCATGATACCTGATAAACATGCTCGTTACATGTCCATTATGACACCAAAACATTGTGTCAACAACAGATAAGACTCCGAAGGAAAATTCCCAGGCAGACTATTTACCACAGTCGAAGTTAAAAGGATTACTGGCTGGATGACTTACCATGTAAAGCTGCCAAGTCAAAACGTCCGCTCAGTAGGTTGCGCCTTGATCTGATAATGTGTTTTCTAGGTCAAACATAAGGAGCCCTGGTGGTGCATCTGTTAAGCGCTCAGCTGCTAACCCAAAGGTTGGCGGTTTGAACCTACCCAGTAGCTCCCCAGGAGAAAGACCCAGCCATCTGTTCCCATAAAGACTACCGCCTGGGAAACCCTCTGGGACAGTTCTGTTCTGTCACATGGGGTCACTACGAGTCGGAACCGACTCACAGGACACAGCAATAGCAATAGGTCAGACACGCTAGAGAAGAACTGTACGGCCACTTACTGTTGTGGGCGGTTTGCATGGACATGAAATGAAGAGACACCTTGGCACTTTTGAGGCGCGTCTGTCCCCAGTAGGAGATGGCCTGCAGTTCCACCATGTAGCTGCTGTCCGGCTGCAGCCGCTCCAGGATCACAGAAGGGTGGGACTGCAAACGAGAGAGGATATATCCAGACTCACTGTAAGCCCCCCGGACCTCTCGTCTTCACTGCAGAAACGCACACGCGCTAGAGACATTAGGACGCATCCAACTCCTCTAGCTTACGTGTGTCTACGATTTTGTAAGTCCAGAAAGTTTTCTACATCTTTAGGGTCTGAAAAATGATTTCATAGAAAGGCCAAAACATATTTTTTTCTAATTATGCTCCTAATCCAATGAATGGATCTTCCCAGTTCCCGTGGGAATAACTAATTCGGCACCCGCTTGTGGACTCTAGCTTGCAGAGTAAAGAAAGCTGCTTCTAATGAACAGGGGCTATGTTGGTACATTCTGTGCCCCGTGATGGTACCTGGGAAAAATAGGCATTGGGAGCAGTTGATTTCTTTGAAATCTATTCCAAATCTTCTGTGAGTAAATTCCACCAAAACTTAGAAAAAATATCAACCAGAAAAAATGCTGGAAGATTTTTTCTGCCATCATGATTGTTAATGTCACTCTTAATGTGTGTGACGTTCAATATTAAAGGAAGCAAATCAAAACAACGTAACTGGCCAATAGCCTGAAGCCGCACAGGAATCTGTTGACTAAGGTCAAGAGGTCAAGTGACATGTCCAGGCGAATACCACTAGTTAACAGTGAAGTCAAGGCTGGAGTCTGGGTCTCTTAACTCTGAACTAAGTACTTTTTCTAGGGTAGAAGGGTCCCTTATGAGAACTTGTAATTAAGGGACTAAAGTTGCTGTCTTAGAATCCAAAACCCATACCAATATATGCTACATGGGATGATATCACATGACTCTTGGGCCAAAGGAAGACCTGTGTATAAATGGTCAAATTGGTGTGCTGTCTTTACCAGAATCCCTGGGTGGTACAAACAGTTAACACGCTTGGCTGCTAACTGAAAGGTTGGAGGTTCAAGTCCACCCAGAGGCACCTCAGAAGAAAGACGTGGCCATCTACTTTCAAAAACTCAGCCGCTGAAAATCTTATGGAGCAATTCTACGCTGACACACTTGGGGTTACTTACTGGTTATCTTACGAAATGGGAACTGACTGATTCCCAAGAAGAAAGGAAAGTACTTTCTCAGGTTCTTTTGTCCAGGCAGTCCCCGACGTAGACGACGCATTCCAAGTTAGGACTAACTGCGCTTACGATGGTGTTTTTGTACATTTTAGCATCAGTAACACGTACTAATACAATGTTGCAGCACATAATCTGCTGATGTTATCCTTCTCAGATGTTCACTCATAGATGTTCAATGTTACGATTTATAAAGACACTGATAAATAAAAGGCAATCATAATGAAAACAAACAAAACCGAAGGTATTCGACTTAAGTCAGAACCGACTTACAATGCAGTCGTCAGAACGAAACCCCATTGTAAGTCCAGGACTACCTGAATTCTTCTCATTTCCAATTCTAATTCTCATTTGACCAAACATTCATATTGGGAACTTCAAGGATTCACATGACATATAGCTTTCATCTTGTGGACTGAAAAATACAAGTCACTCAAAAAAGTGACCCATGATTTGGGTTGCTCTGGGTCTATTTCCAATTATAATTGAATTTGCTGTTCGCATAGTATTTACCTGATTGATCTGTGATAGAAATGAACTGCAAATTATCCTACTATCCCTTGATGCTATTGGGTTATTAATGGATGTGGCAAGAGGGGGTCAGCACTTAATCTATGACATTTTGTTTTAGATTTCTGTGATTCCACAACTTCAGCTCTTCAGTTATTTCTATGACATAGGTATGCAGTACTAACCATCGCTTGGTGTAAAGCCCTTCATAATAAAAGATGGAACTGCCAGAAGTTTCCTTAAAATTAAAAATCAGAGCGTGACGACTAACTATGCGTGATGAGCACTTTTGGAGACACGTTCTGTAATACTAAAGGGCATCTTTAGTGCCAACAAAAAAGCCTCATCTGTTTAAAAGCATCTTTAAACATTTGTCTATTTCTGGAGTCACTTTTGTCAATTGGGGGGAAGGTGTTCCTGTAAATTTTGTAATAACCAGGTAAAGAAACACACTAAAAGAATCTGAATAACGCCTTTTACTGCAGTAGCCATTTCATACAATTCAACATGCTGACTGTCACAGAGATCTCACTGCAGAAAATGGTTCAATGAAGATTTTATTTCCTGGTATCTCGGTAAAAAAAAAAATTATAAATTCTTTTAATCAGTGAGAAAAACATGGTATCAAACACGCACATTCTAAGCCGTTTAGTGTTCCGCTGATGAGATTACAGATGGAAACACCACGCGACAGAAGAACCAGGAACATTTGCTTTTCAATCTGCAAGAAACTCTAAAAAAAGATCCAACTGTACAGATACTCTGCATTGTGTTATTGTCAATTGCTAGGCAGGCAAGATGGAAATCATTAAATTGTTCCTTTGATTGCTGGTCATGGCTGCCATTTTGATAAGAGTACCAGTGTCAAAGGAGCCCTGGTGGTGCACTGGTTAAGCGCTCAGCTGCTAACTGAAAGGTCGGCGGTTTGAACCCACCAGCTACTCCACAGGAGAAAGACATGGCGGTCTGCTTCTGTAAATATTACAGCCTTGGAAACCCTATGGGGCAGTTCTGCTCTGTCCTGTTGAGTCGCTGTGAGTTGGAACCGGCTGGACGGCAATGGGGTTGGTTTAGGAATCTCCAGGTGGCACAAACTGTTAAGCACTCAACTACTAGCGGAAAGGTGGGTGGTTAGAACCCACCCAGAGGTGTTTCGGAAGACAGGCCTGGCGATCTGCTTCTGAAAGATCATAGGCTTGAAAACCCTACAGAGTAGTCAGTTCTACTTGCACGTGGGGTTGCCATGAGTCGGAGTCAACTGGATGGCACCTAACTACAACAACAACAGCTCAAGGACCTAAACTCAGTGGCTTTCACTGTAAAAAGACAAAACTGTCAACATGCTCTCTATTCTCTGAACTCCCCCATCAAAGCAAAAAAGATGGAGAGGTTTCAACTCTTCCTTCTTTTGGTTCAGCAAAGACCACCTATCAGGTCATTTGCTGTGAGTTCAAACGTCCCCACCACCAAGAGCTCGACTCCTCCTTCTGGTTCCCACTCACCCCGTCCGTAGTCTTTCTCCGCTTCTTTTTCGTGGGAACAAGGGACTTGCTGCTCACCGTCCAGCTCCAAAATACCTTGTAGTGATGCACGGGAATATCTGGTTCTTCGGGAAGATCCCAAACAATCGTCACTGTCACACTCCCGTCACTGTTGATGGTGGAGTTTGCAAGCCGGAGATTAGCTGGAGCTGGTGGTGGGGACGGATCTGAAATCCCAGTCAAAGGACAAGCCGTATTAGTCAACTACCAAGGATGACCACAAAACGGAGACAGTCATACACGGAAATCCCAATCGCGTCAAGGCCTGAAGCATTGCTCTTCAAGTGCAGAAAAGCTGCAAACAGGCACTAAGCAAAAACAAGTTGTCATGGAGTCGACTCTGACTCGTGGTGACCCCATGTGTGTCAGAGGAGAGCTGTGCTCCATGGGGTTTTTAATGCTGTGATTTTTCAGAAGTAAATTGCCATGCTTTTCTTCCGAGGTGCCTCTGGGTGGACTCAAACTATCAACCTTCCAGTTAGCACCCAAGTGTGTTAACCATTTGCACCACGCAGGGACTCTGAGTACTAAGATTTCCCTTTTTATAGGATCTTAATACAGTCTATAAAATACAGCCTTAAAATACAGCCTATAAAATCATAAGATATGACATTTTAGTCCAATTTTGTAATATAGAATGATCCTTCTAGGCATCTCCATACCACCATAATCCAGGCAAACTTCCGTTGTCTTGAAATTAATAGTTTTCTATAAAACACATTAAAGTTCAATGCAGATTAATTGGTCTAAACAGATAAACAGACCTGAATCACTTTTATAAATTCTGAAAAGGAAAAGATAGAAATCCAGTTCAGACAAATAACTGTTTGTATCATAGTAGCTTTTGATCCTTGCACCAGCCAAGAGCAACAGAGACTGATGAGCAAAAACAAATGATGCCATTTTTTATCCACATTACAAACTGGGTGACTTATGGATGACATCCATTTTTGTAATTTTACCATTTCTGGTTTGTCTCATAAGCCAAAGCCTTTTCAGCTGTCGAGAGAGACATTAAGTTTTGGAATTATTACTCTACAAATCCCCATTTAAAATATATATACATGAAGATGACCAAATATATGTTAAGCTAGAGGGTCTCTCCTTCTTGTTCTGCCACAAACTGAGCAAATATAGATGCCTCTTGCTACACATGATTTACAGAGATTTTGTTTTCAAGATGCCTGCACACACACACACACAAAAAGGAATGCTGTGAATAATTCTAATACTACCTGCATGGAGGTGCAAAGAATATCTTGTTGCTGTTAGTTGCTATTGAGTTGACTCCAACTTGTGGTGACCCCATGCGTTACAGAGTAGACCTGTGCTCCATAGGGTTTTCTTGGCTGTCATCTTAACAGAAGCAGATCACCAGGCCTTTCTTCTGCAGTACCACTGAGTGGGTTCAAACCACCAGCCTATAGGTTAGCGGCCAAGCACAAACCATTTGCACCACGTAGAGACCTTAAAAAATACCTAACTTGATATACGTAAAGATGACTGGAGGAGAACGGTCCACGTCCGTCCTCTCAGGATAGCCTGAGTTTTTTGAATGACGGAAACAGCAGTTTTTATATATATATTTTTTATTTTTCTCTAAGGTATATAACGTCTGAAGTTTTCGTTAGTCACTTTTAAAAATGGGAAGGTTTAGTACTTGGTTTTTAGGCAAAGGAGCTAAACTGAAAGCATATTGATAATGTAAGTTTCAGGTAAGGGGCTAAGTTCAACTGATACTACGGGATTAGGTTAATCATGTGATTCTCAGATAATCAGTATTAATTATCTCTTGGGGGATCCCAAGACTCACTCTGGGACATGCTAAGTCATCAGTGAGTCCAGATTGTGCCCAGGAAGATATATGTTTTAGGTAAACACACAGGATTTATGACGTAGATGACCTGCCAGACAGAGCTGAAAAGCACCGCATCTGTGGAAACATACCAAGAGGTCTAAACATCACTTAGTTTCCCAGAAGCAGGAAAGCACCTGTTCCTGATATTATAATAAAAAAAAAAACAAAAAAACTGTTGCCATTGAGTGGATTCCGACTCATAGTGATCCTATAGGACAGAGTAGAACTACCCCATAGGGTTTCCAAGGAGTGGCTGGTGGATTCAAACTGTCAACCTTTTGGTTAGCAGCCAAACTCTTAACCACTGTGCCACCAGGGTTTCCTCCTGATATTATAGTGATGAGAAATACACGTTTCCCTGCTTTGCAGGTTCAGCAGGGCCGTCTGAGGGACTCACTTCGGTCATCAGTATTGACACCATTGATGACTCCCTTCCCTTTGAAACGCATTCCTCTCTTGGGTCCCAGGCCACCACAGTCTACCGGATTTTCCCCTCTAGCTTCTCCCCTGGAGTCCCTGGGTGGTGCAAACAGTTAAGCACTGGACTAGTAGCCAAAAGGTTGGTGGTTCAAACCCACCCAGAGGTGCCTCAGGAGACAAGCCTTGCAATCTGCTTTCCAAAGCACACAGCCTTGAAAACCCTGTGGAGCAGTTTTACTCTGCGTACACGGGGTCGCCACAGTGGGAATCAACTTCACCACAACTGTCAGCAACGACAGTGACTCCCCACGGCACCGGGGCCCAGCAGGAGAGCATCCCAGCATCTCAGCGGGACCTCTTCGCTCATCATCTTCGCCCAGTTTCTAGAGATTTCATCCAGACTCTCACTCTAAAACCATCTTCACGTGGCTGACTCGCAAGTCTGCCTTCAGCGTAGACTGAGTCCCTGAACTCAGACTGTAGGATTCAAGGGCCTTCCCGTTGGCTCCGCTGGACGTCTCACAGGCATCTCAAAATGGTCATGTCCAAACCAAAATCAGGATGCCTCCCACCCCCATGACCTCCCCATGCTCCATCCCAGATGACCCCATTCTCTTCCAGCTGTGCATCCCCAAAACCTTGGAGTTGCATATTTCCTTTTCTTCCACGTCCCTTGAACAAATCCTGTTAGCACTACCTTCAGAATATATCTGTAATTGAACTGCTTCTGGCCACTTCCAACACCTGGCCCAAGCCACCACCATCTCTGGCTGATTCCCACAAAGGCCTCCTAACAGCTGTCATTTAACCACTGGCCCCGCCTCCCTACTGCTGCCTGCTGGCTGGAGCCAGGCAGTTCTTTACTACACTAACCACATCAAGGCTCTCCTCTGCTGGGAAGCCTCCAATGGCTGCCTGCTCACTTAGAACCCAAGTGTCTGGCATCATCCCAATGCCTGCATGGTCTTTCCCCATGCACACATCACCTCCCAAACCTCCCTTCCTTGATCCCCACTTGATGCCTCTGCTCCAGCCACACCAGTTTCCATGGTCCTCCTCAGAGAGAAAACCAGAGTGGGGCTTTGGCACTGGCTTTGCCTGAAGACGTTCCCCACAGATGTCTCCGTGGCTGGGACCTCATCTGCTTCAGTGCCTCCTCAGACGTCTCCCTGTGTTAAACAGCTGCAAGCCCCCTCCTTCTCCCCCAGACACCTCCCCGTGACTTCCCTCTGTGTTACTGCTCTCCACAGCCTTACCACCAACTGACTTGTTATATAAAACTGGGTGTTGGAGAATCAACACCAACTCATGGCGACCCCATGTGTGTCAGAGTAGAACTGTGCTCCACAGGGTTTTCAATGGCTGGTTTTTCAGAAGTGGATCACCAGGACTTTCTTCCAAAGTGCCTCTGGGTGGACTCAAACCTCCGACCTTCTAGTTAGAGGCTGAACACATTAACTGTTTGCACCAGAGTTATTTTATACCTTGTCGTTTATTCACTCACTGTCTGCCCCCCTCCCTATAATGAAGCTTCATGGTGGGAATAATTTTTATCCTTTTTGTCTCTGCTGTATCCCAAGAGTTGAGAAGCATGCCTAGCACATAGTAGGTGCTCACTATACATTTGTTCAGTGAATGAATGAGTGGACAACAGCGTTCTCCTAAATGTTAACTTCAATTTTTGAGCTGATATTTCGGTGTCAGTTTTTAACCCTGCCCATTGGAATAGCTAAATCATAACAAGATCATCAACTGAACTGCAGAATTTAAGGAGTGCTACTCCCGGCTCAAAATAACAGCATCAAAAAGCAAACATTCCTTTCTTGTTGTATAAGCCAAGCATTAACCTACAAAAAGGAGTTACAGACCTAATCTGCAAATGAATCATCACTTCAAGGGAGGAGAGAAATGAAACTATGTGAAGAAAATACCAGCCATTCACGTTTTCAGTGACGTACCTGAGTATCTACATGCCAGAAATAAGTCATTACGTGAATTGTCCACATACTGTAGGCTCATAAGGAAAAACTCCAGACCACTTCCTCCTCTAAATAAATTCCAGCATTTAGAGAGTCCAGTAGTCCTGGGTATTTCGTCCTCTTCCTTAATCTACATATCCACTGCATCATTATTTACTGCCCTGGAAAAATTTCTTATGCGCTAGATGTGATCGGAGTGGGCCCTGGTGGCATACCGGTTAAGCACTCAGGTGTTAACCAAAAGGCTGGCAGTTCAAACCCACCTAATGGCTCCACAGAAAGACCTAGCAATCTGCTTCCGTAAAGACGTAAAGATTTCAGCCTAGGAAACTCTACCGGGCAGTTCTACTCTGTCACATAGAGTCACTATGAGTCAGAATCAACTTGATGGCACCTAGCATCAACAACAGATGTGATCATAATAATCCAGAATAAAATGATCTAATTTGCAAAAATAAAACAGTATATGGGGAAATAACACTTATAAAATATGAATTAATATTTGTTTTTTTTTTAATACTTAAAAGTAAGGCTCATTTTGACTGTTTACAAGACAGTGCACTTCCACCGTCCAGATGCAACATCTCACGTGCTTTCTCCCCAAAATAATCATATATATATACATACGATAACATATATATATACATATATATATATAGTCCCTGGATAGTGGGAACGGTTAATGCACTCAGCTGGTAATTCAAAGGTCAGAGGTTTGAGTCCACTCAGAGGGGCCTTGAAAGAAAACCCTGGTGATCTACTTCTGAAACGTCAGCCACTGAGAACCCTTCGGGGCACGGTTCTATTCCGACACACATGGGGGTTGTCAGGAGTCAGAGTGGACTCCACAGCAACTGTTATACATATACAGTAAAACCTGCGAAAGCTGGAACCTGTGTAACGCGGGAACCTGTCAGAAAAGGAAAACGTCAATATTTTCCCCCAGCAAAGCAAGTGATAGGAAAGTGGTAAGACTGTGCCCTGTCAAAAGCAGAAAACTTGCAAGACCCGGAAAAACAAGGCAGTCCCATTGAGTTCCTGCTCTCACAGGTTTCGCTGGATAGACTATATCCATTGCTGTCAAGTTGATTCTGACTCACAGCGACCCTATAAGACAGAGTAGAACCGAAGCAAACTGCCACATCTTTCTCCTGCGGAGCAGCTGGTAGATTTGAACCACCAACCTTGCAGTTAGCAGCCGACTGCTTAATCACTGCGCCACCAGGGCTCCTTATATATACATACATATACTTATGCACAGAACAATCCCATATTATGGTAAAGCCCTTAGCGATTATTTATTTCAAGTATTTTCTTTTTACCGGTAAGGGTATTAGGGTAGAGAGGTGTTAATGACTTGCCCAAAGTCATTCAGGTAATTTGTGGCTGAGGATCAAGAACAGAACGAAGGGAGAAAGAAGCAGTTAGGGTACCAAGAGTCCAACACACCTACCCGCGCTACACGCTGTTCATGTGCTATGTTTCATTAGCATAATGACGGACCAATGTCCCCATAGAAAGTGAAGACTTAATGCCCTTTTATGGGGAAAGTGATCATTGAGTAACTTTTTCTGTTAAGGTGTGAAGAGAATAAAGATGTTTGGCTTTGCAGACCACAGAGTCTCTGTGGCAACTCCTCAGTGCAGCCATTGGAGCTTGAAGCATCCATAGACAAGACGGAAGCAAATGAGTGTGGCTCTGTTCCAATAAAACTTTATTTACAACAACAGGTAGTGGACCAGATGTGGCCCACAGGCCAGTTTGCCAACCTCTGGTCTAGCGTATTTCAAAAGTAGTGATACCCTTAGCTTTACGAAACTTAGCATGAGCACTAAGTTTATTTTTTATTTTATAAACACACAGTTGTGTTTTGTTGATTAAATGTTGGCATTATTGTTCCCATTTTATATATAAGGATTAGATAGTTTAATTCACTTGTCAAGAAAGTAGGGTGAGGAGGGTCAGATGCACATCAGGGATACTGGGGTCCAAGACCTGGGCTCTCCCAACTTCCCTCTGAGGGTTAAATCAGAGCACCCCCAGCCCCCCACCCCAGCTCACTTCTCTTTTTGCTTCACTCTACTCCCTCTTTACCATCCTCATGATTATCTATAGAAACACACTGCAGAAAGCAGGCATGCTCTCAAAGATAACTGAATAGGAGGGCTACAGTATCTTCCCATTTGTATGCAATCTGAGTTCCAATGCAAAACACATTGAGTATTTATCTTGCATATGGGAGTTCAGCCTTGGAGGAGAACAGTGCCTTTGATTAACAAATGTCTGGGTTGCTTTCAGCAGAGGAAGACGGAACATTTGGGTTTCTGAAAGACAGATTTAAGGTTTCAACACGTAGCCTTTTGCGGTTCACGCCCCAAGTGCGAAAGTCACACCCGCAAAGGTTTGGCACAATGGAAGGTCTTCGCGCCTCTGGTGGGTACGGTGACAAATCAAACCACCTCCCACCCCTGAGAAACGCAGGTCCACTACTGTCCTGATGTGACATCTCCTGGGAAAGGGGCGCCCTCATCTGTGCCAGGAGAAACCCCAGCACCTTCTGTGAGGCGGGCTCCTCCAGGTTTTCAGAATGCGCTGTTCGTTGAATACGAAACCCTCCCCCTGCAACTTAAAACAACAACTGGTTTTTGAGTCAAATAATCATAAATAGCCAGGATGCTCCTTAGAAGCGAGGATGGCGAGGCTGCCTCTCGCTTCCTTTGGACACGTCATCAGGGAAGCCGAGTGTCTAGGAAAGGGCATCACGTGTGGTAGAGGGGAAACAAAAGCGAGCGACATTCTCAGGGAAATGGATCGACATCACAGCTGGACAGCGGGCTCACGCAGACCAACAACCGAGAAGATGGCACAGGACGGGGCAGTGTTTCGTTGCTGGAGACAACTCAACAGTAACCAACAACAAGTATAAACAAGTATGTAGACACAGAGACGGGCGCAGAGGCACGGCAAATACTTCAATAAAATGAATGTCGATTGTACTTATCTGATTTCCACAAATCCTGTCCAGAGATCAAATGTCCCACTGAAATGCTTCCTAGAGGTAGCTCTTAAAGTATTTGTGATCATAAGAAATAATATTTTTCAAGCAATGAGGTAACTATGTCACAAGTTCTTGAATTAAATAGATTAGCTGTAATATGAAAGACTTTTTTATTCCCCCACCCGCCCCACAAAAAAACACCCTGCAGTATCTGAAGCCGCATTGCAGGCAAATTTCCAACCATGAAATAGTTTCAAGACATCCGCACAGCCCCGGCCCGCCTCGGCACACCCGGAGCAGCTGTGAGCAGCAGGAGAAGTCACGGGTCCCCGGAGAACAACAGGGGGCTTTATGATTGCCAGGGACGTCTGTTCTGGGTTTGCTAACACTCCGTAATGTACGCGTAGGATAACATCCATGGGGATACTTGGACGCTGTGAAAACAACGCTGCCTGCTCCCTCTTCCTCTTTAATGGAGCCTATGCACATGGGGAAATAAGGGAAAGAAGATGTATGCAAAACTTACAACTTGGAGGGAAGTGAATCTAATAACTAAAAGATGATAATACCCATTGCTGTGGAGTCGATTCTAACTCACAGTGACCCTATAGGACAAAGTAGAACTGCCCCGTAGGTTTCCAAGGAGAGGCTAGTGGATTCGAACTGCCGAGCTTTTGGTTAGCAGCCGGGCTCTTACCCACTACGCCACCAGGGCTCCTTGGGGAAGTGGGGATTAGCAATAAAAATATACAAAAATGCTCTTCAAGAGGACGAGGAAAAGTCTGAAACCGAGGTAGCCGTTTATGATTAACTTAGAACTCTCTGTAGAAGTGAGTATACTAAGGGGTTAGGGTTAAGCAATGGGAAAATAAATTAGTTAAAAGGAAATTAACCTAAAACTGTAGCCAGTCCTTTCTGGAAAACCACAAGACCAATTTGGTATTTAAGCACAACCAGAAGGAAGATAGCGACAAGACATTTGGCCTTTCCAGGAAAATCCAGATTCGATGGAGCCCATGAGAGCCAGCCAGTGAGCCTCCGCTAAATGAAACCTGTTTCTTTTTTTGGTTTTTTTCTTTCTCACTTTCATTGTAACTTTTACTTTCAGAGGTGTTAACGGTTGGTGGAACAAACCTCACCCCCTTTCCCTTGAGCCAGCTTTAAATGATCAAAGCTGGCCCTCCACCCAACCCAAATACATTAGCAAACTGCTTGCTCTTTGTATAGACTTATTTCCAAGGCAGTAATTCTTTCTTAAAGCAATTTTAAACTCCTAGAACAATTATCACTGGTTGCGTTTCAGCTCTGGGGTATGCCAGGGATAAACGCGCTGTTATTGAATGAAAATGTACCATCCTTTGAAACATTGCAATCAACAGTAACATATTTGTTCTATTGCCTGCTTTTATAAATACGCCTGAAATTCTTATTTCCATACATATTTCATTGTGAGAGGCGTTTAAGGTTTTAGGTCTTAGACTCTTGCAAACCAAAATCATCTGCATCCAATTCATAATCGAGTCTATGTTTTCCATGGAGCTGCGTGACAGAATGATGGGCGCATAGAAGGATCAGCTAAATGCTTCAGGATCGTTCCTGTACGATGTATCTCTTGTTGTTGGGGGCCGTCAAGTCAATTCTGACTCATAGCAACCCCGTGTGACAGAGCAGAACTGCCCCAATAGGGTTTTCTAGGCTGTAAAAGAAGAGGAATTGATGCCTTTGAGTTATGTGTTGGTGAAGAATATTGAATATACCATGGACTGCCAGAAGAACTAACAAATCTGTCTTGGAAGAAGTACAGCCAGAGTGCTCCTTGGAAGCAAGCATGGCAAGACTCTGTCTCACATACTTTGGACACGTTACCAGGAGGGACGAGTCCCTGGAGAAGGACATCATGCTTAGTAAAGCAGAGGATCAGTGAAAAAGAGGAAGACCTTCCATGAGATTGATTGACACAGTGGCTGCAATAATGGGCTCAAGCGTAACAACGATTGTGGGGATGGCACAGGACCAGGCAGTGTTTCGTTCTGTTGTACACAGGGTCGCTATGAGTCGGAACCGACTTGAGGGCACCTAGCAACAACAACAATAGCAATCTTTCCAAAACAGAATACTAAGTCTTCTTCCACAGAGTGGCTGCGTGGATTTGAACTGCCAACCTTTGGGTTAGCAGCCGAACGCTTAACTGTTGTGCAACTACGGCTCCTTAGGATGTATCTAAAGGACGCTTAATTTCTCTCAGGATGGTATCAAATCTTTCCCTGCCCCACTCGGTCTCATCAAGTCTACAAAGTCCTTTTCTGGGAAAAACATTTTTAACAACTTTACTGAAATATAATTTACATACCATAAAAACTCACTCCTTTTATGTAGATAACTTGATGGTTTTTAATATTTACTGAGCTGTCTGTCCCTCACCATCATCCAGTTTTAGAATGATTCCATCACCCCAGTAAGATCCTTCATGCCTTATGGGTAAAAGTAAAGGCAGAAATAAAGCTCTGTTTGGTGTCTTTGGCTTCTCCTTTCATTACCTGTTTTCCTCAACTTCAATTCTATCAGGATGACCAGTGTCCTTAGGGCTACAGCATCTACTGCTTAGAACAGCCTGTGTGTGGAAAAGAGCCTGTCTTAGTTACCTAGTGCTGCTATAACAGAAATACCACAACAAACAGAAATGTATCTTCTCACAGTTCAGGAGCCTAGAAGTCTGAATTCAGGGCACCGGCCCTAGGGGAAGGCTTTCTCTCTCTGTCGGCTCTGGGGAAGGTCTTTGTCTCTGTCCAGCTTCTGTTCCTCAGTTCCTTGGTGATCTTCATGTGGCGCGTTATCTTCCCTTCCATTTGTGCTTGCTTCCATTTGTGCCTGATCTGCTCTTTTTATATCTCCAAGGTGATTGGCTTAACACACACTCTACACTGCCATGGTCTCATTAACATAGCAAAGAAAGTCCTGTTCCCAAATGGGACTACATCCACAGGTGGAGAGGTTTCCCATTTATAACACATATTTTGGGGGAACACAATTCAACCTCTAACAAGGCCCAAAACGTATCAATCCCATTGAAGTATAAATGATTACACCCTTTCTGGAAATTTCTGTAATCTCAAAGAAAAAACAAAGGCGTTCCCTTAAACGTTCTCTTCTTTCAGTCACTTCCATGTTTGTCAATGCCAATGCCATTCCTTCAGCAGCTCAGGACAAGAGAACCTTGGAGTCATGCTTAACTCCAGCCATTTCCTAGCAGCCACCAGCAAATCCTATCATACTCACCTTCAAAGCGCATCCAGACTCAATTCCCTTCTAGCTTTACCCAACTCACCATCACTTTTCACCAAGAATATCGCATTAGCCTCCTGACTGGCATTTCTGCTTCGGAATCCCGTCCTATAAAAACCTAAGTCACCTCATGTCAATTTTTTGCTCAACATCTCCCAGTAGCTCCTCCGTCTAACTCAAGAGTAAAAGCCACGCTCTTTACAATGGCTATGAAGGTCCAAGAAATCCACTTCCTCCTTTTGCTCAGGCTTCCTTTCCCACTCCCTTCCTCTGATCTCCTGCTTAACCCACATCAGTAAACCACCTGCCCTGGAGGGGGTCCAACTCACGGCAACCCATGTGTGTTGGAATAGAAATGTGCTCCACAGGGTTTTCAATGGCTGATTTTTCAGAAGTAGATCACCAGGTCTTTCTTCCGAGGCACCTCTGGGCAGACTCAAACTGCCAACCTTTTGGTTACCAGCTGAGCACCTTAACTATCTGCGCCACCCAAGGACTCCTCAGCCTGCACACTCTTCTGCTATTCTACAAATATGGCCGCTCACTTGCCTAGGGACCTCTGCAGCTGCCATTTCCTGGGCATGGAACGCTCTTCCTTCAGATGGTTGCAAGGCAGCCTCCTTCAGATAAACCTTCATTGGCCACCCTCCCTAAAACTGTACTCTTCCCCCTACACCTGTTCTTTATTTTCCTCCTTATTAGTTATCACTAACAACCCTACAATATTTGAGTGTTGGTGGGAGGGGCCACTGAGTTCATTTTCGACTCATAGTGACCCCTCGTGACAGGATATAATCTTTACAGGAGCAGAGCCAGGTCTTTCTCCTGTGAAGCCAATGGGTGAGTCTGAGCAGCCAAGTGCTTAACCCCTGTGCAACCAGGGCTCCTATACTATTTACTTATTAATCTTGTTTACTGTGTCTTCCCACCTTCAGTTACAGTGTGTGTGTGCGCGCGCTTGGGTACATGTGTGTCTGTGTGCATGCACGTATGTACAGTTGTGTACGTGTGTCTGTGTACGAGTATGTATGTACATATGTGTGTGTATGTGTCTGTGTTTGTGTGTACATATGTATGTATGTCTGTATATGTGTGTATGTCCATGTTTGTGCATGTATATGTGTTTTCATGCATATGTGTATGAGTGTGTATATGTGTATGTCTATGTTTCTGCATATGTGTTTGTGTGTACGTGTGTATGCCCATGTATGTGTGCGAGTAGGTATGTGTCTGTCTGTGTGCATATGTATATCTGTACGTGTGTTCATGTATGTGTATGTGAGTATATATGTGTTTGTGTGTGTGTATGCCCATGTATGTGTGCGAGTAGGTATGTGAGTGTGTCTGTCTGTGTGCATGTGTATATGTGTACGTGTGTTCATGTATGTGTATGTGAGTATATATGTGTTTGTGTGTATGTGTGTACGTGTTTGTGTATGGGTTTATGTCGTGTGTGTATGTCCATGTATACATGTATGCATGTTTGTGCATGTGTGAGTGTGTATGGGTTTTTGTGTGTATGTCTGTGTATATGCATGAGTATGTACATGTGTGTTTGTGCATATGTATGTGTGTGTATATGTTTGTGTGTGTATGTGGGGTGTATGTCCGTGTACGTGGATGAGTGTACGTGTCTGTGTGTGTACGTGGGGCACGTGTCCGTGTACGTGGACGAGTGTATGTGTCTGTGTGTACGTGGGGCGCGTGTCCGTGTATGTGGACAAGTGTACATGTCTGTGTGTGTACGTGGGGCGCGTGTCCGTGTACGTGGACGAGTGTCTGTGTGTGTACGTGGGGCGCGTGTCCGTGTACGTGGACGAGTGTAC